>NC_053490.1:28549838-28900636 GCF_905171775.1 Rana temporaria
AAAATTCCATCAGCTGCATAGCCTGATTATCAGCTATAGACAGTATATTCTTTTAAAATTATTTTATAAATATTAGACTGCACATTTCTTCAACTTATGTTTCTATCTATGCGGCTGATTCATAGAATCAGTTACGCATAGATATCCCTAAGATCCGACAGGTGTAATTGTTTTACACTGTCGGAACTTAGGATGCAGTACCGCGGCCGCCGCTGGGGGCATTTCTCATCGTAAACCAGCGTCGAGTATGCAAATTAGCACTTACGGAGATCCACGAAGGTTTTTCCCTTCGTGAAGTCGCCGTAAGTGTTAGTTTGCCGTCGCAAAGATAGGGCTGCTTTTACAAAGTGTAAAGTTAGTACACCATGTAAAAGTATACCCGTCTTTCCCGAGTCGCTGTCAAATTTTTTTTAAATTTTTTTTTTTCCCGCCGCATCTCTTTTTTACCCGTCGCGATTCACAAAACTCGGCGCAACGTAACGTAGTGCAAAGCACGTCGGGAAAATAGCGTCGGGAGCATGCGCAGTACGTCCGGCGCGTTGCCCGGTCTTCCTATCTTAACCTTTTGGGGAGGAAAATCATAGTAATATAAATATACCCATCTTTTATATAAGGGTGTAGGTAAGGGTTCATTTACCTGTCATATATTTTTATTTGGCATATAAGTAATATGTGTAGCAGGTATTATTGAAATATCTCCAGGCGTACAGAAGTTATGTGGGAACATACATTTCCCATTGATTTGCATGGGACTTTAAACAAAAACCCGGACCCTCACAAATGGGGGTAGTTAAGGGATGAATTAACTATCCTATAGTTTAAGTGGACATATAAGTAACATGTGACCAAGTGTTATCGAAATATCTACAGCCGTTTGGAAGTTATGAAGTAACATGTATTTCCCATAGAGTTGAAATGGACTTTAAAGAAAAACCCCGACCATGGCAAATGGGGGTGGGTAAGGGTTAAACCACCTATCCTATGTTTGTTGCTGACATATAAGTAACATGTGTGCCAAGTTTCATGTTAATATCTTTAGCCGTTTGGACGTGATGCTGGAACATACATACATACATACATACATACATACATACACACACGTTGAGTTTTATATATATAGATATATGTAACTCTATCTTTATGTATATATATATGTAACTCTATCTTTATAAATATATGTAATTCTATCTTTATATATATATATATATATATGTAACTCTATCTTTATAAATATATGTAACTCTATCTTTATGTACTGTATTTATTGGCGTATAACACTCACGTTTTTACCCTGAAAATAGAGGGTAAACTGTGCCTGCGTGTTATACGCAGGGGGCTGTGGAATTAATTTTTCCTGAAAATTCCCTCTTAAAGTTAGGGTGCGTGTTATATGCCTGTGCGTGTTATACGCCGATAAATACGGTATATATATGTAACTCTATCTTTATAAATATATGTAACTCTATCTTTATGTATATATATATATATATATATATATATATATGTAACTCTATCTTTTTATATATATATATATATATATATATATATATATATGTATGTAACTCTATCTTTTATTTATATATATATATACAGTATATATGTAACTCTATCTTTTATTTATATATATATATATATATGTAACGGCACGTTTGAGATCTCCCCAGAGGGGCTCAACGATATTGAGGTCAGGAGACTGAGATGGCCACTCCAGAACCTTCACTTTATTCTGTTGTAGCCAATGACAGGTGGACTTGGCCTTGTGTTTTGTATCATTGTCATGTTGGAATGTCCGAGTACTTCCCATGCGCAGCTTCCTGGCTGATGAATGCAAATGTTCCTCCAGTATTTTTTGATAACACACTGCATTCATCTTGCCAACAATTTTGACCAAATTTTCTTTGCCTTTGTAGCTCACACATCCCCAAAACATCAGTGATCCACCTCCGTGTTTCACAGTAGGGATGGTGTACCTTTCATCATAGGCCTTGTTGTCTTCTCTCCAAATGTAGTGTTTATGGTTGTGGCCAAAAAGCTCAATTTTGGTCTCATCACTCCAAATGACTTTGTGGCAGAAGGTTAGAGGCTTGTCTCTGCACTGTTTGGCGTATTGTAAGTGGGATACTTTGCGCCATTTGTGTAGTAATGACTTTCTTCTGGCGACTCGACCATGCAGTCCATCTTTCTTCAAGTGCCTCCTTATTGTGCATCTTGAAACAGCCACACCACATGTTTTCAGAGAGTCCTGTATCTCACCTGAAGTTATTTGTGGGTTTTTCTTTGCACCCCGAACAATTATCCTGGCAGTTGTGGCTGAAATTTTAGTTGGTCTACCTGACCGTGGTTTGGTTTCAACAGAACCCCTCATTTTCCACTTCTTGATTAGAGTTTGAACACTGCTGATTGGCCATCTCAATTCCTTGGATATCTTTTTATATCCCTTTCCTGTTTTATACAGTTCAACTACCTTTTCCCGCAGATCCTTTGACAATTATTTTGCTTTCCCCATGACTTGGAATCCAGAAACCTCAGTGCAGCACTGGATGAAAGATGCAAGGGTCTGTCAGGAGTCCAGAAACTCATTGACCTTTTATACACGCACACTAATTACAAGCAAACAGATCACAGGTTAGGATGGTTACCTTCAATAGCCATTCAAACCCCTTTGTGTCAACTTGTGTGCATGTTATCAGGGTATGTAAACTTTTGATCAGGGTCATTTTTGGTAGTTTGTGTTGTAATTTTATGATATAAAAAGAGTAAACACAGTTGATTGATAATAAATGGCGTTAGCTAAACACTAACCATGGGTTAAATAAAAGTTCTTGTGTTATTCATATTCTCCAGTGCTTTAAGTGGGCCAAAAGAGGTGCCGGTACTCTATTAGGCGCCGGTGCCCCCCCCCCCCCCCCAATACTGAACATGAAAATACCCTTGGCTGCGTGTGATGGGCACAGTGGCTGCATTTGATGGGCACAGTGGCTGCATTAGATGGGCACAGTGGCGACAATTGGTGGCACAGTGGCTGCGTGTGGTGGCACAGTGGCTGCGTGTGATGGCACAGTGGCTGCGTGTGATGGCACAGTGGCTGCGTTTGATGGGCACAGTGGCTGCATGTGATGGCACAGTGGCGACAATTGATGGCACATTGGCAGTGTGAGTTGGCACAGTGGCTGCATGTGATGGCACAGTGGCGACAATTGATGGCACTGTGGTTGCGTGTGTTCGCACAGTGGCTGCATGTGATGGCACAGTGGCTGCGTTTGGTGGCACAGTGGCTGCGTGTGATGGGCAGAGTGGCGACAATTGATGGCACAGTGGCTGCGTTTGATGGGCACAGTGGCTGCGTTTGATGGGCATAGTGGCTGCGTTTGGTGGCACAGTGAGGCTGCAATTAATGGGGGTTTTTTTTAGTTAGAGAAGGCAAGCTCAAAATAACTCAAAAATATTTTTTTTCTGCCATTTTTTTATTAAAAAACTGATGGTCACCTCAGTCCAACCCCCCCTCCCTCCAATACAGTTAATTATTTTCTTACTTTCTTCTGTTGCAGTCCTGAGTCCAGGATCCAGACAGTAGCAGCACTAGGAACTGTAGACGCAGGCTGAGCTGAGGCTCCTCGTGACTTGGGCTTCTTTTCTTGCCGCCGACACAGCTCCCTGCGCGAGTCCTCCTCTCACCTCGCCTCCGGCGTGACGTCACGCGGCGCACGCCGGGGAATGAACCAACTCTCCCCCAGGGGGGGGGGGGGGGGTCGAGGAAACGCACAGGACAGGAGTGACAGGACAGAGGAAAGGGAGCCAGGAGCGCACTCTGCAGCAGTGAGTCGGCTCCGGCGGGGCAGCATACAGTTTCTATTGTGACTGCGCTGCCTGTCTGACACACATTACCGGCCTGCAACTCGACAAGCCCACCGGCTGCGTTCCAGTACTGTAAACCCACGTACTGGGCGCACGGAGAGGTGCTGGTACTCTCCAGGGCCATTTTTGGAAGTGGCGGTACTGAGTACCGCCGCGTTCCGGCCCAGTTAAAGCACTGATATTCTCTGAAAAATGGCCAAGAAATCATAAATTCTGCCAGGGTATGTAAACTTATGAGCACAACTGTATATACTGTACATTATGGGTAGAGTTACATCTTAAAGTGCCTCCAAACTGCAGCCCACATGCTGGATATTGCATTTTAGCTTGCCTTTATTTAGCGCTTGAGGCACTGTTCTTTCCATGAATATGGAGCCCGATTCCTCCCACTGACACCAACAATGGGGTACTAATCCTCCCACCAACAACAATGATGGAGAACTATTCCTCCCACTGGCACCAACAATGGGGTACTATTCCTCCCACTGACAACAATGATGGAGAACTATTCCTCACACTGACACCAACAATGGGGTACTAATCCTCCCACCGACAGCAATGATGGAGAACTATTCCTCCCACTGACACCAACAATGGGGTACTATTCCTCCCACCGACAGCAATGATGGAGAACTATTCCTCCCACTGACACCAATGATGGGGCACTATTCCTCCCGGGTCATCTGTTCAGCGTTACGGAGGAGGTCTGGTGCTAGAATTATTGCTCTTGCTCCAGTGTGAGCGGGGATATGTAACATGTGTATCACAATCAGCGTTTTCATCCATAGGCGCCCCAGACACACGCGTTTACATTTGGACATGCATTTACATGGAGGTGGGGCTATCTAAAAAAAATGGGGGGGGGGATTTTAGGTGCTTGGGTGTAACTTACATTTTTTACCATTTTAGAAAAAAACTTTTTTTACGTAACCTTGTTTTTCATTCCATGGAGGGGGGGGGGGGGTTAGAGGGGAGGCCCCCTAAAGTGATGTCAAGCAAGTTGCGTTTGGGGTCAGCAACAAGGAGGGGAGTAGGGGATGCGTGACCAATCAGCTCCTTCCTCTCTACTCAGCAGCAGGAAACTGCCTGTCAGATTTACACATAGGCAAAAGTTTTTTTTTCCTAGTGGGAGTGGAGAGGGATTTGAACCCCTGTCAGGTTTTTAATGCTGTACCCTGTTTATATGTGCATGTGCATTTCAACTGTGTGTATGTGGGTCTTTATATTTATATACAGTTTATGTGGCTCTTTTATTATTTACTTTATCTTGTTTATATTATTATTATTATTATTACATTTTAATATTATTTATTTATTTTTAATGCTTTTTTTTAATATAACTTGACTTACTATTGTAAGGGGACTAAAAAACTCTCTATATTATAGTATTATGTACAATGACATGTTCTCTTTATGGAGATCTCAGTGATCCACTATTGCTCTGATGCCTCCTCAGCCCATGCAGCACAGGGACAGAGCATCCCTAATTTTTATGTTACCACCTTTCATTTCCCCCTGGCTTAGTAAATCATTAAAAGATCAAAAACAAAAAACAAAGAGGGATAAGCTGGTTATGAGCTGGTGTTATGGTGGCAGTGCAAGGGTTAATGTATGACACTAGATTTCTGGAGCAATATGAGTTTTTTTTAAAGAGAACATGGGAGGGGCCTGTATGAAAGCAGGGGGGAGGGGTCACTGTTATAACAAATTCATTTTGAGCTACTGAGGTCTGCACACAAATGATCTTTTTCAGTTTATGAGAGTTGGTAAAATCTGTGAAAAGGAGCTTACAGCTCCAACTACTGGCTGTGTAACTTACTCATACACAATCATTCATAACCTAAGAAAAAAAGTATTTGTAAAAAAAAAAGGTTTTCTTTTTAGTCCTGAAAATGCTGAAGCAAATAAGCAGATTCACTTAAGTTACGCCCTTCCCATCTTCACATATGTCGCTTCCCCACCACTCTGTCCAGAAGTGAAAGACATGCGCATTGATGAAACATTTGTTTGTTTTCGTTTCATTCGTTTTTACGTTTTTCGGGCTTATTCGTTATGATCACAATTTGTAAATTTGTAAAATCCTAAGGGCCAGATTCTCGTAGAATCGCGGCAGCGTAACTTATCCTAGATAAGTTACACTACCGCAATTTTTCATCACAAGTGCCTGTTTCACCAAGCACTTGTGATGAAAACTACGCCCGCGGCCTCCGGCGCAAGGCGGGCCAATTCAAATGGGCGTGTGCCATTTAAGTTAGGCGCGCTCCTGCGCCGGACCTGCTGCGCATGCTCCGTTTCCTAACTCCCGCCGTGCTTTGCGCGCCGTGACATCATTTTTTTTGAACGGCGACGCGCGTAGCGTACTTCTGTATTCCCGGACGGCTTACGCAAACGACGTTAAATTTTGAATTTCGACGCGGGAACGCCGGCCATACTTTAGACAGCAATACACTTGCTGACTAAAGTTAGGGCACCAAAAAAACGACTAACTTTGCGACGGGAAACTTGACTACGGACGACGTAGCGAACGCGAAAAACCGACGCTGGTTTACGACGCAAACTCCCCCCAGCGGCGGCCGCGGTACTGCATCCTAAGATCCGACAGTGTAAAACAATTACACCTGTCAGATCTTAGGGATATCTATGCGTAACTGATTCTATGAATCAGTCGCATAGATAGAAACAGGGATACGACGGCGTATCAGCAGATACGCCGTCGTATCCCTTTTGTGAATCTGGCCCTATGAGTTGTTTTTAAAAGAGAACATGAGAGGGGCCTGTATGAAAGCAGGAGGGAGGGGTCACTGTTATAACAAATTCATTTTGAGCTACTGAGGTCTGCACACAACTGATTTTTTTTTTCAATATAAGAGAATTGGTAAAACCTGTGAAAAGAAGCTTACAGCTCCACCTAATGGCTGGGTAAAAGAATACAAATTATTCATACACAATAATTCATAACCTAAGAAAAAAAAGTACTTTAACCTCTTCCGGCCCGCGCTGTAGCCGAATGACGGCTTCAGCGCGGACCTCAAAATCCAAGAGGACGTCATTTGACGTCCTCCTCTGTCCCCTGGACACAGCCAATTACAGATCGCCGCAAACGGCCAATCAGAGTGGCCGTTTGCGATGCGATCTGTGTGGCCAATGAGAGATGATCTCAAATGTAAACATATGAGATCATCTCTCATTGCCGCCTCTCCCTCCTCACACAGACAGCGCGTGTGAGGAGAGAGAAGGTCTGTGATTACTGTCATTTACTGTGGAAAGTCTTAACAGTGCCCGTTTACAGTGCCCATCCCAGTGCAATCCCAGTGCCATCCCTGTGCCATCCCAGTGCCATCCCAGTGCCATCCGTGTTGAAGAACATACAGTGCCATCCCTTTGCCACCTCATCAGTGCCAATCAGTGCCCACCTGTGCCGCCAATCAGTTTCCACCTGTGCCGCCAATCAGTGCCCACCTGTGCCGCCACATCAGTGCCCACCTGTGCCGCCACATCAGTGCCCACCTGTGCCGCCACATCAGTGCCCACCTGTGCCGCCAATCAGTTCCTACCTGTGCCGCCACATCAGTGCCCACCTGTGCCGCCACATCAGTGCCCACCTGTGCCGCCACATCAGTGCCCACCTGTGCCGCCAATCAGTTCCTACCTGTGCCGCCAATCAGTGCACATCTGTGCCGCCACATCAGTGCCCACCTGTGCCGCCACATCAGTGCCCACCTATGCCGCCTAATCAGTTCCTACCTGTGCCGCCAATCAGTGCACATCTGTGCCGCCAATCAGTGCACATCTGTGCCGCCAATCAGTGCACATCTGTGCCGCCACATCAGTGCCCACCTGTGCCGCCACATCAGTGCCCACCTGTGCCGCCACATCAGTGCCCACCTGTGCCAATCAGTGCCCATTTGTGCAGCATTATCAGTGCACATCTGTTCAGCATTATTAGTGCACATCTGTGCAGCATTATCAGTGCCTACCTGTGCTGCCAATCAGTGCCCACCTGTGCCGCCACATCAGTGCCCACCTGTGCCGCCACATCAGTGCCCACCTGTGCCGCCACATCAGTGCCACCTGTGCCAATCAGTGCCCATCTGTGCAGCATTATAAGTGCACATCTGTGCAGCATTATCAGTGCACATCTGTGCCGTCTCATCAGTGCCCATCTGCTCCGCCAATCAGTGCCCATCTGCTCCACCTCATCAGTGCCGATCTTCTCCACCTCATCAGTGCCCATCAGTTAAGGCTTAGCACACACCTGTGCAGTTGCATCAGCAACCATGTCCAAAAGGTCAAACAGGTAAGAGAGCTGCCGCTCCAGGTGAGCTCACTAGGGTAATTGATGTCCACTCAGAAGCAGATGGGTGCTGGCAATGCACAGGATGTGCAAAAACAATAAGGATATGGACAGCCGCACTCCAGTAACTTGAAAAAAGACGTGCCCTTTATTGGGTACAGGAAAAAATGCACTACAGGTATCAGCACACAGTGGGATTAAGCATTGACACTCAATGCGAAACGCGTCAGCTGTTTATCCCACTGTGTGCTGATACCTGTAGTGCATTTTTTCCTGTACCCAATAAAGGGCACGTCTTTTTTCAAGTTACTGGAGTGCGGCTGTCCATATCCCTATTGTTTTTGCATGTCCAAAAGGTCCTATTCCCTTCAGGAGGCATTCCAAATCATTTCTGCCCCCGACGAGAGCAACGGGGAGCTCTCTCATTCAGAGTCCCTTTCAAATTCAAATTCTGAGTTGGACGTCAATTATGAGCCCGCCCTCAGTAGCGGAACACTGAGTGACTCAGAGGAGGAAGATAGCCGGCCGGCTAAACGAAGGCGTTCTAGTGAGGAGGCAGTGCCATCCACCAGCACCGCAGTGCCATCCGCCAGCACTGCAGTGCCATCCGCCAGCACTGCAGGGCCATCCGCCAGCACTGCAGGGCCATCCGCCAGCACCGCAGTGCCTCGGCAACAAACTTCCAGGACCCATGCTAGCCTTCCATATGCCCTTCAGAACCCCTTGTGGCTTCCTCCTAATTCAGGAGAAGCCAACATTCCCTCTTTCACGGCCCAGCCAGGAATCCAAGTGGACACAGAGAATTTTTCACCAATCAATTATTTTAACCTCATGTTTACAGAGGACATGCTATCCGGAGTTGTGGCCCAGTGCAACCTATTTGCACAGCAATTTATTGAAAATAATCCCACGTCATACCATCCCTTCCAGTGGAGAGACCTTACGGTGGAGGAGTTGAAATTTTTTTTAGGCCTAACATTTTGTATGGGACTCAACCCAAAAAACACTTACCGTGCCTTTTGGTCCAAAAACCCGATCTACCACATGCCCATCTTCTCCAGCGTAATGCCCAGAGCACGATTCTTTGCCATAATGAGATTCCTACATTTCAACGACAATACCCAGAGCCATCCCCGAAATCATCCAGAACATGACAGACTTTTCAAAATTCGGCCCTTACTGAATTATTTTTCAGAAAAATTCCCCCAATTATATACCCCGGACCAACACATCTGTGTGGATGAGTCGCTTGTTAAATTTAGTGGCAGGCTTCAAATAAAACAATTCATACCAAGCAAAAGAGCCCGCTATGGTGTGAAGGTCTACAAATTGTGTGACCGAGTCACAGGATACCTGTATGCCTACAGAGTATACGAAGGCAAGGACACCCAGCTCAATCCCCCTAATTGCCCAGACTACTTGGGATCAAGTGGCAAAATTGTTTGGGAACTCATTAACCCCCTATTGGAAAAAGGCTATCATCTATACGTAGATAATTTCTACACCTCTCTTCCCCTGT
This sequence comes from Rana temporaria, assembly GCF_905171775.1. Taxonomy (NCBI): domain Eukaryota; kingdom Metazoa; phylum Chordata; class Amphibia; order Anura; family Ranidae; genus Rana; species Rana temporaria. The sequence goes on from NC_053490.1 coordinate 28,559,507, forward strand.
TCCACAACCTGCACCGGAAGCAGGCCCCGGCTTGTGGCACCATCCGAAACAACAGGAAAGGCTTTCCTCAAAGCCTGGTGAATACAAAGCTGAAAAGAGGAGAATCAGCAAGTCTGCGTAACAATGCGGTTCTGGCGGTGAAGTGGAAGGACAGAAGAGACGTGTACATGCTATCTTCCATCCATAATGATACCGTCGTTGAAACCCGCAGAAGGCGTGGCACCATCATCCGAAAGCCCACTTGCATCCAGGACTATAATTTGTTTATGGGGGGGGTCGACTTCAATGACCAGATGCTTGAACCCTATCTTGCTACAAGAAGAACGTACCATTGGTACAAAAAAGTTGCCATTTATTTTTTTCAATTGGCCATATATAATTCCTTTGTAATTTACAGCAACTCCACAAAAAAAACCACAAACACTTCCTTGGCTACCAAGAGGACCTTATCACTGCCCTTATTTTCCCGAACGGCCCACCCCAAACCATCCGATCTGATGTTTTAAGTCGTCTCGCCGAGCGTCATTTTCCTGATAAAATCCCTCCCACAGAAACAGGCCGACGACGTAAAAAAAAATGCAAGGTATGCGCCAGTGATGGAGTCAGACGAGACACATCTTTCCATTGTGTGGATTGTCCTTCCCAACCAGGCCTCTGTGTAACTGACTGTTTTCGCCGTTACCACACCAAACTAAAGTATTAATCCTCCGTTCCTGCCTTTACACACCTTCACACCCCTTATGCCACTGCCTGCTCTGTAACTGACCCCGGCTTGTTTTTTGACCACGATTCTGCCTAACGATTTTGTGATACCTCTACCTGATCTGGAACTGACCTCGGCTTGTTTTTTTACCATGATTCTGCCTAACGATTCTGTAATACCTCTGCCTGATCTGGAACTGACCCTGGACTGTTTTTTCGACCATTCTTCTGCCTAACGATTCTGTAATGCCTCTGCCTGATCTGGAACTGACCTCGGACTGTTTGACCATGCCTTTTGCCTGCCTCCTGGACTGATCTTGTACCCTGCTACTGGACTAGTGGGATTCAACACAGGGGTCTCACATATGTGAGGGGCTCCAGAAAAGTTTTTCTGGATGAAGAAAACATTTTTTTTGTTTTCTCATGCTAGATTAGGGTCTGGTTGCCCGGAGGCTTCAAAGAGATTTGGGTGGGAGAAGCCTCTACCCCTGTCCCCCTTCTGTCCAGAACGAGGCCCTACTTCTGCCTGCTGCCTGTAGGACCTATGCCATCATGCCTCTGCCTGTTGCATGAGCTGACCACCTGCACTAACCCTGATGGGACAGTACCCCTGCCTGGACGTTGCTGACCAAGTCCCTGCCTGCTGCCTGGACCAGTGCTATCCTGCTGTGTAGAACTGTGCTACTATTACCACAGGTAATCTTTTGTATACGCTTTGCTCAGCATAATGTATTTTGGGGTGTAATTCTTGGTATGTGCATGCTATGTGTCTCCGGAACACCTGACGGTGTTCCTTGCATGTTGGATCTCAGGCTGTGTAGAAGTCTCACACATGTGGTATCGTTGTACTCAGGAGGAGTAGCAGAATGTATTTTGGGGTGTCATTTTAGCTATGTACATGCTATGTGTTGAAAATATCTTATCAATGGACAACTTTGTGTAAAAAAAATGCGTTTTCATTTTTTTTCCACATTTTCCAAAAACTTCTGGAAAAAAATGAACCATTCAAAAGACTCATTATGCCTCATAGATTATACGTTGGGGTGTTCGCTTTCCAAAATGGGGTCATTTTGTGGGTAATTCCATTGTCCTGGTGTTCCAGGGCCTTCAAAAGTGTAATAGGTAGTCAACTAGTTAGATGTGCAATTTATGCTCCTAGAACCCCTGATGGCGCTCCCTGCATATTGGGGCTCTGTATGTGGCCAGGCAGTGAAAAAGTCTCACACATGGGGTATCGTTCTACTCAGGAGGAGTAGCAGAATGTATTTTGGGGTGTCATTTTTGCTATGTACATGCTATGTGTTGGAAATATCTTATCAATGGACAACTTTGTGTAAAAAAAATGCGTTTTAATTTTTTTTCCACATTTTTCAAAAACTTCTGGAAAAAAATGAACCATTCAAAAGACTCATTATGCCTCATAGATTATACGTTGGGGTGTTGGCTTTCCAAAATGGGGTCATTTTGTGGGTAATTCCATTGTCCTGGTGTTCCAGGGCCTTCAAAAGTGTAATAGGTAGTCAACTAGTTAGATGTGCAATTTATGCTCCTAGAACCCCTGATGGCGCTCCCTGCATATTGGGGCTCTGTATGTGGCCAGGCAGTAAAAAAGTCTCACACATGGGGTATCGTTCTACTCAGGAGGAGTAGCAGAATGTATTTTGGGGTGTCATTTTTGGTATGCACATGCCATGTAAGAGAAATAAGCTAATACAATGACAATTTTGAGATTTTTTTTAAATAAAAAATAAAAATCTTAATTTTGCAAAGTATTGTGGGAAAAAAATACAACTTCAAATAACTCACCATGCCTCTTAATAAATACGTTGGAATGTCTACTTTCCAAAAAGGGGTTATTTGGGGGGTATTTGTACTTTCCTGGCTTGTTAGCGTCTCAAGAATTGAGATAGGCCTTCAATACATCAGGTGTGATCAGATGTGATAATTTTGTATTAATTGCACTATAGCTTGTAGACTCTAAAACTTTCACACAGACCAAATAATTTCCCAAAATTTTGGGCTATTTTTATCAAAGACATGTAGCAGTATAAATTGTGGCCAAAATCTATCAAGAAATATTAATAATTTGCAAAAAAAATTCACAGAAACTAAGAAAAAAACATATTTTTTCAAAATTTTCGGTCTTTTTTCATTAATAGCGCAAAAAATACAAAACCAAGAGGTGATCAAATACCACCAAAAGAAAGCTCTATTTGTGGGAAAAAAAGGACAAAAAAATCATTTGGGTACAGTGTTGCATGACTGAGTAATTGTCATTCAAAGTGTGAGAGCGCTGAAAGCTGAAAATTGCTCTGGGCAGGAGGGGTGTTTAAGTGCCCAGTAAGCAAGTGGTTAAAAAAAGGATTTTATTTTTTAGTCCTGACCATGCTGAAGCAAATCAATAGATTCACTTTTTAGGACCTGTATAAAAGCAGGTAGGAGAGGTCACTGCTCTAACAAATTAATTTCGAGCTACTGAGGTCTGCACACCACTGATTTCTTTGAGAGAGAGAGAGAGAGAGTTGGAAAACCTGTGAAAAGGAGCTTACAGCTCCACCTACTGGCTGTGTAAAAGAATGCAACTTACCGGTACTCATACACAATCATTCATAACCTAAGAAAAAAAGTATTTGCAAAAAAAGGTTTTCTTTTTAGTCCTGAAAATGCTGAAGCAAATAAACAGATTCACTTAAGTTACACCCTTCCCATCTTCACATATTTCGCTTCCCCACCACTCTGTCCAGAAGTGAAAGACATGTGCACTGCTGAAACATTTGTTTGTTTTCGTTTCATTCGTTTTTTTTTTTTTTTTTTTTTTTTTTAGTTTTTAAGCTTTTTGGGCTCATTCGTTATGATCACAATTCGTAAATTTGTAAACTCCTAAATTACGAAATTAGAAAATTTGAAAGAATAACTCCAAATTAACGAAAATTTGGAGTTATTTGGAGAAAATAATAAAGAAAATTTGAAAGAATAACTCCAAATTGATGAAAATCCGTTTAACACATTTTTCCAAATATTCGTAAATTAGAATATTTAAAAAAAATCGTAAATTAGTATATTTCACAAACTCGTAAATTCGAAAAAATTTGAATACCCGAAATCCTGAAATAATAACTAACTAATAATAACAACTTAACTATTACTAACTATTAAGTTATAAGAATTGGAATTTCCTTTCAAATTTAGCTGTTAGTAAACGTAACGAATACGAATTTATTTGAAGTTTTATCCTAAAATTATCCTAACTAAACGAATGAAAAGCAACAAATTAATAACAAATAATAATAATAAAAATATTAGAATTTACAAGTTTTCTAAATATTTGAATTTACGAATATTTGAAGAAATTTGTTAAACAGGTTTTCGTTCATTTGGAAATTAACGAATTTGACAAAATTAGTTTAACCACTTCCATACCAGAGGGCACTTATACACCTTCCCGCCCAGACCAATTTTTAGCTTTTAGTGCTGTTTCACTTTGAATGACAATTGCGCGGTCGTGCTACACTGTACCAAACTACATTTTTATCATTTTGTTCCCACAAATAGAGCTTTCTTTTGGTGGTATTTGATCACCTCTGGGATTTTTTTTTTCTGCAAAAAAAATAAAAAAATTACTGAAAATTTTGAAAAAAAAAAGTTTTTTTTGTTTCAGTTATAAAACATTGTAAATAAGTATGTTTTCTCCTTCACGGATGGGCACTGATGGTACTGCACTGACGGGCACTGATGGGCACCGATGAGGTGGCACTGATGTGGTGGCATTGATGGGCACTGATGATGGGCAATAATATGCGGCACTGATAGGCGGCACAGATGGGCACTGATAAGCGTCACAGAGAGGCGGCATGAATGGGCATGGATAGGTGGCATGGATGGGCACGGATAGGCGGCATGGATGGGCACGGATAGGTGGCATGGATAGGCACTGACAGGCAGCACGGATGGGCATAGATGGGCACTGATAGGTGGCACAAATGTATGTGTTGTACTAATGGATGCCAATCAGTGCCAAACAATGCTTGCCAATGAGTGATTCCCATTGTGGGCACTGATTGGCATCCATTGTGGGCACTGATTGGCATCCATTATTTGTAAATTTTCATCCCTGGTGGTCTAGGGTGGCATACCTGTGGTGGGCATCCCTGGTGGTCTAGTGGCATCCCTGGTGGTCCAGTGTGGGCATCCTCGGGGGGGGGGGGGGGCTGTGCTGATAATCTTTGGGGGGCTGTGCTGACATCTAGGTAAAGAGTCTCTGACAGACGCGAGTGAGGAAGAGCCGATTACCGGATTTTCCTGTTTACATCGTGATCAGCCGTGATTGGACATGGCTGATCACGTGGTAAAGAGTCTCCGTCAGAGACTCTTTACCTAGATCGGTGTTGCGGGGTGTCAGACTGACACCCTGCAACAACGATCGCCGCGATGCCCGCCCCCAGGGGCGCGCAGCGGCTCAATATCATGGGGATGTCATATGACGTCCACTCAGGATATTGAAACCACTTTACCGACGTCTTTTTGCATAAGGCGGGCGGCAAGTGGTTAACTAATTCGGAACGAAACGATGTCTTAAAGGAAGTATCCTGTACTTCTGGGTATAGGAGAGCACGTGATTCCATACCTCCTCCAGTCATGTGACAGAGCTGGTCAATGACAATTGTCCACTTTGGCACCTAGGACTTGCACAGCTGGACGAGGAGAGAGTCACAGGCATCCTTTCTGTGTTCCCGAAGGGTAAATAGGGCAGCGGGAAGTGTTCGGCTTTAACTCTACAAGTAGACTGTGATATCAACATAACTAATAGTACATTTTTGATTTTAATGGCGAGAATACTTTAATTAATTAATGATCACAAATTCTCCCTGTTCGTGTCAGATGGTTGACCTGTCTTCTTATGTTCTTCTCCCTTCTCAGAATGTATGCTGCTGCCAATATAACTACCAACTTTTATGTGGTCAGCGAGCCTTGGCTGTACTCCCTGGCCTGGTGTGCCGGAGCCTATTCAGTTACAACAAACACCGTAAGAACGCTCAAGAGGATGGAAAAGCCCATGTTCCTGCTGGTAATAATAATATTTATAGTACATCTATAAACCTGGGTCCTCCAAACCTTCTAAATCCATGGCCAGTTGACGGTGCTTTAAAGTAAAACTTTTGCCATGCCCTGTTTCGACAAGACATGGGGGTTGCTTTAAATGTACAGGAGCATTTTATGTCTGCTCCAGCTTGTTGTCTCTATTATTTTAATATCAATATACAGTGGAACCTTGGTTTACGAGTAACGCAGTTAACAAGCGTTTTGAATAACAAGCAACTTTTAAAAAAAAATTCTGACTCGGTTTGCAAGTGTTGTCTTGCCAAACGAGCAGAATTCAAGCTAATGGGGTGTGCAGTACCGTATTTGGCCAGAGGTGTGGGGGCGCCGGTGACACTCGGAATGGTTCGTAGCCGTTCCCAGCCGTTTGGAAATACTCTGAATCACAATTGGAAATAGCTCTTGAGTGTTTCCGAACCTTTTTGAGGGTTTCTGAGATCAGCCGGGTGTTTCCTGAGTATTCCAGAGGCTCTCCGACACCCCCCACCTCTGGCCACATGCGGTATTGCATGCCATAGAAGTCAATGCAGAACAAATTATCTTAGTTTCCATTGACTTCTATGGGGAAACTCGCTTTGATATGCGAGTGCTTTGGATAACAAGCATTCTCCTTGAATGGATTATGCTCATAATAAAAGGTTCCACTGTATATATATATATATGTGTATATATATATATATATATATATATATATATATATATAAATACACACCGATTAGCCATAACATTATGACCACCCACCTAAGATTGAGTATGGCCCCCTTTTGCTTAAACAGCCCTGACCTATTATTGAGACATGGACACCAAAGCAACATCCACTTGAAGGGCCCAGATTCTCAAAGGGCTTACGACGGCGCAACGCAATGTGCGCCGTCGTAAGTCCTAATCTGGGCCGTCGTATCTATGCGACTGATTCTTAGAATCAGTTACGCATAGATAACCATTAGATCCGACAGGCGTAAGGCTCTTACGCTGTTGGATCTTAAATGCAATTTTTTTTTCGCCGCTTGGTGTCGCCTCCGTCGTTTTCCCCGTCGGGTATGCAAATTAGCAAAATATGCGAATTCCCGAACGTACGCGCGGTCGACGCAGTGAAGTTACGACGTTTACGTAAGATTTGCGACGCGTAAAGTTGCCCCTGCTATATGAGAGGCAACCAATGTTAAGTATGGCCGTCGTTCCCACGTCGAAATCTGAAAATTTACGTTGTTTGTGTAAGTCGACCGTGAATGGCACTGGACGCCATTTACGTTCACGTCGAAACCAATGACGTCCTTGCGACGTCATTTAGTGCAATGCACGTCGGGAAATTTTAGGGACGGCGCATGCGCAGTACAATCGGCGCGGGAACGCGCCTAATTTAAATGATCCACGCCCCCTACCCGGATCATTTGAATTAGGCGGGCTTGCGCCGGGGGATTTACGCTACGCCGCCGCAACTTTACAGGCAAGTTCTTTGAGAGTAAAGCACTTGCCTGTAAAACTTGCGGCGGCGTAACGTAAATGACATACGTTACGCCGCCGCAGTTTTACGCCATTCTAACAGAATCTGGCCCCAGGTTTCCCAGCAGAACATTGCCCATAGCATCACACTGCCTCTGCCAACGTGCCTTCTTATACGGCATCCTGGTGCCATCTCTTCCCTATGTAAGTGACGCACACGCACGCGGCCATCCACAAGAAAACGTGATTCATCAGACCAGGCCACCTTTTTCCAGTGCTCCGTAGTCCAGTTTTGATGTTCATGTGACCGTTGTAGAAGCTTTTGGCTGTGGATATGGGTCACCATGGGCTTCACAGCCCCGTACACAGCAAACTGCAATGCCCATTTTTTTTTCTGCTTTCACCACATCAACTTGATGGACAACATGTTCACTTGCTGCCTCTAATATATCCCACCAATTTTCAGGTGCCATTGTAATGAGATATTCCCTTTACCTGTCAGTGCTTATAATGTTATGGCTGATCGGTGTATATACACTGTATTTATGGTCGAAGCCCTTCAACCGAGACAGATATGAACCACATAAACACGCGACAAGACTTACAACATAACCTAGACCTGAGGTGTGCCCAGGTCTGCTTGCCGGTATGCCAAAAAAGGGAGCATACCCAAGATAAGTATTGGATGATTGTGGAGAGAAATGTGCTGAGAGGTGCCCTGAAAAGGGGAGGGAGGGTATCGGGCACCGTAACCAACAAAGACCACAGGTGAGTGGTCTGCTTAAATACCCCCCTGGACTCCTCACATAAATTCAGGCCACCATACTGCCCTTCTTATACAGTGGAACCTTGGATTACAAGCATAATCAGGAGAATGCTCGTAATCCAAGGTACTCACATATCAAAGGGAGTTTCCCCATTAAAGTAAATGGAAACAAAAATAATTTGTTCCGCATTGACTTCAATGGCATGCAATACCGCATGTGGCCAGAGGTGGGGGGCGACGGAGAGCCTCGGAAACACACGGAAAGGCCTGAGGACACCTCGGCTGAACTCGGAAAGGCTCGGGAACCGAGTCAAGATTTTTTTAAATACAATGCTCGTATTGCGAAACGCTTGTTAACCGCGTTACTTGCAATCCGAGGTTCCACAATATATATATATATATATACTTTGCTTGCTTTGTGTACTGGTCCAAATCATGTGGTGGAGGGGGATCATGGTGTGGGGTTGTTTTTCAGGGGTTGAGCTTGGCCCCTTAGTTCCAGTGAAGGGAACTCTTAAAGCGGAGGTTCACCCTAAAAACATGTATTTAACATTCCATTCAGCATAATTCCAACATTTACACTATGCCGTTTTTTTGTTTTTTTTGCTGTACATACAGTCTTATTGTTATTTTCCACCCAGCTTCCGGGTTCTCACTCCCGCGGGAGTAGGCGTTCCTATGCAGAGGCTAGATGATTGACGCCTTGTGAAAAACTTCCCCCCGGCGCATAAGGCGCGTCACAAGTTTTCCGAAAGTAAATGGCTCTATACGGGGCCTGCGCAGTCAGCTCTACACGGCAGGCGCAGGCGCCGTATAGCGCCGTATACAGCCGACTAGCGGTTCGGCTACTTTCAGAAAACTGGTGACGCGCCTTATGCGCCGGGGGGAAGTTTTGCACAAGGTGTCAATCATCTAGCCTCTCCATAGGAACGCCTACTCCCGCGGGAGTGAGAACCCGGAAGCCGGGTGGAAAATAAACTTTGTGGGAACTGTTTGGGGATGACCCTTCCCATGTGCACAAAGCAAGGTCCATAAAGACATGGATGAGTGAGTTTGGGGTGGAGAAACTTGTCCGGTCTTCACAGAATCCTGACCTCAACCCGATAGATCATATTTGGGATGAATTAGAGTGGAGACTGGGAGCCAGACCTTCTCATCCACATCAGTGCCTGACCTCACAAATGCTCTTCTGGAAGAATGGTCAAACATTCCCATAGACACACTCCTAATCCTTGTGGATGGCCTTCCCAGAAGAGTTGAAGCTGTTATAGCTGCAAAGGGGGGACCAACTCAATACTGAACCCTACAGACTAAGACTGGGATGCCATTAAAGTTCATGTGCGTGTAAAGGCAGGCGTCCCAATACTTTTGGTAATATAGTGTATATATAAATCTGCCTTTCTGCATTACATTGCACACAGAAGAATATTTGTATCTGTCCTTTCCTAAACTAGATGGTGTCACTGATATGCTGTGTGGGTCTCTTTCTCGGTGAGTCACCTGATCTCTCTCTATCGTCTTTCAGACTCCGGCTCAGTACAGTCTAATGTGGATTCTCACAGATATCATTTCGGCCTTCCTGATCGCTCTGATTTTTGTTCTGCACTGGTGAGTTCTGCCTCCTCTGCTAGGTCAGGAATTGTCTGCTCTCTTTGAAAACTGTCCATTCAGGAAGTCAAAGCAACCAATCAGACTGCATTATGGGTAAAGTTAGTCCACTCTTAAGGCCCGTACACACGATCGGATATTCCGACAACAATTGTGTGATGGATGTGTTTTGTCGGATAATCCGACCGTCTGTACGCGCCATCGGACAATTGTTGTCAAAATTTCTGACAACAAATGTTGGCTGTGCATACTCTCAAATTGTCCCACAACAAATGTGTTCTGTCTGATTATCCGATTGTGTGTACACAAGTCCATCGGACTAAAATCCAAAGTACAAACACGCATGCTCCGAACCAATGCAAACCATCAAACAACATTAGCAGAAGTTGCCCAAAGAGTGGCACTAAAGAGCAGAAAAAACACATAGGCCCAGATTCACAAAGGACTTACGACGGCGTATCTCCTGATACGCCGTCGTAAGTCCGAATGTGAGGCGTCGCATCTATGCGCCTGATTCATATAATCAGATACGCCTCACTGTTTCCAAGGTACGACTGACGTAAGTCTCTTACGCCGTCGTATCTCGGGTGCATATTTATGCTGGCCGCAAGGGGCGCTTCCGTGGATTTACGCGTAGAATATGCAAATGAGGTAGATACGCCGATTCACAAACGTACTTGCGCCCGCTACGCCGTTTATGTTAGGCTTACGTCCGGCGTAAAGTTACCCCTGCTATATGAGGCACAGCCAATGCAAAGTATGGACGTCGGAACAGCATCGTATTTTACGTTGTTTGCGTAAGTTGTATGGGGATGGGCGTAGGTTACGTTCACGTCGACTAAGCATTGAGCCGGCGTATTTTAGGGAGAAAATTCGACGTGGTACTGAGCATGCGTGGGGTCACGATTCATTTCCATACAACGCACCCCCTACCAGCCTACTTTGAATTACGCGGGCTTACGCCGGCCCATTTGCGCTACGCCGCCGCAACTTACGGAGCAAGTGATTTGTGAATACTGCACTTGCCTGTCTAAGTTGCGGCGGCGTAGCGTAAATAGGATACGCTACGCCCAACTAAAGATACGCCATTGTATCTGAATCTGGCCCATAGTTTCATGTATGTTGGCTGAAAATGTTCTGCCGTCTGTATGCAGAACAAGTTCACAGCCAACGCCCTTCGGACAGAAATCCACGGATTTGTCCGATGGAAATCCGATCGTGTGTATGAGGCTTTAAAGGCTCATTCCCATAGGCAAGAAAATGCTGCGTTTAGATGCCCACTGCACATTTTTGGGCGCATCTAAACGCAGCACTATTGTAATCAATGAGCCCATACACACAGCTGTGCCGACCTGTGAAGATGTATGTTGAGTATAGCCACGCAGAAAAAATAAGTAGGACACCTCTGCATCCAGGGCGCACAGATCTTCAGACTTTATGCATGAACGTGAATTAACGCACCTAAACGCATGACTAAGCACTGATCGCAGTGCGAAACGCGTAGGATGTATCCCACCTTTTGCTGTTATTTGTAGTGCTTTTTCCATCCACTGTTGTTTTAAAATAAAGACAGCCTAAGGTTTTTTTTGGAGGTGCGGCTGTCCATCCTTTCAGCTTCTACATAAACGCGCAAGTACGTGAATGTGTAGATATTCATTTGAAGACAAAATCGAAATGCGTCTAAACGCAGGTACCTTAGATGTATATTTTCTTCAGGATCTTCTGCCAGCAAAAACGTATGTTAATGCAGAAAATATCCACTTCACCTCCAGAAGATTCCTTCATGACCAGATCATTTTTTGCTGTTTAGCATTGTGCTACTTTAACCACTTGCTTACTGGGCACATATACCCCCTTCCTGCCCAGGCGAAATTTCAGCTTTTCGACACTGCGTCACTTTAACCGACAATCACGCGGTCGTGCGACGTGGCTCCCAAACAACATTTTCCCCCACAACTAGAGCTTTCTTTTGGTGGTATTGGATCACCTCTGCGGTTTTTATTTTTTGCGCTATAAACAAAAATAGAGCGACCATTTTGAAGAAAATGCAATATTTTTTACTTTTTTCTATAATAAATATCCCCCAAAAATATATAAAACATTATTTTTTTCCTCAGTTTAGGCCGATAAGTATTCTTCTACCTATTTTTGGTAAAAGAAATCGCAATAAGCGTTTATGGATTGGTTTGCGCAAAATTTATAGCGTTTACAAAAAAGGGGATAGTTTTATTGCATTTTTGTTCAATTTTTTTTTTTTTACTACTAATGGCGGCGATCAGCGATTTTTTTTGTGACTGCGACATTATGGCGGACACATCGGACAATTTTGATACATTTTTGGGACCATTGTCATTCTCACAGCAAAAAATGCGTTAAAAATGCATTGTTACCGTGAAAATGACAATTGCAGTTTGGGAGTTAACCACAAGGGGGCGCTGAAGGGGTTATGTATGACCTCATTTGTGTTTCTATCTGTAGGGGGGTGTGGCTGTAGGTGTGACATCATCAATTGTGGTTCCCTATAAAAGGGAACACACGATCGATGTCAGCGCCACAGTGAAGAACGGGGAAGCTGTGTTTACATACAGCTCTCCCCGTTCTTCAGCTCCGGGGACCGATCGCGGGAGTCCAGCGGCGATCGGGTCCGCGAGTCCCGCGGCCACGGTCACGGAGTTTCAGACCGGGTCGCGTGCACGCGTGACCCCACGGCTGGGCTTAAAGAGCCACGTACATGTACGTGTCTGTGCCCAGCCGTGCCATTCTGTCGACGTATATCGGTGTGAATGGGTCCTTAAGTGGTTAAAAGGGAATCTCAGGAAATACTGTGTTGTTTTCAAACAATAGAAGAGCATTGCAACCCCCATAAAGACAGGACACTCATACCTGTTGTTTTATTATGATTTTTTTTTTTTTTTTTTCAAATATTGTATTATTTGCTCTACTTCGTCGTTTAAAATCGATTTCTTTGTAGAAGACAAATGTTTAAAGCGGGACTCCAGACAAAAATAACACAATAAAGCCTCGTACACACAATCGGATTTTTAGACGGGAATTGTGTAATGAGAGGCTGTTGTAGGATAATCCGACTGTTTGTACGCTCCATCGGACAATTGTTGTCGGATTGTCCGACAACAAATGTGGGATAGCGTGCTTTAAAATTCTCCGACAACAAACGTGTGTTGTCGGATTATCCGATCGTGTGTAGAGAAGTCCTTGGAAAAAAAATCCAAAGTACAAACACCCACAACACAACATTAGCAGAAGTTGCCCAAAGGGTGGCACTAAAGAGCTGAAAAACCACGTAGTTTCGTGTTAGATGGCCAACAATTCTTTGCCGTTTGTATGCAATACAAGTTCATGGCCAATGCTCTTCGGACAAAATTCCGAGGCTTTGTCCGCGGAAAATCCAACCGTGTGTACGAGGCTTGAGTGAATAGTAGAAAAAAAAAATCAACCAGCTTGCAGTACTTTTGCTGGTTGAATCGAATCTAATGAAATGTCAGATGTTACGTTTCAATAAAGTTAAAAAAAAATAATAAAAGGGGACAGTACGACGCGTCTGGATAAGCGCTTTGGCACGGTATACTCCCAGTGCATTCAGTGTGGCTGCTGGTGTGAATGGGCCCTAAAGAAGATTGTAATAGGGTTATAGAATACCTTATTTATCGGGCTATAACGCGCCCCGGCGTATAGCGCGCACCCCCGAACTTGAAGGAAAATTTCTGCAAAAAAAAAAAATACTTACAGTTTGGATGCCCCTCGTCGGTGTCTTGCCCGTCGTCCATCGCGTCCTGCCCATCGTCCATCGGCGGCCTCGTCCGGTTTGGCGTCCTTCTGCGGCCATCGTGGTGTCCTCCCCGCTCGATCCCCGCTTCCCGCGCTGTGTTCGAACCACTGCGCCGACATATACCGAGCGTAGTACACTCGGGTATAGTCGGGCGTGCTCGGCTCCCCTCGCGTAAAGGACGTACAGGACGTGACCGCGAGAGGAGCCGAGCCCGCCCGACTATACCCGAGTGTACTCCGCTCGGTATATGTCGGCGCAGCGGTTCGAACACAGCGCGGGAAGCGGGTATCGGCGTATATCATGATTTTCAGGGCAAAAAAGTGCGTGGTATACGCCGATAAATACGGTAATTGTGTGGAAGGGCATTAATAGTTCTGTGCACAGCCTATTGCATTAGGGTGTGCACCCCAAAGCTCACACAAAAATGCTATGTATTTTTTTATGTACATTTTTGTGTACTGTATATACCTTATATTATACCTATTTTTCTATAGGAAATGTACTCCCTACAAAATACTCCTGAAGAAGCGGATGAACCGCGAAACATGTTGAGAAGAGCTGGCTATATACTCACTATTCTATGTTGCTGGAGAGTATTGTATTGGAAATTATAGCCCAGCTGTGAGGGAGTCATTTGTGATTTTCTGTAATAATGTTTTTAAGTCTTTTTTTTTTTAATGATGATCGTTGTAATAAATATAAATAATTATCTACATGTTGTAATGTCCTGTGTTGGTACCTGGAAAGTCCATTTGCCTCCAAATTTATTTTTTTCAATGATGAGTATTGGGGACACAGGTACCTTTTTATAAGATTTTTTTAAAAAATTGATCAGCACAATTTGTTTCTATGCCCTGGACAGTGAATGAATGTGAAGCGCTACGAAGCTTCCTGTTCATTCAAAGATGAAGCATAGTAAACACATCGGGCCAGATTCACAAAGAGATACGACGGTGTATGATCTACAGATACACCATCGTATCTCTGACTTACACTGGTCCTATCTATGCGCCTGATTCATAGAATCAGATACGCATAGATAGGGCTAAGATCTGACAGTGTTACACTGTGTTACACTGTCGGATCTTTTTTTTTATTTAAAAATGGCGCCGGCGTTCCCGCTGATTTACGATAAATAATATGTAAATCAGCGAGATACGCAAATTCACGAACGTACGCGGACCCGACGCAGTCTTCTTACGACGTTTCCGTAGCGGCTTTCCCGTCGTATACTTACCCCTGCTTTCATCAGGCGCAGCCAATGTTAAGTATAGCCGGCGTTCCCGCGTCGAATTTGAATTTTCTAACGTCGTTTGCGTACGCCGATTCACAAACACGCACGTCGCAAGTCACGCTCACGTCGAAACCACTGACGTCCTAGTGACGTCAGTGGGAGCAATGCACGCCGGGAAATTCCCCGGACGGTGCATGCGCATTTAAATCGGCGCGGGAACGCGCCTGATTTAAATAGTACACTCCCCCTAGCCGCGGAATTTGAATTCCGCCGGGGGATTTAGGATCCGCCGCCGCAAGTTTGGAGGTAAGTGGTTTGTGAATTAGCCACTTGCCTCTCAAACTTGCGGGAGCGGATCTTAAATCGCGTAGATCGAGCGGATCTACAGATCCGCTGATCTACGTGAATCTGGCCCATCGTCTATGGCTTGCTTAATGCACAAAGGTAACATTTAGGAGTAATTGGCTTGTTTGGGGGGGGGGGGGGGGTACCTCATCCATCCATATTTACATCTACAATAAAAACGCCTCTTACTTGGACTTTACTGGTGCCAGAGAAAGATGGCCACAAGAGGTGACCTCTTGGATCATACAGCAAAGATAATATGTTACAGTATATTGATATGGCTTACATCATCTATCACAGGGGTCTCCAAACTTTTCAAACAAAGGGCCAGTTTATTGTTCTTCAGACTTTAGGAGGGCCGGATTGTTGCCAGCGGGGTAGAAGATGCCCCGGGCCCAGTATTGGTGAGAATAAATATGGCCTCATAGTTTGTGATCAGTAGGATAAGGAGTAGTGCCCCTATTAGTAGGAGTAATTGTATCTCATCATTGGTATCAGTGGAAGAAAAAGTGCCCCCCTGTTGGTGTCAGTGGGAAGAATAGTGCCTCATATCAGTGGGAGGAATAAAGCCCTGAGGGCCGGATAAAGGCTAGCAAAGGGCCACATCCGGCCCTCGGGCCGCCGTTTGGAGACTCCTGATCTATCAGAATATTTTTTTCATGGTTTTAAATACTTTTTTTTAATGGAAATTTTTGATAAACTTTATATATTTTATGTGGGCCAGATTCTCGAAAGAGATACGCCGGCGTATCGCCTGATACGCCGTCGTATCTCTGAGTCCGCCCGTCGTATCTATGCGCCTGATTCATAGAATCAGTTACGCATAGATAACCATTAGATCCGACAGGCGTAAGGCTCTTACGCTGTCGGATCTTAAACGCATTTTTTTTTTCGCCGCTAGGTGTCGCCGACGTCGTTTTCCCGATCGAGTATGCAAATTAGCAAAATACGAGAATTCCCGAACGTACGCCCGACCGACGCAGTGAAGTTACGACGTTTACG
Source organism: Rana temporaria (assembly GCF_905171775.1). Lineage (NCBI taxonomy): Eukaryota > Metazoa > Chordata > Amphibia > Anura > Ranidae > Rana > Rana temporaria. The sequence goes on from NC_053490.1 coordinate 28,575,491, forward strand.
TAAGATTTGCGACGCGTAAAGTTGCCCCTGGGTATATGAGGCGCAGTCAATGTTAAGTTTGCCCGTAGTTCCCGCGTCTAAATTTGAAAATTTACGTTGTTTGCGTAAGTCGTCCGTGAATGGCGCTGGACGCCATTTACGTTAACGTTGAAACCAATGACGTCCTTGCGACGTCATTTAGCGCAATGCACGTCGGGAAATTCTAGGGACGGCGCATGCGTAGTACGTTCGGCGCGGGAACGCGCCTAATTTAAATGATCCACGCCCCTTACCCGGATCATTTGAATTAGGCGGGCTTGCGCCGGAGGATTAACGTTACGCCGCCGCAACTTTACAGGCACGTGCTTTGTGAATCAAGCACTTGCCCGTAAAACTTGCGGCGGCGTAACGTAAATGAGATACGTTATGCTGCCGCAAAGATGCGTCGATCTACCAGAATCTGGCCCTAAGTTTTTAGTGGCCATCGTTCTCTGGCAGGGACGGACTGACCATTCGGGCACTGCCCGAGGGCCCCATGCCACTAGGGGGCCCCATCAGGATTGCCAGCCTCAGTAAAATCAGGGACAGTATGTAAAAATCTGTGTTTTTTTTTTATCCCAAGATTATAGCTGCCCCGCCTCTCCAGTACCTTTTCATTTTTTTGTATGTGTATTCTGTGTGTATGTATACTGTGTGTGTGTGTGTGTGTGTGTATGTATACTGTATGTGTGTGTATAATGTGTATGTATACTGTGTGTGTGTGTGTGTGTGTGTGTATAATGTGTATGTATACTGTGTGTGTGTGTGTGTATAATGTGTATGTATACTGTGTGTGTGTGTGTATAATGTGTATGTATACTGTATGTGTGTGTATAATATGTATGTTTACTGTGTGTGTATAATGTGTATGTATACTGTATGTGTGTATAATGTGTATGTATACTGTATGTGTGTATAATGTGTATGTATACTGTATGTGTGTGTATAATGTGTATGTATACTGTATGTGTGTATAATGTGTATGTATACTGTATGTGTGTGTGTATAATGTGTATGTATACTGTATGTGTGTGTTTAATGTGTATGTATACTGTATGTGTGTGTGTAATGTGTATGTATACTGTATGTGTGTGTGTATAATGTGTATGTATACTGTATGTGTGTATAATGTGTATGTATACTGTATGTGTGTATAATGTGTATGTGTGTGTTTAATGTGTATGTATACTGTATGTGTGTGTATAATGTGTATGTATACTGTATGTGTGTGTATAATGTGTATGTATACTGTATGTGTGTGTGTGTAATGTGTATGTATACTGTATGTGTGTATAATGTGTATGTATACTGTATGTGTGTGTATAATGTGTATGTATACTATATGTGTGTGTATAATGTGTATGTATACTATATGTGTGTATAATGTGTATGTATACTGTATGTGTGTATAATGTGTATGTATACTGTATGTGTGTGTATAATGTGTATGTATACTGTATGTGTGTGTATAATGTGTATGTATACTGTATGTGTGTGTATAATGTGTATGTATACTGTATGTGTGTGTATAATGTGTATGTATACTGTATCAGCTAGATTCACAGTCGACTTAAGCCGATGTATCTATTGATACGCAGAGTAAGTTCAAGGATGCGCCGTCGTATCTATGCGCTGTATTCAGGAAACAAGATACGCCAGAATTTTGCCAAGATACGACCGACGTAAGTCTCCTACGCCGTCGTATCTTGGGTGCATATTTACGCTGGCCGCTAGGGGCGCTTCCGTTGATATACGCGTTGAATATGTAAATGAGCTAGATAGGCCGATTCACGAACGTACTTGTGCCCGTCGCAGTAAGCTACGCCGTTTACGTAAGGCGTACGTCCGGCGTAAAGTTACCCCTGCTATATGAGGCGCAAGTAATGCAAAGGTATGGACGTCGGAACAAGAGTCGGATTTTACGTCGTTTACGTAAGTCGTACGTGAATGGGGCTGGGCGTAGGTTACGTTCACCTCGTTGCCATTGAGCCGTCGTATCCTACGGCGTAAATTCGACGTTATTCTGAGCATGCGCGCGCAGGTGCCGTTCGTTCGGCGCTTCATTTACATGGGGTCACGGTTCATTTCAATACAACACGCCCACTACCAGCCTACTTTGAATTAGGCGTGCTTACGCCGGCCCATTTACGCTACGCCGCCGTAACTTAGGGAGCAAGTGCTTTGTGAATACTGTACTTGCCTCTCTATGTTACGTCGCCCGCACAGAGATACGCCGATCTCTCTGAATCTGGCCCTATGTGTGTGTGTGTATACTGTGTATGTATACTGTATGTGTGTGTGTGTATACTGTGTGGCCCCATAATCTCCTATTGCCCGGGGGCCCCATAATCTCCTATTGCCCGGGGGCCCCATAATCTCCTATTGCCCGGGGGTCCCATAATCTCCTATTGCCCGGGGGTCCCATAATCTCCTATTGCCCGGGGGTCCCATAATCTCCTATTGCCCGGGGGTCCCATAATCTCATATTGCCCGGGGGCCCCATAATCTCCTATTGCCCGGGGGCCCCATAATCTCCTAATGCCCGGGGGCTCCATGAGTTTTCAGTCCGCCCCTGTTCTCTGGTACCATTAAAGTCCAAGTAAGAGGGTTTTTATTTGTAGATGTTAATGCACACAGGGTGATTAGGGTGTGCCCAGGCACGCCCAGCACATTCAGTGCACACTCCTAGGTTTTTGTGATAGTAATAAATATCATTGTGGTCATTATTACAGTATCTCACAGAATTGAGGACACCCCTCACATTAAGAAATGACACTTTGCTACAATGTAAAGTAGTAAGTGTACAGCTTACTCAACACACAGCCATTAATGTCTAAACCACTGGCAACAAAAGTGAGTACACTCCTAAGTGAAAATGTCTAAATTGGGCCCATTGGACATTTTCCCTCCCCGGTGTCATGTGATTTGTTAGTGTTATACGGTCTCAGGTGTGAATGGGGAGCAGGTGTGTTAAATTTGGTGTTATCGCTCTCACTCTCTCATACTGGTCACTGGAAATTCAACATGGCACCTCATGGAATAGAACTCTCTAAGGATCTGAAATAAAGAATTGTTGCTCTACATGAAGATGGCCTAGGCTATAAGAAGATTGCCAAGACCCTGAAACTGAGCTGCAGCACGGCGGCCAAGACCATACAGCGGTTTAACAGGACAGGTTCCACTCAGAACAGGCCTCGCCATGGTCAACCAAAGAAGTTGAGTGCACGCGCTTAGCGTCATATCCAGAGGTTGTCTTTGGGAAATAGATGTATGAGTGCTGCCAGCATTACTGCAGAAGTTGAAGGGGAGGTGGGGGGTCAGCCTGTCAGTGCTCAGACCATACGCCACACACTGCATCAAATTGGTCTGTATGGCTGTCATCCCAGAAGGAAGCCTCTTCTAAAGATGATGCACAAGAAAGCCTGCAAACAGTTTGCTGAAGACAAGCAGACTAAGGACATGGATTACTGGAACCATGTCCTGTGGTCTGATGAGACCAAGATAAACGTATTTGGTGTCAGATGGTGTCAGGCGTGTGTGGCGGCAACCAGGTGAGGAGTACAAAGACAAGTGTGTCTTGCCTATAGTGAAGCATGGTGGTGGGGGTGTCATGGTCTGGGGCTGCATGAGTGCTGCCGGCATTGGGGAGCTACAGATCATTGAGGGAACCATGAATGCCGACATGTGACATACTGAAGCCAAGCATGATCCCCTCCCTTCGGAGACTGGGCCGCAGGGCAGTATTCCAACATGATAACTACCCCAAACACACCTTCATGAGGACCACTGCCTTGCTAAAGAAGCTGAGGGTAAAGGTGATGGACTGGCCAAGACCAAAACCCTATTGAGCATCTGTGGGGCATCCTCAAACGGAAGGTGGAGGAGCGCAAGGTCTCCAACATCCACCAGCTCTGTGATGTCATCATGGAGGAGTGGAAGAGACTCCAGTGGCAACCTGTGAAGCTCTGGTGACCTCCATGCCCAAGAGGGTTGAGGCAGTGCTGGAAAATAATGGTGGCCACACAAAATATTGACACTGGGCCCAATTTGGACATTTTCACTTAAGGGTGTACTCACTTTTGTTGCAAGCGGTTTAGACAATAATGGCTGTGTGTCTTATTTTGAGGGGACAGCAAATTTACACTGTTATACAAGCTGTACACTCACTACACAACATTGTAGCAAAGTGTCATTTCTTCAGTGTTGTCACATGAAAAGATAGAATAAAATATTAACAAAAATGTGAGGGGTGTACTTACTTTTGTGAGATACTGTATTACTACATCCAGAACCTTTATCCCCAGCACTGCTCCCTAGTATTATTCTGACTTATGCTGGCAGTTCCCCTGCTACGGGGAAGATCAATGCACCAAAAAAGAAGCAGATATCGTCACAGTTGACGCCGCCGGCTGCTACAGGGAGAGTTACCGAGGGGGCCCCATCAATATTTTGCTTTGGGGGCCCCATGATTTGTACGTGGTTTGCTTGCCTCTGTTTTTTTAGACACGTGATTGTTTTTTGTGGTTGAGTTTATGCTTCTCTTGCTTTAGGTGGAGAGAGCGGGGATTTTCCTGCTGCCCAGAAAGTAATGAGGTTGCTGATGCCGGATTCTACAATACGTTCAAAACTGGTGAGTGGCGGGATTGTGCGGCGTCTGTCTTCTCTGTGTAGAACGTTCTCTGTGTGCCGTCTTGTTATAGTGCAGTGAAGCTCGATGTAATGGCGAGGTTTGATCCCGCCGCTTTCATACTTGTGACCCAGTTCTGCAGAAAATCAAAGCTAGGGGAAAAAATCCTCTTCCTTCTCGGGTGCGGCAGGGGGACAGACATAGATTTTCTCTTCTAAGAAAGCCCCAATGTGCTAAGCACTGATTGGGTTGGGGGGCTTTTTTATTATTTTAGTCCTTTCTCACAATAACCTGTTTAATTATACTGTCTCATTGGGTCCCAATACCTACTCCGTAGAAGTCTGATTTTCCATACACTGCACTTGATTCCATACACTGCACACATGTTGTGGGGATGCTTCTCTTCAGCAGGGACAGGGAAGCTGGTCAGAGTTGATGGGAAGATGGATGGAGCTAAATACAGGGCAATCTAAGGCCACGTACACACGGACGGATTATCCGATGAAAACGGTCCGCCGGACAGTTTCCATCGGACATGTCCGCTGCCAGATTTTGGTCTGATGGCTGTACACACCATCAGACCAAAATCCCTGCGGAAAACAAACGCGGTGACGTGTCGCGACGTGGTCGCGGTGACGTGTCGCGACGTGGTCGCGGCGACGTGCGCGGCCCTGGAAGTTCAGTGCTTCCACGCATGCGTCGAATCAGTACGACGCATGCGAGGGATGGCGGTCGGTCGGACGTGTCCGGTGAGTCTGTACAGACGACCGAACACGTCCGACGGACAGGTTTCCAGCGGACAGATTTCTTAGCATGCTAAGAAATTTTTGTCCGCTGGAAACTGTCCGATCCGCCGGACAATTGTCCGGTCGGGCCTACACACGACCGGATCTGTCCGCTGAAACTGGTCCGTCGGACCAGTTTCAGCGGATAGATCCGGTCGTGTGTACGGGGCCTTAGGCTGCATTCACACCTGAACGCGGCGTATTGTACCGCGATTTGCCGCGACAAAACAGGGCGTTTTTTACCGCGGTTTTCGCTGGAGGGGTGATTTACACATTGTCGGCTATGGCCGAACACCGAAGCCGCCTGAAAAAAAGGGTCAGGGACTTGTTTTGAGCTTCAGGCGTATGGCGTTTCGGCGTTCGGCGTGGAGATGTGAACCATCTCCATAGCCGACAATGTTAAATCACCCCTCCAGCGTATTTCAGGCTGCAATAGTGTCGGGCTTCAGGCGTTAAAACGCCTAGGTGTGAATGGAGCCTTAGAAGAAAACCTGTTAGGCCGGGTACACACGAACAAACATGTACGGTGAAAGCGGTCCGTCGGACCGTTTTCACCGTACATGTCTGCCAGAGGGCTTCTGTACGATGGTTGTACACACCATCGTACAGAAGTCCGCGCGTAAACAATACGCGGGGCGTGTCCGCGTCGTCGCCGCGACGATGACGCGGAGACGTGGGCGGGCCTGCCATTTAAAGGCTTCCACGCATGCGTCGAAGTCATTCGACGCATGCGAGGGACGGCGGGCGCTCGGACATGTACGGTAGATCTGTACTGACGACCGTACATGTCCGAGCGGGCAGGATTCCAGCGGACGGTTTTAAAACACGTCCAGGAATATTTGCCCGCTGGGAAAAGGCCCGGCGGGCAAATGTTTGCTGGAATTTGGCCCGCTCGCGCCCACACACGACCGAACATGTATGCTGAAACTGGCCCGCGGACCAGTTTCAGCATACATGTTTGGTCGTGTGTACGGGGCCTTAGAGTCTGCAATAAAATTGAGACTGGGGTGGAGCTTCTCCTTCCAGCAGGACAGCGACCCTAAACATACAGCCAGAGCTACAATGGAATGGTTTAGATCAAATCATATTCATGTGTTCGAATGGCCCAGTCATAGTCCAGACCTAAATCCAATTGAGAATCTGTGGCAAGACTTGAAAATTGCTGTTCACAGACACTCTCTATCCAATCTGACAGAGCTTGAGATATTTTGAAGAATGGGCAAAAATTTTCCTCTCTAGATGTGCAAAGCTGGTAGAGACATCCCCAAAAAGACTTACAGCTGTAATTGCAGTAAAAGGCGGTTCTACAAAGTATTGACTCAGGGGGGCGCCATACAAATGTACCCCCCACACTTTTCATATTTAATTGTAAAAATGTATGAAAACCAGTTATAATTTTTATTCCACTTTACAATTATGTGCCACTTTGTGTTGGTCTATCACATAAAATCCCAATAAAATACATTTACGGTTTTGGTTATAACATGAGAAAATGTGGAAAATTTCAAGGGGTATGAATACTTTTTCAAGGCACTGTAGTTGTTTAATTCTTTTGCATAATGAGCTGTCAAGAGCACCTGTCGCTTTTCCCACCTTAGGCAGATTATTTTTAATTGGCATGCTATGCTATAGGTTGTCATTTCTCTTAGATTTCCTCATGTAACTTTGCACGTTTGTGCAGAGGCGGCTCTAGGCTTTGTGAGGCCTTAGGCAAAACTTGACATGGGGCCCCACTCACACCCATGATGGGAAAAATAATTCAAGGACAAGAGCCTCTTCCCCACAACCCTGGCTGGTGGTTGCGGGGGTCTGCAGGCAGGGGGTTTATCGGAATCTCAAAGCCCCCTTTAACAAGGTGGCCCCTAGATCCTGCTCTATAATAACTAAGGGGCGGGGGCCACCCGATGATGTCACCTGGTGAACCCACACCCTTGTGACGACATTGACTGAGAGCATGCTGGGTCGTTGACGTCAAAAGGGGTGGTGTCACCGATATTCACTGGTTGTTAGGGACGCTGGCGGCCCCGCTCCTGAGTCAGGGCTCTTAACGCTGCCTGAGCACAGCAGTGTTAAGGTCTTCTGTCCCACAAAACTGGGGTAATGCAGTGAGTAAGTTAGGCTGCCGTGAGGCCCCTGTGAGTGTGAGGCCCCTGTGAGTGTGAGGTCTTAGGCGACCGCCTAAGTTGTCTAATTAATGAGCCGCCTCTGTGTTTGTGTAATACCTTCCCAAATGATCTTGTGCTCTTTTGCAGAGATGGACATGTCGGTGTCAGAGGAAAGTTATGGAAGGAGTCTGCCTACCACCCCAAATGCAAGATCCAACGCTGACAACATGAGCTCTGCAGAAATTGCCTGAGAAGGCCAGTCCATCCATCTTTGTATGGGGCCCCTTCATGCCTCGTGTTAGGTGCCTGGGAATGGATATGTAGCATTGCAGCTGCTTCTTACACACAAAGGAGGAGGCCAACATGAGACTGAACCAGTACCTGAGATATAATGTGAAATCCAGATCATTGTTCTGTGCATAGGCCTTTCTTTAACGAAAATGTAAATTGAAGTGCCACACAACTGCTAAACGGTCACAATACTACTTTGTTACAATAAAAGTCAGGAGGGTAATCATGTAGAGTAGCCAACATGTTCTGGGGGTCCAAAAAATGCCGCTCTTCATGAGGGCTTGAGATCACAGACAATGTGAATGGCTGCCAAAACCAGCTGCAGACAAGGGGCCAGATTCACGTAGATCAGCGGATCTTTAGATCCGCTCGATCTACCTGATTTAAGATCCGCTCCCGCAAGTTTGCGAGGCAAGTGGGTAATTCACAAACCACTTACCTCCAAACTTGCGGCGGCGGATCGTAAATCCCCCAGCGGAATTCAAATTCCGCGGCTAGGGGGAGTGTACTATTTAAATCAGGCGCGTCCACGCGCTGATTTAAATGAGCATGCGCCGTCCGCGGAATTTCCCGGCGTGCATTGCTCCCACTGACGTCACTAGGATGTCAGTGGTTTCGACGTGAGCGTAACTAGCGACGCGTGGTTTTCTGAATCGGCGTACGCAAACGACGTAAAAAAATTTAAAAGCGACGCGGGAACGATGGCTATACTTAACATTGGCTACTTAACATTGGCTGCGCCTCATATAAGCAGGGGTAAAAAGCCGCTACGGAAACGTCGTAAGAACACTGTGTTGGGTCCGCGTACGTTCGTGAATTTGCGTATCTCGCTGATTTACATATTATTCAACGTAAATCAGCGGGAACGCCATTTTCAAATTGAAAATAAGATCCGACAGTGTAACACTGTCGGATCTTAGCCATATCTATGCGTACCTGATTCTATGAATCAGACGCATAGATAGGACCAATTTCAGGCAGTGTAAGTCAGAGATACGACGGCGTATCAGGAGATACACCGTCGTATCTCTTTGTGAATCTGGCCCAAGAACTGTGCTCGCAATCAAGCTGAAAGAAATACCATTAACCACTTGCTGGGCACCTAAACCCCCCTCCTGCCCAGACCAATTTTCAGTGTTCAGCGCTCTCACTCTTTGAATGACAATTGCGCGGTCATACAACATGGTAACCATTTTTTTCCCCACAAATAGCGCTTTCTTTTGGTGGTATTTGATTACCTCTGCGGTTTTTATTTTTTGTTAAAAAAAATAAAAAAGACCAAATAAAAATAAAAAAATAAAAATACAAACCCGTTTTATATTTTGTTATAAAATTTTGCAAACGGTTAATTTTTCTCCTTCATTGATGTATGCTGATGAGGCTGCACTGATGGGCACCGATAAGGTGGCACTGGTGGGCACTGATAGGCAACACTGGTGGGCACTGAGAGGTGGCATTGGTGGGCACTGAAGGGCATTGATAGGTGGCACTGGTGGGCACTGAGAATTGGCACTAATAGGTGGCATTGATAGGTGGCAGTGATGGGCACTGATCAGCGCTGGTAGGTGACATTGATAGGCAGCACTGCTAGGTGGCACTGATAAGGCACTGACTGGCACCACTAGTGGGCATTGATAGGTGGCAGTGATGGGCATTGATAGGCGGTACTGATTGGCACTAACTGGTGGTCACTGGCAGGAGGCAGTGGCAGGGGGCACTGGCAGGCAGTACTTGTGTGCTAGTACTAATGAGGCAGAATTGCCTCTTCCACTGGGGACCGACATCCCTTACACAGCAGCCGGCTGTCAGCGCGAGGAAAAAAAACTGATTACCGAGCTTTGTTTAGAGCCCGTGATCAGCTGTCATTGGCTGACAGCTGATCACGTGGTAAGGGACCGGGACCGGCCCCTTACTCGGATCCATGATCACCCGAGTCTCAGTGACTCGGTGATCACATCGTGCACCGTGTGCTCGTGCAAAGGGGAGGATGTCTATTGACGTCCTTCCGGCAATTGGGGTCCATGCTGTAGCCGTCATTCAACTATAGCGTGGGCCCCTAGTGGTTAATGGTCCAGTTCCCGTCTAGTCCATTCACATTATTTTTAATATCAAGTTCTGATGAATGGGGCATTTTTTGGACCCTCAAAACGCGTTGGATAGTCTTTAGAATTTCCCCCTGATTTTTATTGGAATAAAGTCGTATCTGGACCTTTTAGCAGTGGCATGTCACTTCAATTTACATCACACTACAAACCAAGGTGCGCAGAAACCACCTGCCCGGGAGACCAGACATCGATACTTTAAGATAGCAATACCAATTAGATAACCATATGGATTCAGGACTATTTCCCACTTTCCTCAACTACCCATATTAGACATACGTGCATTTGGAGATGCAGAAAAATATGCTGGGACTTGCCATTGCACAGCAGTCCACCAGGCAAGAGAAACATCATCTCAAAAACATGCCTAAAGGTTCGTACACACGGTCGGACATCCAACAAAATTTCCCTTGGATTTTTGTCTTCATTGATTTGTCCGATCACACCCATAGCATACACACGCTCGGACTTTTCTGCAAACTTTTCTAACACTTTCCCAAAATCACGTGGTTTTACTTGCTCTTTAACGCCACCCTTTGGTTAACTTCTGCTATTGTTGGTTGAGTTTAACATTGGTTCTGAGCATGCGCATTTTTACTTTGTCCAAAAGTAAAAGGTTTGCTGTACACACGATCGGACAAGGCACCATCGGACTTTTGTTGCCAGAAAGTTGGTCCGTTCGCAGACCCAACTTTTTGTCCGATGAAAGCCAAAAAAGTTGGTCCGGTGGAACGTACACACAGTCGGACAAATACGAAAAGTGCCGGATTTTGAAGTTGGTTGGGCAAAAGTCTGACTGTGTGTACGGGGCTTTAGAGCGCGTTAGCTTGGTTTGATATTTTTTTTGCATTCATTGTAACCCCCAGAAGATGTTATAACCCAGTTCCCAGAACTTATATTGATCTGCAGTTGTCACATATGGGAGTGTCCACCAATGGAAATAGCTAAACATAGCTATGGATGGAACTGACGATACAGGCATTAATCTCTTAGAAAAAATACAGTGACATTTTGTTCAGATTGCAGGAATGCTTCTAACATTTGTGCAACAAATGTTTTACAAATAGACCCCCTATGTGTCCTGGTGGCCATTTTTACTATCTAAATATTGAATGGTTTCATTGGAACGGGAGGCAATGGGAAAATGTATCAATAGGGACACCTTTTCCAGTAACTTCTGAAGATTTTGGGCCAGATTCTCAAACAAGTTACGCCGGTGTATCTACTGATACACCGGCGTAATTCGAATTTCCCGCCGGCGTATCATTGTTTTGTATTCACAAAACAAGATACGCCGGATTTAGGCTAGGATCCGACTGGTGTAAATCACTTACACCGTCGGATCCTAAATGCAATACTACGTCGACCGCTAGGTGGCGTTTACGGTCAGGTCTCATTTGTTTATGCAAATGAGCCTGATACGCCGATTCCCGAACAAATTTGCTTCGCGTAGCCGCCGCTTACTTCGTTTGCGTAAGCGTAAGCTTACCCCTGCTATATGAGGGGTAACCTTACGCCAGTCCGCCGTATGCCATGTTAAGTATGGCGTCGGGTCCGCGTCGTCTTTTCCCGTCGGGTACGTCGTTTTCCTAAGTCGTTCTCGAATACGACTTTACATCAATGACGCACACGTCGGCGTCATTGACGTTTTCCGTCAAGAACTGGAGCATGCGCACTGGGCTATTTTAAGCCCGGCGCATGCGCAGTTCGATCGGCACAGGGGCGCGCTTAATTTAAATACAAGCCTCCCCTTTGAATTACGCGGGGATACGCCGGGCCTTTTACACTACGCCGCCCCAAACTACGGAGCAAGTGCTTGAGGAATACGGGACTTGCTCCAGTAAGTTGCGGCGGCGTAGTGTAAATGGCTTACGCTACGCCGCCGCACAATCTTAGAGAATCTGGCCCTTTAACTCACTTTCTGTTGTCTCTCCAAGTAAGAAAGAGAAAAAAAAAATCTCCTAGCCGGGACACAGACAAAAATAAAATGACAGGGATTGTAAACTTTTTTAAATACAGGTGATACTCGAAAAAATTTGAATATCGTGCAAAAGTTCATTTATTTCACTAATGCAACTTAAAAGGTGAAACTAAATGGTATGGACTCATTACGTGCAAAGCAAGATAGTTCAAGCCGTGATTTGTCATAATTGTGATGAATATGACTTATGCCGCGTACACACGATAATTTTTCAGCATGAAAGAAAACGTTGTCCAAAAAACAATGTTTTTCCAACTTCATCATTAAAAACGATGTTGCCCACACACCATCGTTTTTCAAAAATGATGAACAAAGCGCGGTGACGTACAACACGTACGACGGCACTATAAAGGGGAAGTTCTATTCGCCTCTGGGCTGCTTTAGCTGATTCCTTGTTAGTAATAGACGATTCGCGCTTTTTTGTCTGTTACAGCGTGATGAATGTGCTTACTCCATTATGAACGGCAGTTTTACCAGAACGGGCGCTCCCGTCTCATAACTCACTTCTGAGCAGGCGCAGGTTTTTTACGCCGTTTTAGCCCACACACGATAATTTTTTACAACCCGAAAAACGTAATTTTTTAAAACGACGTTAAAAAATGCAGCATGTTAGAAAAACTTCAGAGAAACTGAAAAACGATGTGCAGCCCACACACCATCATTTTAAATTACGTTTTTTAAAAACAACGTTTTGTTCATGCTGAAAAATGATCGTGTGTACGCGGCATTACAGCTCATGAAAACCCCAAGTCCACAATCTCAGAAAATTCGAATATTGTGAAAAGGTGCAATATTCTCGGCTCAAAGTGTCCCACTCTAATCAGCAAACTAAGCCATAACAGCTGCAAAGGGTTCCTTGAGCCTTTAAATGGTCTCTCAGTCTGGTTCAGTAGGAATCACAATCATTGGAAAGACTGCTGACCTGACAGTTGTGCAGAAAACCATCATTGACACTCTCCATAAGGAGGGAAAGCCTCAAAAGGTAATTGCAAGCTCATTTATATGGGGGCCATGATTGTCGCCACCCTAGGGCCGAGCGTTGGGCCACCTTGCCCTCCTTCTGTTTGGGGGGAGGCCTGCCCACATGGATCGAATATCCGGGCCAGGCCGGACAGGCGAGGTGCCCCGGCGTTTGGATGCTGCTGCCTGGGGTTCTTCCCGGAGTCGTGAGATGGCTGTCCATGCTCGGACTAAGCTTATACTCCCCCTGGGGTTCCTGCCCCCCCTTAACCCCCAGACCCCTTGTCCTCTGTTCTTTCCCTGGTTTCCTACCCTTCCCTTCCCTCCCTGGTTGTTTTGGCTTTGATGTGAAGTCATTCTATTCTGTATTATTTTGCTCTCTTGTAATATGAAAAAGGAAAATTAAGATTTTACAAAAAAAAGGTAATTGCAAAAGAAGTTGGATGTTCCCAAAGTGCTGTATCAAAACACATTAATAGAAAGTTATGTGGAAGGGAAAAGTGTGGAAGAAAAAGGTGCACAAGCAGCAGGGATGAGCGCAGCCTGGAGAGGAGTGTCAGGAAAAGGCCATTCAAAAGTGTTGGGGACAAAGGAGTGGACTGAGGCTGGAGTCAGGGCATCAAGAGCACCACACACAGACGGATCCTGGACATGGGCTTCAAATGTCGTATTCCTCTTGTCAAGCCTCCTGACCAACAAAGAACGTCAGAAGCGTCTTACCTGGGCTAAAGAAAAGCACACCTGGTCTGGTGCTCAGGGGTCCAAAGTCCTCTTTTCCGATGAGAGCAAATTGTTTTTCTCATTTGGAAACCAAGGAGCCGCAGTATGGAGAGGAATGGAGAGGCACACACTGCAAGATGCTTAAAGTCCAGTGTGAAGTTTCCACAGTCTGTGATGATTTGGGGGGCCGTGTATTCTGCTGGTGTTGGTCCACTGTGCTTCATTAAGCCCGGGGTCACCGCAGCCGTCTACCAGGAGATTTTGGAGCACTTCATGCTTCCTTCCGCAGACGAGCTCTATGGGGATGCCGACTTAATTTTCCAGCAGGACTTGGCACCTGCCCACACTGCCAAAAGCACCAAAACCTGGTTCAATTACTGTGCTTGATTGGCCAGCAAACTCGCCTGACCCACCCCATAGAGAATCTGTGGGGCATTGCCAAGAGAAAGATGAGAGACATGAAACCGAACAATGCAGAAGAGCTGAAGGCCGCTATTGAAGCATCCTGGTCTTCCATAACACCTCAGCAGTGCCACAGGCTGATCGTAAACACGTCCGGCGCAAGGCGGTCCAATTCAAATGGGGCGGGTACCATTTAAATTAGGCGCGCTCCCGCGCCGGACGTACTGCGCATGCTCCCGTCGCAAATTTCCCTACGTGCTTTGCGCGAAATTACGACGCGCCGACGTTTTGTGAATCGCGACGTCAACAAAACACTTACGCCGGGAAAAATAAAAAATGTAAAAATAATTCAAAAGCGACGCGGGAAAGACGGGCATACTTTAACATGGTGGAGTACTTTTACACAATGTTAAAGGTGCCCTATCTTTGCGACGGAAATCTAACACTCGCGACGACGTAACGACGGGAAAAATCTTCGTGGATCGCCGTAACTCCTAATTTGCATACCCGACGTTGTATTACGACGCAAACTCCACCCAGTGGCGGCCGCGGTATTGCATCCTAAGATACGACAGTGTAAAACAATTACATCTGTCGGATCTTCTGGCTATCTATGCGTAACTGATTCTATAAATCAGTCGCATAGATAGAACAACAGATACGACGGCGTATCAGCAGATACGCCGTTGTATCTGCTCTGCGAATCTGGCCCTGAGTACATATGCAGCTTCTACTTTTCAGAGGTCCGATATCGTTCTATGTACAATCCTTGTTTTATTGATTGCATGTAATATTCTAATTTTCTGAGATTGTGGATTTGGGGTTTTCATGAGCTGTAAGCCATAATCATCACAGTGATGACAAATCACGGCTTGAACTTTCTTGCTTTGCATGTAATGAGTCTCTCTCATATATTACTTTCACCTTTTAAGTTGCATTAGTGAAATAAATGAATTTTTGCACGATATTCAAATTTTTCGAGTATCACCTGTATATGCAAACGAAATAAAGAGTTTCGGCCATGGGTGCTCAACCTGTGGTCCTCCAGCTGTTGCAGAACTATGATGTCCCATGATGCATTGCAAGCCGCTCACAATTACAAGCATGACTATCAAAAGGCAGAGGCATGATGGCACTTGTAGTTCTGCAACAGCTGGAGGGCCACAGGTTGAGCACCCATGGATTAGGCTTTAGATGTACTTTAACATCTTAGGAACACCTTACCAGGATATAGATCTCCTACTAATGAACCTTAAGGCCACAATCACATTGTGGAGCTGTGGTAATGCACATTACTGTGATGTAGTGCCATCACCCCCAAAAGGCGTGTGTCATTGTGCACCACAACACATGTACTACCGGGGTGTCGCATCACAAAAAATTACTACATGTAGCTTTTTTTCTTTTATATTGGAGAGATGGATCTTTTTTGGGGGCATAAGGCCCTGTTTACACTGTTGCACTGCAGTAATGCAAATGAATAGACTGCCTTGAAGCTGAGCTCTGGGTTTATAATAAAGGCTCCACCACATTGCAAGGGGTACCGAAAAAAGCTTTTTTCACTTACCATGTCCATCGTTCACCTGGACGCTCTTCTTTTCTCTCTGAAGCTCTGAATTGTGGGCAAGCCCATGGTATCCTCACTCAGGATGCAGGACTGGTGGTCCCACGTGAAGACAACACCATGGGGAAGAGGCTGCAGGGTACCAGTTACATGTAAGTAGCTATTTTCTTCCACCTCCCAAAAGTTTAGCACCAGCCGCCACTGCGTCCCAATACTTTTGATAATATAGTGTATGTTAACTATTTGCCGACCTGCCGCCGTCATTTTACGGCGGTAGGTCGGCTCCCCTGCGCGAGAGCCCGTAGCTCTACGTCAGCTCTCACGCTGGCCACTAGGGGCGCGTCAGCTCTCGCTCCCAAATCCCGTACGTGTGCCCGGCGGGCACGATCGCCGCCGGGCACACGCGATCGCTCGTTACAGAGCTGGGACCGGGAGATGTGTGTGTAAACACACAACTCCCGATCCTTTCAGGGAGGGAAATGCTGATTTTCTGTTCATACAATGTATGAACAGAAGATCGGTCATTTCCCCTAGTGAGGCCACCCCCCCTACAGTTAGAACACACCCAGGGACATACTTAACCCCTTCCCCGCCCCCTAGTGTTAACCCCTTCACTGCCAGTGGCATTTTTATAGTAATCCAATGCATTTTTATAGCACTGATCGCTATAAAAATGCCAATGGTCCCAAAAATGTGTCCGAAGTGTCCGCCATAATGTCGCAGTACTGAAAAAAAAACGCTGCTCGCCGCCATTACTAGTAAAAAAAAAAATATTAATAAAAACGCCATAAAAATACCCCCTATTTTGTAAACGCTATAACTTTTGCGCAAACCAATCAATAAACGCTTATTGAGATTTTTTTTACGAAAAATATGTAGAAGAATACGTATCGTCCTAAACTGAGGAAAAAAAAACGTTTTTTTATATATTTTTGGGGGATATTTATTATAGCAAAAAGTAAAAAATATTAATTTTTTTCAAAATTGTCGCTCTATTTTTGTTTATAGCGCAAAAACGAAAAACCGCAGAGGTGATCAAATACCACCAAAAGAAAGCTCTATTTGTGGGGAAAAAAAGGACGCCAATTTTGTTTGGGAGCCACGTCGCACGACCGCGCAATTGTCAGTTAAAGCGACGCAGTGCCGAATCGCAAAAAAGTGCTCTGGTCTTTGACCAGCAATATGGTCCAGGGGTTAAGTGGTTAAGGCACATGTGCTAATGCAGTGCTACAGTGTAAAATAACTGAATAGTTAGTATGGGAGCGGTATCTGTTTTCTCAGGTAGAGGTACAGGTAGAATTGTATTACAAGACACAAGGAAAAGTAAAATTTTCAGAGGGGGTGCACAATCATTTTCCAGGATGAGATGAAAGTTAGCCATATACTGTATGTTACCATTCGATTTTACAATGTATTTTTAGATTTACTAAAACGATATATTATATGAGGGCTACCTAAACAAAAAATCCATGAACTCTGTACCCAATCAGACAAGCCCCCCTGCACTACATAGTGGCTGGTAGGTCAGAGGTAGATGGTAGGAATCGTATTTGAATGTATATGATCAGCTAAAGGGAGAGGCTGTGTGTCCGCTTTGTACAATGTTCATGTCTCTTTATTAATATGTGATTTATGTTAGTAATGTGTTTGGTGTATGTTTACCATCGGCTATTGGGAACTGAAGAAGCTGCTATGTAGAGCAATAATGTATCCTAAATGTTTCGATGTTACTTCATGTTACAGTGGAAGTGTGTCGGACGCTGTAATAAAAATGTTTTTTAAAAAGACAAAATGACTTCTTAGTTCTTCCTAACCGCTTCATAGCTTCGACCTCACGTTTGGGCCACGTGATTATGCCTGTCCATGCCATTCTGCCGCCATAGTGGGCGGTCCTTAAGCGATTAAGGATAGCAATCACATGAAGCCATTTATTATCACAAAGCTTTTTGGATCCTTTTTAAATCATAATGATAACAGAAATCACCCAAATGGCCCTGATCAAAAGTTTACATACCCTGGAATGTTTGGCCTTGGTACAGACACAGAATGCCAGGGTATGCAAACTTTTGAGCACAACTGTATGTGCCAGGGGTGTCAAACTGAATTTCATTGTGGGACGTGTCAGCATTATGGCTGCCCTCATAGGGGGCTAGTTGTATCTGTAAGACTAGATGTCCAGAGCACCCCATTGCTCCTTACATCAGATTTCAAGAGCCCCCCCCACCCATCATAAGTCAAGAGTCCTCCACCCTCTCACGGAGGTATGGAGCGGGGGGATGCTTGTGTAAACAAGCATCTCCTTGCTCTGCCTAGTGAGAATGACACTGATCTCGGCTCTGTGTACTTGGAGTGGAGATCAGTGTCATGTGACACAGAGCCCATCCCCCCTACAGTAAGAAACACTATGCAGGGAACACTTAACCCCTACAGCGCCACCTAGTGGTTAATCCCTTCACTGCCAGTGTCATTTTCACAGTAACTAGTGCATTTCTATAGCACTGATCGCTGTGAAAATGACAATGGTCCCAAAATTGTGTCAAAGGTGTCCGCCATAATGTCGCAGTCACGAAAAAAAATCGCTGATCGCCGCCATTACTAGTAAAAAAAAAATAATTACCGTATTTATCGGCGTATATCGCGCACTTTTTTGCCCTGAAAATCAGGGCAAAATCGTGGGTGCGCGATATACGCCGATACCCGCTTTCCCGCGCCGAGTTTTGAATACTGCGCCGACATATACCGAGCGCAGTACACTCGGGTATAGTCGGCCAGTCTCGGCTTCTTCCGCGGTCACGTCCTGGACGTACAGGACGTGAGTGCGACAGTTGCCGAGCCTGCCCGAGCCTGCCCGAGTGTACTGCGCTCGGTATATGCTGGCGCAGTATTCAAAACTCGGCGCGGGAAACGAGCGGGGAGGACGCGAGGACGCCGGACCCGCCAAATAGGACACCGGACCCGCCGCAGAAGGACACCCAAAGCCACAGAAGGACGCCGGACCCGTCGAAGAGGACACCCGAAGCCGCAGAAGGACGCTGGACCCGACGAGGCCGCCGATGGACATCGCGCAAGACACCAAAACTGTAAGTACCAAAATAACTTTTTTTCCACAGGATTGGGGGTCACTTTGGGGGTGCACGGTATACACGGGAGCGCGTTATACCGCGATAAATACGGTAATAAAAATGCCATAAAAACTATCCCCTATTTTGTAAACGCTATACCTTTTGCGCAAACCAATCAATAAACGCTTATTGAGATTCTTTTTACCAAAAATATGTAGAAGAATACGTATTGGCCTAAACTGAGGAAAATTTTTTTTTTTTTTATATATTTTGAGGGGATATTTATTATAGCAAAAAGTTAAAAATATTGCATTTTTTTTTTCAAAATTGTCGCTGTATTTTTGTTTATAGCGCAAAAAAACAAAACAAAACAAAAAACTCAGAGGCGATCAAATACCACCAAAAGATTATTTGTGGGAAAAAAAGGAAGTCAATTTTGTTTGGGAGCCACGTCGCACGACCGCGCAATTGTCAGTTAAAGCGACGCAGTGCCGAATTCGCAAAAAATGGCCTGGTCTTTGACCACCCAAATGGTCCGGGGGTTAAGTGGTTAAATAAAAGACAGATTTTCAATATTAATGCCAACATTTCACAATTTCTGCTAGGGTATGCAAACTTTTGAGCACGACTTTATTTAAAATGAAAGAACTATTTATGCATACACCCTTACACAGCACTTCAAAGAACGATATTCCACACGTTTGTCATTAAAATTCAACCTTTCCTTTTTACTGAATCATTTCTTTTTCCAAATTCAACATTTCAAAACAAAAATGGTACAACATTTTAAGTTAAATAAATAATATATCTTGTTAAAATTACTCTTTAAATACTGTAACATTTCTCTAGGACTCCATCAATTGAGATATATTGAATCAGTTTTCTATTTATATTGTTCCGCTAATTCCTTCTGAGGCATCTTCTCGGATGTCCATACATGTTTCTGCTCGAGAAACATCCATTTAGCGTTTATCTTGTTCTGTGGTTCTGGAAATTTGAAGGATTATAAAACACTACCATGTTAAAGAGACCCTGTGACCGCAATCTCTACAATATCCAATTGCACTAACTCTTTCTGCTGCAAAAATCTCTGTGCAGTCTATGTAGAGCAGTGGTTCTCAACCTGTCTAGTGCCGTGACCCCTTGATAAAAATTTCCCAAGTTGCGGGGACCCCTAACAGTAAAATAATTTTCCTATCGTGGGTTGTCGGCACCCAAGGTAAGACAAGTACCGTATTTATCGGCGTATACCGCGCACTTTTTTCCCCTGAAAATAGGGGGAAAATCACGGGTGCGCGCTATACGCCGATAGTGTACCTTGGGCTCGGAGGGGAAGGAGGGGGACAAGCGCTGCCGAGTGCCGCCGGAATTCACGAGCCGTCTCTCCTGTTTACTCGGCTCTAACGTCACACACACAGTTTGCTTCCGCCACCGGCATTGGACCAATTTTCTATCAATCACAGGAGCTGGTCCAATGCCGATGGCGGAGGCGGGACTGTGTATGTGACTGCCGCTGAATGAACAGGATGAACAGAGATGACGGCTCTGTGATTCCCTCACTCACAGGAGATGGCGGCTCTGTGATTCCCTCACTCCACGAGAGAAGGTGAGGCTGCAAATGGGCACATAGGCTGCATCTAGGAAAATCAAACTTAGGGGCACATAGACTGGAGCTGGGCACATAGGCTGCATTTAGGATGGAGCTGGGCACATAGGGCCAGATTCTTGTACATTCTGCGGCAGCGTAGCGTAAGCCATTTACACTACGCCGCCGCAACTTACTGGAGCATGTGCCGTATTCTTCAAGCACTTGCTCCGTAGTTTGCGACGGCGTAGTGTAAATGGCCCGGCGTATCCCCGCGTAATTCAAAGGGGGCGGCTTGTATTTAAATTAAGCACGCCCCCGCGTCGATCGAACTACGCATGCACCGGCCGGGAAAAAGCCCAGTGCGCATGCTCCAGCTCACGACGGAAAACGTCAATGACGCCGACGTGAGCGTCATTGACGTAAAGTCGTATTCGTGAACGACTTAGGAAAACAACGTAACCGACGGAAAAAGCCGACGCGGACCCGACGCCATACTTAACATGGCATATGGCGGACTGGCGTAAGGTTACCCATCATATAGCAGGGGTTACCTTACGCCTACGGAAACTACGTAAACGATGACTACGCGACACAAATTTGTTTGGGAATCGGCGTATCAGGCTCATTTGCATAGTTAAATGAGACCTGAACATAAACGCCACCTAGCGGTCAGCGTTGTATTGCATTTAGGATCCGACGGTGTAAGTGACTTACACCTGTCGGATCTACGGCGTATCTATGCGAAAATGATTCTAGGAATCACTCCCATAGATACACTGGCCAAAAAAGAGAGATACGACGGAGTTTCCTGAGATACACCGTCGTAACTCTTCTGAGAATCTGGCCCATAGGCTGCATTTAGGCTGCAGATGGACACTGACCGCAACATTTAAAAAATAGTTTTTTTCCTGAAACTTCCCTCTGAAATTGGGGTGCGCGTTATATGCCGGTGCGCGTTATATGCCAATAAATACAGTAATTTGCGCCCCTAACCCACGGACATTTAGGACTCCCAGAGTCCCTTCCACTCGTACAGTATTAAAACCCCTTATAGTACATTTTAGGATGTACCTCTCTTTCTCTTTGTTCTCCTTTCTTTCTCTTTTTATCTCTCTCTATCCTAATTTCTTGTTTGTTATCCCCATCCCTCTCTAGACGTCTTTCTTGTTCTTTCTCTTATTCTTTCTCTCCCTTTTTTATTGTTCCTCCCCCTCTTTTCCTCTCCCTTCCATGTATTCTCTATTTTTATTTCTTCTCTTACTCCTTGTTGGGGAGTATGGGATCAGTGGCAATGCTGGTGGGGAGTTGGGATCAGTGGCAGTGCTGGAGGGGAGTTGGGATCAGTGGCAGTGCTGGAGGGGAGTTGGGATCAGTGGCAGTGCTGGTGGGGAGTTGGGATCAGCCAACTTAGGTGCTCTTGATCAAGGTCATCTGCTGATCTGAGAACTGTAGTGGGGACTTTTAAGGGCAACTCTAATAACAGCTAGTGTTACTCTCTGTGTCTCCGACTTTGTGGTTTCTCGTAGCAGTGACACCTATGCTGAAATCAGCAGATAGGGTCTCCTCCAGCCCCTCCCACTTCACATTCCTCACCAGTCAGCTGACCTCTAGTCCCTGCCCCCCAGATATGCCGTGAACTGAAGGGGCGGCTGTGAAGAGGCTGAGTGGGCAGCCGCAGGCTTCAGGAACAGCCCAGGTTTTGGCCCCTGGCAAATCCTCATTTGACCCCCAAGTGGGTCCTTGACCCCCAGGTTGAGAACCACTGATGTAAAGTTACAGAAATGAGACATTGCCTGGAAAGTCATAGACTTGGGGCTCCTTTGCACCAGTACATTGTGTGTTGTGATAATTCAACCCTGTCAGTTAACGAAAAATTCCAGATGAAGAGTTTGTGCAATTGAGGAAGTATTTTGCATCCATCTCCAGGTGGCTTGTGTCTCCTACCTTCTTTCCATTCCAGAGCTGAAGCCATTTCTGAAGGTGGCAATAGATGGTTTAAATGTTGGCAGCTTCCTGATGAATTGGATAAAATTCGAGCCATAAAAGCACCACCTGGCTCAACAAAAGACAAATTAAAAATGTACCTAGTTGGTTGTAAAGTTATCAGTGAAACATTGACTGCATTCTATCAGATGCCATGGCTGCCCAAATACATTGGAGATTCCTCCATCTTTGATGTTAGTGTTGATGGGGAAATCAATAGATTTTAATCTCTCTCACAGACTAAATGGCCGGAATTCAAGACTTCAAGCTTAAAACGGAACCTAATTGTACCTGGGATTCAAAAACTGAAAATTCTTTTGTGAATGTTCCTGTTCTTTGGCAGCAGCTGGCCTCATTCCATCATCCTGGTTTTGGCTATGATGCATTTTCCTTGTCTTGTCTTTCCACCTGCAAGGTGATTGATGTAGCAAGTCTCTGGGTGGAGACCAAACCTGATTTAAGCCAGCCAAGCCTGCAGTCTGCTGTAATAGCATGTCTAACACATGCAAGATCTCGGTCTGTGCGCCTCTGCTGTTTGGATTCCTCTATTTATGACCTTGGATCGAATATCAACTGTTCTCTGAACTCTGCCTGCCTTTTGACCATGGATTGACCCTGACTATTCTGAACCTTGCCTACCTTGTACCTGGACTCTTATTGAACCACTCTGCCTCTCTGCCAACCGCAAGTACCTGTTAGCTGTTCTCAGTTCGCGCCTGCCCTGGCGTGGTTGCCAGGCACTATAGCATTGTGTATAAGGCCGGGGGGGGGGGGCAACTGAGTACCGGCAGGTCTGCTTGTCTTATGAGAAAGGGGGCTGCTATAGGTGAAGAACACAGAAGCCAGCTATAGAATCTGACCATCTGCATTAGGGGTAAGCGTGACAACAACAGAAGAAATAAAAAAAATAAAGGTTTAAAACAAGTAAATATAATATACCTTTATATTTACTAATGCTAGCAGCATAAGGATTAAAAATAGTTAATGTTGATTGAGAGAGGTTGGTTCCACTTTAAGGCCTTGTTCACATAAGGCGAATGCTTGATTGCCCTGTACAGAGCCGTGCCTTGCTGGCACATGGATGCACATGTATTCCATGCACCCCTGTGCCAGCAGTCTCACTGTTGTCTATTGGGATGTAGTGGCTGCACAGACAAACCCGCTGGGTCCCAATAAGACATCTATATGGGTGGTGGTGCAAGTCCCCAAACCCACCCAGGGTGCATTCAGGGATGTGCACCCACAGTGATGTCATATTGGAAGCAGCAGCTGTGTCCGTGCAGCCACTACGTCCCAATAGACAAGAATGGGACTGCCGAACAGGGATGAACAGAACATCTGCGCATCACCATGCCGAAAAAACACAGCTCAGTGTAAATGAGGCCCAAGACTTGATGGCATTCAGCACTTCCATCAGTGTTGATGGCCTGAATCCCCTGGTTCCTTCCTCTGGCCCCTACGCCACCAGAGAATGCAAGTAATAAAGAGGTCAGAGAATGGAATCACAGAATGAAGCGGGGAATACAGGCATCCAACACAGAACAGACCTACCAAGGATGCAGTGCTGGGATGGCGAAAAGGTTGGAGACACAAGGATCTCCTATCCAGTATTAGTTGTAGCTCAGGGTGCATTAAAAGCAGCTCAGGGCAGAAGGTTCTCACTTGCAATTTAGGAAAAACGTACTCACTGCTGCAGTATTGTTGGCCATACAGATGGCAATTTGATGGAGCAAATTGAACAAACATAGGGTAGTTGCTTACACTGCAAAGCTGAAGAAAAGGCAACCAACTTCCAAGGCCACTAGCAAACAATGGTGGCATGCTGGTAGTAGGAGGACTAATTCTGTGTTTTTGTTTCCAAGTCTCCAATCCTCTGGTAGGTTGCAGTATACCCCGAAGGCAAAAAACTTAGTGTGCCTCTCAATGGACACATTTAATGAAATTGCTGTAATTTTTCCCCGTTTTGATTCCATTTCACTTCATTCTTTCAGTAAAGTCCACTGAAGCTTTCACTTTATTGCTCAGTTTTATGGTGGTGGACGAAACCTGCAGGTTGTAGATGAATTTGTTTCTGATTACTACTTGCAATCATATGTGCATTTTCCTGTGGCTCAAACAGTGACTTAAAACGGAAGTAAACCCATAGATTTAAAGCGGTCCTCCACCCTAAAGTGGAGTCCCGCTGATCGGAACCCTCCCCCCCTCCGGTGTCACATTTGACACCTTTCAGGGGGGAGGGGGGTGCAGACACCTGTCTAAAGACAGGTATTTGCACCCACTTCCGGCCACACGCTACGGGCGAAAGACGGGCATTCCGTCACATCCCGTCTGTCGCCCGTTGTGTGCTGGGAACACTCGGCTCCCAGCACACAGCGTGTGAGCCAATCGGCGGGCGCAGCGCGACTCGCGCATGCGCCGTAGGGAACCGGGCAGTGAAGCCGCAGCGCTTCACTTCCTGGTTCCCTCACCGTGGATGGAGGGGGGAGCAGCAGGGTGACGAGCGATCGGCTCATCCTCTGCTGCGATCACCGCTGGACTCCAGGACAGGTAAGTGTCCTTATATTAAAAGTCAGCAGCTGCAGTATTTGTAGCTGCTAGCTTTTAATATATTGTTTTAGTGGCACATCCGCTTTAACAGTTTTAAAAAAAATGTTAAATTTCCGGTAACTGCCAGGAATGTTAACTGTCACATTGGATGTACTCTCAACCAAACGGTCAAACCATCCAATGGCTGGTGTCATAACTGATCACAAAAGGAGGACAAGATGGCAGCTTCTTTGGATGACAACTATAGGATGGATTACTTCCACTTTAACCCACCTGCAACATCACAATTTCGTTAAAGGGGTAATGGCTTTATATGGCTTGGAAACCCAAGGTTGGATTTATGTGGGATAAGTGGCATCAGTAACTCTGTATAGAATAACAGAGGCAGTTTACGTTAATGGATATTGTAGAGATTGGAAATTGTTAGCATCAGGGTCTCTTTAGAATAAATATATCCTATGTGCCTCAGTCAAGGCTATATGGGCAATCAAATCTGTGCTACTGTTAACTAGTTGTTAAAAATCATCTCATTAGTAGTGCTTTGTATCCAGTGCGATGCAAATAAGGCCAACAAAAGGGTACAACTCCATCATTGCAATAAAATGTAAATACAAGTAACCCAGCCTTTTTAGCTTGTGCTGCAAAACTCACCTCCTCTCTGGTGCTATCACCTGCAGATTCTGTGATCTGGTGCCAATTATTTTCCAGGTTGCAGGACACCCAGTGGCATCCAACCGATTTTCTGTAAGCCCAGGCTGTCATGGGCACACATCCCAGGGGGTACTTCATCACACCAGCCTGGGCTCACAGGACTATTGCACAGAACGACAATTACACCTCATTGCTTGAGCACTGATTGGTCCAGGAGGAGGTACTGCCCACTGCCACTGTCAGAAGAGGAAAGACCCGTGATATCACATGACCAGCCAGGAGACTGCAGGTATGATAATGATTTTATAAAAAAAATAGCTATGGAGGATCTAGCGAGGAAGGGGGAGTCTCTTAAAATCTGGAATTAAATCTCTAAGCAGCCAACAGTCCTAACTGCCTTTGTAGCCTTACAGTGGAAAAACTCTTCTTAAGTGATCATTATTGTCGATCCGCTCCCAGTTCGTGGCCCTTTGATGTAAACCAAAACCATGACCAAAACTGCCCTTGTCGGTCATAGGTAGTCGTCCTCGCTGGACAGGGAAGTTGAACCTTCAGTCTCCGTGTCGAAGGAAGTCTGGGACTCGGCTCTGTTCATGTTCCATACCTGAGGACAAAAGCTCTTGCCCCAGGTGCATGGGTAGCCCACGGGCTTGGCAGAGCGAATCAAATCTACCGCCAGTTGCCAGCGATCCCGCTCAGTTCACTTGCTGCCCTTTGCTCCCCGTTGTTTATTCATCGATGTCAGCATCTGACTGATGTAGGAAGTCAAGAGATCGTCCATCTTGTATCCCTGAAGAGACAAAGTCATGAAAAAAACGTTACAGGACCTGCGTTGTACGACAGCTGTTTTGCTTTTGACCCTCTTGTAGAAATTCTGGCTGCCTGGCTATCATGTCGCTCGAATGACTCAGTGGGGTTAACTTACTAAAACTGGAGAGTTCAAAATCTGGTGCAGTGACTTAAATGCATGAAAAAAAAGGTGGCACACCACAACGCACGTTGTGCATTATGTTAAAATGGACATCAGTTGGCAAGCTGCATTGGAGTGCCATTAGGAAGGCATGGCACTACAGCGCCACAATGCCCACATTTGCAGGCATTGCATCAATGTGCATGCTAGCGTGCATTCCCCCAGCACAGAGGTCTGAAACCATCTTTTTATGAGGCTGGGAGCGATGTGAATGGTAAATGTTCTCTGTATAGTGCTGTGCTATAGTGTCCGTTCTATATAAATGAGAAAAAGAAATACATGATTAGCTCACCAGTGAAGTCTCGCAGAGCAGTTTGCTGCCTCGAACCAGATTCCCAATGGTGATGTGAAAGTAAGTATTTCCGCTGCTCCAGTTGGAGATCTTTGTGAAAGGGTGGGTGGCCAAAATATCCTGCAGGGAGAACATCCGTTAAAACTTCTAGTGTCATGTGATATATATAATATATAACATATCATGGTACTTGGCACTTCCTATTGTTACACTAAATGCCGTACCTGGTCCTTCCACCTCTGTTTGTGCTGCACCCGGGCCCCACCTCTGTCTGAGCTGCACCTGGTCCTTTCACCTCTGTATGTGCTGCAACTGGTCATTCCACCTTTGTTTGTGCTGCACCCGGTCCCCCACCTCTGTCTGAGCTGCACCTGGTCCTTTCACCTCTGTTTGTGCTGCACCCGGTCCCCCAACTCTGTCAAAGCCGTACCTGGTCCTTCCACCTCTGTTTGTGCTGCACCCAGTCCCCCACCTCTGTCTGAGCTGCACCCGGTCCCCCATCTCTGTCTGAGCTGCACCTGGTCCTTTCACCTCTGTTTGTGCTGCACCCGGTCCCC
Organism: Rana temporaria; assembly: GCF_905171775.1. Taxonomy (NCBI): domain Eukaryota; kingdom Metazoa; phylum Chordata; class Amphibia; order Anura; family Ranidae; genus Rana; species Rana temporaria. The sequence goes on from NC_053490.1 coordinate 28,602,696, forward strand.
CAACTCTGTCAAAGCCGTACCTGGTCCTTCCACCTCTGTTTGTGCTGCACCCAGTCCCCCACCTCTGTCTGAGCTGCACCCGGTCCCCCATCTCTGTCTGAGCTGCACCTGGTCCTTTCACCTCTGTTTGTGCTGCACCCGGTCCCCCAACTCTGTCAAAGCCGTACCTGGTCCTTCCACCTCTGTTTGTGCTGCACCCAGTCCCCCACCTCTGTCTGAGCTGCACCCGGTCCCCCATCTCTGTCTGAGCTGCACCTGGTCCATCCACCTCTGTTTGTGCTGCACCCGATCCTTCTACCTGTGTCTAAGCTGTACCTGGTTTATCCACTTCTGTTTGTGCTGCACCCGGTCCCCCACCTCTGTCTGAGCTGTACCTGGTCCTTTCACCTCTGTTTGTGCTGCACCTGGTCATTCCACCTTTGTTTGTGCTGCACCCGTTCCCCCAACTCTGTCAAAGCCGTACCTGGTCCTTCCACCTCTGTTTGTGCTGCACCCAGTCCCCCACCTCTGTCTGAGCTGCACCCGGTCCCCCATTTCTGTCTGAGCTGCCCCTGGTCCATCCACCTCTGTTTGTGCTGCACCCGGTCCTTCCACCTGTGTCTAAGCTGTACCTGGTCCATCCACTTCTGTTTGTGCTGCACCCAGTCGTTCCACCTCTGTCTGAGCTGCACCCAGTTGCCCACCTCTCTCTGAGCTGCACCTGGTCCCTCACTTCTGTCTGAGCTGCACCTGGTCCCTCACCTCTGTCTGAGCTGCACCTGGTCCCTCACCTCTGTCTGAGCTGCATCTGGTCCTTTCACCTCTGTTTGTGCTGCACCTGGTTCTTCCACCTTTGTTTGTGATGCACCCGTTCCCCCAACTCTGTCAAAGCCGTACCTGGTCCTTCCACCTCTGTTTGTGCTGCACCCACCGCCACGTCACCGCGCTGTCTGTCCGCGGGGATTTCGGTTTGATGGTGTGTACAGCCATCAGACCGAAATCTCCCAGCGGACATGTCCGATGAAAACGGTCTGGCGGACCGTTTTCATCACACAGTCCCGTCGTGTGTACGAGGCCTCAAGGGGATACAGAATGTCCCATGTATGATTAAAGGGAATAAATACACGTTTCAGTTTTTGGATATACAAGTAAAATAGATCAGCCTAAAGTGTATGTAAACCCTAAATCGATTTTAAGGTATTGGTTACCTATCATATTTCGGAAAAAATAACCCAATGGCCAACTGAAGTAGCTCACACAGCCATCTGATAATGCTGTTGCTAATTACTATGAACAGTGATTTTTCTTATAAAATTACAAATGTATTAGTATAATATATATATATATATATATATATATATAGTAATACACAATAATGTCTCAGATGTTGTTTGGCTTCATAGTGTTGCTCTGGCGCTTTGTTTCCTTTTTATTCTTTGAGCCATGATGTCTCTTGGTTGAAACACACAACACATGGGGTTAGTATGGTCAGCTCTGTTCATTTATTTATTTTTATGCTTTTTTGCTTATCTCTGTAAATGTTTTCAAATATGATCAATGTATGAACTTTTTTGCATTTTGATTTTGTTTGTAATTATGCGCATATTATTATTGTAGATTAAACGTACATATTTGGAACTCTTCAGCCCATTGTCCCTGAAGAAGACTTCTACCTCAACTGTTGAAACGCGTTGGAATTTCTCTGTCTGTCTGACAGTGGAATTGGGTTATTCCAGTTGTAACAGAATGGCCCGGGACACCCAGAGACCTTTGAAGGACGAGGGGTACTCCTGTGCCAGCTTCACTAATAACTCTTGGGTCTAGGGTAATCCTGTGCCCCTTTTGGGCATAGGGTGACTGAGAAATATTAATTATAAATGACATGAGATGTGACTGATAACTGATAATTCATATTGCAGGAATATTACAGTTTGGTTCATGCTGACCCACACCCGGTCAATAAGAGTGTCTCCTTCAATGTGAGGACACATGCTTTTGAGATGTTAATTGAGGCTCCTAAAGACCTTTCATTATGTATGCTAATAATACTGTTTTGTGCGTGGAATGTGACTTGTCAAGCTGTAGTAATTACCTCTTCTAATGCGGAGACAGGCTGTCTGGAATGTTTAGTAATTAGCCCATCTGAAGGTGTATTGAAGCCCCCCAGTGTGTGATGTGTGGGTGGAGAGTTGATTCATTGTTCACTTTGTTTCTAAAACTGTATATAAGAAAGCTAAGTTACCATTAAAGGCATTCATACTTTTGACTCAGAGAACGGAGCTTGTCTCGTTATTCTGGGAAATGAAATGGATCGTGTCTGCTGGATTGTGGAGTGTCGGAAGCTGTCTCGGGTTGATGGAATGGGAATATCGTAAACGGTGGTGACCGTTACACCAGTCATTTGTTCTTTGCTGTTCTTTCCACCATTCATTTTTGGTATTGTGTATTTCTATATATATTTTTTGTACCAATAAATTTGTAATTTTATAAGAACAATCACTGTTCATGGTCCGTTAAAGTCCCACTTTTGAGGAACTTGCTTTTCACACCACGTTTTAGGGATGTGGACCTGAATCAGTCTTATCCAGTCAGTTGGCAACAACTTCTCTACTTGCTAATTACTAGGTATTAACCTACTGCTGTCAGCCTGTAACAGGAAGGGTCTGGCTCCACTACTACAGCCCCTTGCTTAGTCCACCCAAAAGTGACATTTTGGTCACAGGTGGAACCTGGTGGGCTCAGCCAGCCCCAGAATTCTGAAATACCTTGGATAGTCCAACTGTGATATCGCCCCGCAATAATCGCCAACAGTACTCCTGTCTACATTTCATATTTTGATTGTTTTCCACCCACCTTGGTGTGTCCCAGTTCCTCCTGTTACAAGTTTTCCCTTTTGGTTTATTGGTTACAGCCAGTGCTCCCCAATCAGCAGGGAGCATGAGTGCAGAGCTATAGGTCTAACCCAGCATGGGGTGTGTTGGACCTCTGCAGAGAGACCATTCCGACTGCACAGACAGCAAGGGTCCCATTCTGCAGCTGCTGGCAGGGGACAGGCATTTCTACTCAGGCTGTGACTGTATTAAAAAAAAATAACCGCAAGTCTTTGCACACCTATTATTTTGATACACTTGAAAGGTTTTTAGGTGATTTTAACTGAAGGTCGAATTTGCTTTTTAATGCAACTTATGAATCATGATAACTACAAATCTGACATTCGCCCACACAATTTGCGTCATATTCTGGCTGACAAGGGAGCTCCAACCGAAATTCAATTAGAATGAGGAATTGAAGGCAGGGTATACTTATATATATATACTGTACCTTGGTCTTGGGGTCTATCAAGCTGACACCATGCTTGTTAATTGCAATTAGGAGAATTTCTGGAAAATGAGGCTCTGTGGTTTGCTAAGAAAAAAAGAGAAATAGTTGTTTTCCAGGTCAGAGATGTCTTGTGTGCTCAAATCATCACAAAAAATAAATATTACCTGGTTGTTGGTTTTCACTGCAGCTGCATTCACCCCAATTCAGTTTCCTGCCACTCAACTGTGTTAGCCAGAGCTGAGAACCCTCTCTCTACCCCCAAATCTCAGTGCTGGGTGATTAAGTTCCCAATCGCCAAATACTAGTGCTACCACATTGGTCAAAAGTGAGAGTACTGTTCTCCTTCATACCTGGAAGTACAGTATCGGGTATTCCTTTTCACTTACAGTGGTTTATCAGGAGCAGCTTTTTTTAGTTTTTCTTTTACAAAAGGAAAGTGATTATGCTTCCACATCAACCAATTCATTAAGGTGCACATAACGCTTATTGGGAATGCGCTAATGCGAAAATGCAAACTGTCCTATCAGCGCATTGATGTGAACTAAAGCAATATGATGTAAAGCAAACTGCCTTGCTTGTGTGTTGGGACTGGGTTGGGCAAAGCAACTCGACTTGGCCCAATGGGGCTGATGTGAATGGGATCTTAGGTTGCATTTACATCAATTTTTTGACAGTTTTTTTGGATGCTTGTATGAGGGTTTTAGAGTTTTTTTTTAGCTTTGGATTTTTTTTTTTATTAGCCAATAGAGAACAATATAATCTGCTTTATCATTTGTTGCCATGTTTTTTCAGCCTCTTCATCCGCTTTTATTTATTTATATATTTTTTACATTTTTTGTTAGGGGGTTAGGGGTTAATTTATTATTATTTATTTACTTATTATGTTAGTTTAGGGGTTAGGGATTAATAGTAGGGTAAGAGATTAGGGATTAATATTAAAGTTAGGGTTAATTAATTTATTGTAATCATTTATTTTTATTCATTTATTATTATTATTTATTTTAATAATTGTATTTATTATTTATTTATGATTATTACTATTTATGTGTGTATTTTATTCATTATTTTTAATTTAATTGCTGAATTTGAGCAGGAAAGCGCTCAAAAACGTGCGGCAAAACACACTAAAACACTCAGAAATATTGCATTTCCATGGTACAAAAAAAAAAACTTAAAAAAAGCACCAATCTGCCCGATTCGAGCTACAAAAAAGCTTCAGATCTTCAGGCGTTTGGCTTCAAGTGGGACCTATTTCCAGAGCTGGGCTGATTACGGACAGCAGTGCTTAATTAAGGCCAGTAATGTTTTGTGGTTCCGGAAATAGGAGCGATATACGGCGGACAGACTCATCTTCAGTCCGTTACATACACTCTATTAGCTGGATTCAGAGACGCTGCCGCAACTTTAAGGCGGCGTAGCGTATCGTATTTACGCTACGCCGCCTTAAGTCAGAGAGGCAAGTACTGTATTCACAAAGTACTTGCCTCCTAACTTACGGCAGCGTAGCGTAAATAGGCCCGGCGTAAGCGCGCCTAATTCAAATGAGGATGAGGGGGCGTGTTTTATGTTAATGGGGGGTGACCTGACGTGAATGACATTTTTTACAAACGGCGCATGCGCCGTCCGTGTACATATCCCAGTGTGCATTGCGCCAAAGTACGCCGCAAGGACGTATTGGTTTCGACGTGAACGTAAATTACGTCCAGCCCTATTCACGGACGACTTACGCAAACAACGTAAAATTTTTAAATTTTGACGCGGGAACGACGGCCATACTTAACATTGACTACGCCTCCTAGGGGGCAGCTTTATCTTTACGTGTCGTATCTCTTACGGAAACGGCGTATCTTTACTGCGATGGGCGCACGTATCTTCGTGAATCGGCGTATCTAGTCATTTATATATTCTACGTTGAACTCAATGGAAGCGCCACCTAGCGGCCAGCCTAAAAATTACACTTTAAGATACGACGGCGTAGGAGACTTACGCCGCTCGTATCTTAGCCTAATTTAAGCGTATCTGGTTTCCAGAATACGCTTAAATTAACGCCGGCGTAGATTCAGAGTTACGATGGCGTATCTACTGATACGCCGGCGTAACTCTCTATGAATCTGGCTATATGTTTTTATTTTTCCTTGTGTGATAATCACCGCCCTGCTTCTCCACCTTGACCAATAGTAAGACACTTTGCATTCATTGAGAAAATGCAAAGCATTCTCTGAATGGTGCCCATGTCAAGCGGACAAACTTCTGTGCTCAGAATGCAGCTGCTCAGCACAGGACCTGGAAGCCAGTGGAGATTACTGGCATAGCGGTGCCTACTACAGTGATTTTCACCTTGTAGAGGAGGGGTCTCCAAACGCTCTTAATGAAGGGCCAGTTCACTGTCCTTCAGACTTTAGGGGGGCCGGACTGTGGCCACTGGGAGTAGAAAAGGTCCCAATGTCAGTGGAAGAAAATAATGCTCAATTGTTGTTTCAGTGGAAGTAATTGTGCCCATTATTGGTATTAGTGGAAGGAATTGCACCCCATCGTTGGTGTGAATGGGAGGATTAGGCACCATTGTTGGTATCATTTGGAGAAATTGCCAACTTCCTGTGTTCAGAATGCAACAGGGCAGCTGCTCAGCACAGGACCTGGAAGCTAGTGGAAATCATTGTCGTAGATGTGCCTACTACAGTGATTTCCAGTTTCTAGAGCAGGGGTCTCCACACGCTCTAAACAAAGGGCCAGTTTACTGTCCTTCAGGCTTCAGAGGGGCCAGACTGTGGCCACTGGGAGTAGAAAGGTCCTGACATCAGGCGGAGAAATTCATTCCCAATCGTCGTTTCAGTGGGAGTAATTGTGCCCTATTATTAGTGTCACTGGGAGGCATTAGGCCCCATTGTTGGTGTCATTAGGAGACATTTTGCCCCATCGTTGGTGTCATTGGGAGGAATAATGCTTTATAATTGGTGTCATTGGAAGGAATTGTGCCCCAACATTGGTGTCATTGGGAGGAATTGTGACCCAACATTGGTGCCAATGGGGGGGGGAATTGTGCCCCTATATTGGTGTCAATGGGGGGGAATTATGCCCCACAGTTGGTATCAGTAGATGAAAGTGTGCCCCAAGGGCCATATAAAAACAAGCAGATGGCCACGTGACCCCTGGGCTGCAGTTTGGAGACCACAGTTATGGAGACCAATGTTCCAGAGGGATCCCACAGTTATGGTATATGTGTGATTACATTGGTCCAAGCTGGAACAAACGCAACTATGAAAAATTATCCATTCCTGAAATTCTTCTTTAATTCTAAAAGGGGAGTCACAAAACTCTTAGCAAATCAATAACATGTAATAATGTTTTCTTTCTCTGAAAGCTCTCTACCTGAGAACTATGCAAGATTGTGGTCTTCTAGTTTCCTTCCTTGCAATATTGAGGACAACAGACATAGGCCAAATGGAATCGCTATCCTGATGTGTGTAGGACGGCATGAAATCTAAATAAAACTCTGTTATTTCCCAACAGGGTGCAGGGTGTGCCTCATACTAGGAAAGTTCTGGGTTTCATCCTTTGGCATTGTTTATAACTATGTTGGATCTCTTGGGGGCAGGGCCGGCCCTACCATGGGACCCGATGGTACCATTGTACCAGGCAGCACTTTCAGGGGGGCAGCAAATTTCCTGCCCGCACGTCATCCCATTCCGCCAGCTCCACTCTCCACTCCACTGTGGGCAGTGCCGGCCCAAGACATTGTGCTGCCTGGTACCAAGAATGAAATGCTGCCCCCCCCCAAAAAAAATTACTTTCACCAAAATGCCCCCACATCCATTATTATATATCATGATAACTAAAGTGAACCTATCACGGCTCTATACATGTATATAGGAGTATAAAAAGGACCTGTTATGGCTCTATTCATGCAATTAACCCCACAGTGGAGCGGAGAGCGGAATGGGAGGAGCGGTCGGGTGGCAATTAGCCCCACAGTGGAGTGGAGAGTGGAGCTGGCGGAATGGGATGGCGTGCGGGCAGGAAATTTGCTGCCCCCCTGAAAGTGCTGCCTGGTACAATGGTACCATCGGGTCCCATGGTAGGGCCGACCCTGACTGTGGGGCTAATTGCATTAATAGAGCCATAACAGGTCCTTTTTATACTCCTATATACATATATAGAGCCATGATAGGTCCACTTTAGTTATCATGATATAAAATAATGGATGTGGGGGCATTTTGGTGAACGTAATTTTTTTTGGGGGGGGGGGGGGGGCAGCATTTCATTCTTGGTACCAGGCAGCACAATGTCTTGGGCCGGCACTGTCTTGGGGCATTCATTGGTTATGTCTGAAGAGAGAGCAGAACTTCCTCTGAAATGGGTAGAATATTCAGGGTGTTGAGGGTCATTGGAGAGGATTATGGGCAGAGCCAAGATATTTCTTACCTTGACTTCAAAAAAGGCTGAACCGAATGTTGGCCACTTGAAGATGATCTTCAGAAAGGCGACCTTGGACTCCTCTCTGGTTTTCCCTGCGTGTTTATTGAAGTAGGCGATAATGGACTGCAGAGGAACATGCAAGCGTTAAACATATTTCATTTTTCTTACTAGTGTAAATAAAATAAGCACACACATTGCCAAATCATTTTTAAATAGTTAGACTGGTTTCCAAAAAACAATAAAACCCCTTAGTAGAACTGCACCTGTGGCACATAGGCAATGGAAACAGTTGACCAAGAACCTCGCTGTCAATGAATAGCAACTGCAATGCAATTTTCAATGCCAGATATTAGCTCTAATCCCTCGTTTCTGCACATACTCCAGTGTACAGACCACAGACGAGGCACGACATTGGCTCAGCCATTCTAAAGTATATGTATGCAGATATCAGCATGCATGCAATCCTAGCCAATGGCATGTCAGTTTCCAACAATACAAACAGATTCAAATTATATTGTGTTAGCGTTGATAAGCAAATTAGGCTGTAAAGACATACAGAGCCTTGCAAAAGTATTCACACCCCTTGGCATTTTTCGTGTTTTGTTGCCTGGAATTAACATGGATTGTTTTAGGATTTGCATCATTTAATTTACAGAACATGCCCACAACTTTGAAGATGTGCTATACCCCTGATGTGCTGTGCCCTGTACCCTAATGTGCTGTGCCCTGTACCCTGATGTGCTGTGCCCTGTACCCTGATGTGCTGTGCCCTGATGTGCCCTGTACACTAATGTGCTGGGTTCTGTACTCTGATGTGCTACACCCTGATGTGCTGTGCCCTGTACCCTGATGTGCTGTGCCCTGTACCCTGATGTGTTGTGCCCTGATGTGCCCTGTACGCTAATGTGCTGGGTTCTGTACCCTGATGTGCTACACCCTGATGTGCTGTGCCCTGTACTCTGATGTGACCTGGTGTGATGTACCCTGATGTGCTGTGCCCTGATGTGCTGTGCCCTGTACCCTGATGTGCTGTGCCCTGTACCCTGATGTGTTGTGCCTTGATGTGCAGTGTACGCTGATGTGCTGGGCTCTGTACCCTGATGTGCTGTACCCTGTACCCTGATGTGGCCTAGTGTGCTGTACCCTGATGTGCTGTGCCCTGATGTGCTGTGCTCTGTACCCTGATGTTCCCTGAAGTGCTGTGCCCTGTACCCTGATGTGCTGTGCCCTGTACCCTGATGTGTTATGCCCTGATGTGCCCTGTACGCTGATGTGCTGGGCTCTGTACCCTGATGTGCTGTACCCTGTACCCTGATGTGCTGTACCCTGTACCCTGATGTGACCTGGTGTGATGTACCCTGATGTGCTGTGTCCTGATGTGCTGTGCCCTGATGTGACTAAGCGCTGATACCCCAGTGCGAAACGCGTCAGTTATCCACCCCACTGTCTGCTGTGACTTGTAGTGCTGTTTCCATTTTTTACCATTAAAAGCAACATTTTAAGACATTTTTGGAAGTGCGGTTGTCCAGTCTTTTTCTCCAGTCTCTGTGCCCTGATGTGCTGTGCTTTGTACCCTGATGTGCCCTGATGTACTGTGCCCTGTACCCTGATGTGATCTGGTGTGCTGTGCCCTGATGTGCTGTGCTCTGTACCCTGATGTGCCCTGATGTGCTGTGCCCTGTACCCCGATGTTCCCTGAAGTGCTATGCCCTGTACCCTGATGTGCTGTGCCCTGATGTGCCATGTACGCTGATGTGCTGTACCCTGTACCCTGATGTGGCCTGGTGTGCTGTACCCTGATGTGCTGTACCCTGATGTGCTGTGCACTGTACCCTGATGTGTTGTGCCCTGGGTCGGTCTGGATAAAGTCCAGGGCCAAATTTTTGTCCCAGTCCAGCCCTGCTAATACATCACCAAATAAATAATAAAAAATCATATCAAATATAAAATAACAATTTATAAAGTCCATTTACCTCCAGTGAACAAATAAATAAATAAATAAATATATATATATAAAGTTCATGTGAATCCAAGGAGGTTTTTCCAGTGCAACTTCAACTTAATCTGCAGTATAAAGTGCCAAGTGCCAAGACAAACATCAATGCAAAATTCAGTGGAGAATTTCCCTCACTTCCTGTCCTGGTGACAACTCCCCACTATAGACATGAACAGCTATAAAACCAGACAAACACTCAAACCCTTCTCTTTTCTTCAGTGTTGACAGTAAGGTTTGCAGTAAGGTTTGCACATACCCCAACAAGCTTAAAGATTTGCATTATCAAAATAAAATTCTGAAGCTGGAAGTGTTACTGAAATTCAATGGCAAATGTTTGCTGAATCTTTGCTAGATGCAAACATCAAAGCTGTCATCAATCAGGCTTAGAAAAATTGCCATTTGTCTATTTCTTGGCAGGAAAACCCCAAAATTATGCCGCGTACACACGATCGGATATTCCGACAACAAAACCGTGGATTTTGCATACACACGGTCGCACAACTGTTGCTCGGAAATTCCAATCGCCAAGAACGCGGTGACGTACAACACTGCAACGAGACGAGAAAAATGAAGTTTAATGATTCCGAGCATGCGTAAGATTTTTGTGCGTCGGAATGGGATACACACGTTCGGAATATCCGACAAGAACTTTCGTTGTCAGAAAAATTGAGAACCAGCTCTCAAACATTCGTTGTCGGAAATTCCGACAGCAAATATCTGATGGAGCCTACACATGATCGGAATTTCCGACCATGTGTACGCGGCATTAGTGTTATTAATGCCTTTGCAGTTTTCCCTGTGCAAGTGTCAGTGCACTGTTGATGTTGGACCCCAGATGTAACTTTATCATTCAGAGATTAAAGCATAACTTTTTGTAAGCCTGCAGGTTCCAGTTTTATAAGCCAAGTTCTAAAAGCCCTTTTTATCTATGTACCCCTGCATGTTATGTTTTGTGACTGATTTTTGCTTGGAAATGCCTTACAATACCCATTTATCTTAGTGAAAATGTTGCTTCCTGGTCTTCCAATCCAGTGCGCTGTGCTGGCAAAGCTAAGTAACAGCTGCACCCCTTATCACATGTCTTCAGGCAGACTTGTACTTCTATAGACTACTGGGTGAACTGGGTCTAATGCCCTGTACATACGATCGGTCCATCCGATGAAAACAGTCTGATGGACCGTTTTCAACGGTTAACCGATGAACTGACTGATGGTCAGTCGTGCCTACACACCATAGGTTAAAAAAACTATCGTGTCATAACGCGGTGACGTAAACCACAACGACGTGCTGAAAAAAACGAAGTTCAATGCTTCCAAGCATGCGTCGACTTGATTCTGAGCATGCGTGGATTTTTAACAGATGAACGTGCCTACAAACGATCGTTTTTTTTCTATCCGTTAGGTATCCATCGGTTAAATTTAAAACAAGATTGCTTTTTTTTTAACCTATGGATAAATAACCGATGGGGTCTACACACGATCGGTTTGGTCCGATGAAAACGGTCCATCAGACCGTTCTCATCGGTTTGACCGATCGTGTGTACGCGGCATAATTCTAGTGCCTATTAGACTGCATAGTAACTCTGCACTACTGATGTAACAGGAAAGTAGAGCTAAGATTGAATAGGGAGATGGAGATTGAATATGGATCTGATTGTGTATCTATTTCTGTGACTTCAATTGTTTTTTAACACAATAGGAGCCAAAGTTGAGATTCAATTATGTAGCATTAGCATGCAGGCAAAGTAGATTCTTGACCTACCCTCTTCCAGTCATCGGGATTCAACTGCCGGATGAGATCTTGAGGGACTAGTTCCTTCAACATCTTGGGGATATTTGGGAAATAGGACTTGTCATCTTCATACTTGACTCTATAGATCAGAGCTCCCAACTGGAGGACATCTTCCCTTGTGCACTTATGGTATCCGCGTAAGTATTTTGGGAGCTCCTGAAAATATGACACATTTTAGGGAGAAAACATTAAAGGAGCCTACCACTTTGAATCAGTCATGAGAGCCAATAAATAAAGAAGCTACGCAATTGTAACTGACAAAATATGACATGTTTAGGTCTCTTCAAATGCTACAAGGCCCCTATGCCTCATCCCCTTGATCATTGTCTTCCTCTTGTGAAACCCTAAACTCCTGTCCCATAACACACTGTACTGAAATGTAATGTTTTATTTCTTGTCTTCCAAATAAAACCTTTTTGAAAACAAATGCTACAAGGCCATCTTAAAGAATAAGGGTACTTTCAGGTTCTCTTGACAGCCTATCTCCTCCTGATGATACAAACCTTCTCCATGCTCTCTAGAAGCCATAATTGCCTGCTGGAGCCCAGTTGGTTGGTCCTTGTCAAAGCTTACACAGGGCCATGGGCGTCCGCTCCATAGGGCAAGGGGGGTCGTTTGCCCCCCCCCCCCCTGAAATTGCCAGGGAGAGCCAGGAGCAGGGCCGAACTGGCCATGGGGCCGCTTTAAGTGGCGACTGCAGTGCTCCCCTCCTTCTGTCCTCCGGCGCTCGTATCGTATGTCATGGAGCTGGGTCTGTGTGCAAGGTCCCGCCCCCCTAGTTTCGGCTCGTCTGATAGTCTTCTAGTGTTCCGCCTATCACACGAGCCGAACTAGGGGGGGCGGGACCTTGCACACAGACCCAGCTCCGTGACATACGATACGAGCGCCAGAGGACAGAGGGAGGGGAGCGCCGCTTTATATCGTTTACCAGGCATGTGTTTTGTTTGTTCCAACATCTGTTGCCACAGGTAACACTAGACTATTTTCTGATGTGTTTTTAGCAAGTCTGGAAACGCAGAGCAAACACAACACAGAGTTGTAGCCTACGGCATAATTTCTAGTTGTCCCTTATTTAGAGTGCCTGTCCCTCTTCTGGAATCAAATCCATTTGTCCCTCATTCCAAAAGGTTCCTCTTTTACACCTGAAATAAATATACTGTCAATATAGTGTAGTGTTTCAGTCAAGGGAAAGGGGTGCTGTGTAATGTAAAGGGGACCAGTGATGCAGGGTGCTGTGTAATGTAAAGGGGGCCAGTGATGCAGGGTGCTGTGTAATGTAAAGGGGTCCAGTGATGCATGGTGCTGTGTAATGTAAAGGGGGCCAGTGATGCAGGGTGCTGTGTAATGTAAAGGGGTCCAGTGATGCATGGTGCTGTGTAATGTAAAGGGGGCCAGTGATGCAGGGTGCTGTGTAATGTAAAGGGGTCCAGTGATGCAGTGTGCTGTGTAATGTAAAGGGGGCCAGTGATGCAGGGTGCTGTGTAATGTAAAGGGGTCCAGAGCTGTGGGGTGTTGTGTAATGTAAAGGGGTCCAGAGCTGTGGGGTGCTGTGTAATGTAAAGGGGTCCAGAGGTGCAGTTGTGGAGAAGGGGGTACACAGTAGTGACAAAGAGATATGAAAGATGCAGAGGTATGCAGGGGGCACAGTGGGGTGTTTTTACATTTTAACATGGTGGGGCGCTTATTAACCCCCGCTAGCGGTCGAAGAAAGGGTAAAATGCGACTGTGTATCGCTGCTGCCGAAGCGCGCCCCCCCCCCGAAAACATTTTTCAGCGGACGCCCATGCACAGGGCTGATAATCTTCTACCTGACACCATTTGGAAGTTATTGGGCCTGGTCATTCAGATGTCAAGCACTGCATTATGGGAAGAAGAGAGGATCCCATGCTCCCACATACCTGGCAGTACTGGGTATTTTTATGGTCTATGACAGGAGAACATAGCATGGGTGAAGTGTACTATTGTATCAGCAAGATAAGGGAAGAGTGATCAAGTAAAGCTGTCCTTTTACTCTGAATGATACATTTTCATTATACCAGGGGGAAATCAAGGACATTTTTAAAATAAGCTGTTCACATTTTTCCTTTTTCTTGCTGGGCCCCAATATCAGATAAATGATTGTACATTCTCAGAGCCCCCAATCATCTGCTGTAGTAATGCACCAAGGTCCCTAAACCATATGCACACCTACCAACAGACGTGACTTATAACAAAAAGAGGCATGGCTTCCTGAAAGGTAGAAGAAGCCTCACTGGAACAAGATGGAAGATTTTTTTTTAGCTTTTTAGGTTTATAAGAAGGTATAAGCTGGGGCTTTAAGAGTAAGATGAGAATACCTGGTAGTAGTGGAAGATGGAGTCAGCCATAGGATCCTTTGCAGGAACTGTATTTGTCCATAATTTTTTCATGAAGAACACTTGGTAGGTGAGAGAAGGCACTATCCCTGCAAGAAACATATAACATTGTCAGATGGTGTTGTGCTTCTTGTAGAAATTGTGAGGCAAAACAACAAATGTAACTATGCCCCCATAGCACATAGGGGTAGATTTACTATAACTGGTTCACACAGAATCTGGTGCAGTTGTGAATAGTAACTGTAACGGGAGGGCCCGTGGAACCCAGAAGCTCCTAGAAAGTATGAGATACTCCTGTTTCAGCTTCCCCCGATGCCTCTTATGTGTAGATCACCCTATGTCTCTAATAGGGGCACAGGGTGAATGAGAACCCCACTATGATCTGTGCTAGTCAGATTTAATGCGGTATACATTGTATATATATATATTGTGTGTTGGCTGTAGTGTACTATAAAGCTTGATGTGATGAGGTGGAGTGTGATTCCATTCTATTGTCTATTGTGGTAATTAGGTCTGCTACTGTGATAATGTGTATTGTAAGTTAACAGACAGCCTAAAGGTCAGGTGTCTGAGTCATCGGCTGTAGTTAATTAGCTCATGTAAATTAGGTCAGGACCCAGAGTCAGGATGTCTGTTAAAAGATGTGTATTGGGGCTCATTAGGTAACCATTGTGTGATGTTGTGGGTGGAGTTGGGTCATTGTTCATATGGTTACTGCAGTATCCTAAAGTGTATATAAGAGCTGTATTTATCAATAAAGGGTCTATTCCTGTTGAACCTCAAACAGAGCTGTGTGTCTCGTTAATGGGGGAATTCGTATGGGTCGTGTTTGCTGGATTGTGGAGTGTCGGTAGCTGCCTTGTGTTCGGGAATGGAATATCATAAACGACTTTAACCCCTGTCCCATTTGGGGTTCCGTTACAGTAACCAATCAGATTCCAGGTTTAATTGTTAAAACTTAAAGGAGAAGTCCAGCCTGAGCTTTTTAGGCTGGGCTTCTCCTATGGGTCAAAGCAGTGCAATTCGTTTTGCACTCCTGTGACCTGTTTTCAGCAGAGAATGGTCTAAAGACCGCTCTCTGCTGACGTCACACAGATTTGTCCAGCAACCACGTCATCCTGGACCTATGGCCGTCTCAGCGAGCTGCTGAGAGGCTTAGACAGCCGCTCCCCACCCCTCCACAGCTCAGCACTCCATTGAGCATGGAGGAGCAGAGCAGGAGAGCTTCTGATTGACAGGCAGCAGCTCTCCGCTCGGGGGTCTGTATGAACGGAGCCACCGGCGATGTTCGATCGCTCGGTTCTCAGTCTAGAGGCAGCGGGAGACAGATGCAGCACCCACCTAGGTAAGTAAGAATCTGCAAAAAATAGGATTCCCATACTTCTCTTTTAAGCCCTTGTTCACAGTGCCCTGGCTTAGAAGTCGTGCGACTTTAAATCTGACATCCCTGCGCGACTTCATCACAGCTTGCATACGACTTCTTTATCAGAAGTCAATGCAAGTCGTGTTGATGTTGCACCAAAGTATCACAGGAACCTTTTTTTAAGTCTGAGCTACGTGAGTTTCACCGATTAGAACGGTTCCATTGCCGTTAAAATGGTGCAACTTGTCATGCAACCAGGGCCGGCCTTTGGGGTGTATGCGAGCTGTGCGGCTGCACAGGGCGCCATGGGCAACAGGGGCGCCGTGCGGCCATCCAAAAGGCCGCCCCGGGTACCACACACTGGGGGGGGGGTGTCAGACCGGCACCCCCCTCCACGATTGTATTACACCCGCGGTGGCAGCGCACTGGCACAGGCAGGGAGAGACGAGCTAGCTACAGTAGCGAGGGGGTGTGCGGGGGGTTCAGGGTGACACCACGGCACCTACCATCTCCTCCTCTTGCGGCCACAGGCTGCCTGTCTGTGTGATCCCGGATGTCACACAGGCACAGCTGAGTGAAGCTGCCTCCCCCTCCTCTCTGTTTATGTGCAAACAGGGGGAGGGGACCTGCTGTGCATGTGCCGCCACGCTGATCTGAGGTACTGAAGGGGGGTGCTGCACTGAAGGGGGGTGCTGCACTGAAGGGGGGTGCTGCACTGAATGGGGGGTGCTGCACTGAATGGAGTGTGCTGCACTAAATGGGGGGTGCTGCACTGAAAGGGGGGGCGACACTGAATGGGGGGGCGACATTGAATGGGTGGGCGACACTGAACGAGGGGGCTACACTGAAGGGGGGTCTGCACTGAACGGCGGGTTTGCATTGGAGGGGTGGATACACTGAAGGGGGGTCTGCATTGAAGGGGGGTCTGTGTAACATGCAGGGGGTCCAGAGCTGCAGGGTTCTGTGTAATGTAAAGGGGTCCAGAGGTGCAGGGTGCTGTGTAATGTAAAGTTAAATTAAAACAAATCATTTGTTACAAATATTTTTTTCCTCTTTGTGTATGTTTAGGTGACCAGGGGGGCGAGGGGTGAAGATGGGGGGGCGTCACAGGATTAGCTCGCACAGGGCGCCTGAACACCTAAGGCCGGCCCTGCATGCAACGTTGAACTCTCAAGCCGCATGACAAGTCGCAGCAGTGTAAATCGGGGCCAACTGAACAAGCTGATGCTAGAAGCCGATTGGTTATTATGAATAGCTACACCAGATTCTTTATGCACCAATATTAGTAAATATCTCCCCATAATGTCAAATTGTCAGGGGAATCACAGTAAGCTTTTAACAGGCAAGGCCTGTCTAACAAAGGGGTCTGTCTGACAAAGGGGTCTGTCTAACAAAGGGGTCTGTCTAACAAAGGGGTGCTGTAAAAGATTTCTTTGATTTCCACTGCAGTTAGGCAGTAAACGTATTACCTTCAATTACTTTTTAATTCTTTGACCCTATATACAGCTACTGTATTAAAAAGGAACTGATCTCTGGAGCCCAAACAGAGTTGGATAGAGGGCAAAGGACTAGTCACCAGTATTGCCTGTGGTCACTCTGCAGCTAATCTTTTCCCTGTTACTGGTTTACCCTACCTTGTTTTGCACTGTGCCTCTTGATGGAGGCGGCCATCTTGGTAGAAGCAGGGCTTTGCTGCCTCATGTCAGAGCCTTCAGCAAGAAAAACAATGATCACTCCAAGTCTGCTAAGACCAGCAGTCAGAGGAAGCAGTGCCTTACGTCTCACACTGCAGATATACAGATATGAGGCTGTAGATACAGGAGTGCTTAGGCACCAGGATATGCACGGCTACTAAACTAACACATTTGCTGTTCCCTAACATAGCAAGTTATTACTTTTTTAATTCAGTTTCACTGTACATAATGTTTGCTGTGTGTATACATGCTAAAGTAGAACTCTGCACAAAATGTTTTCTTTTTTTCAGGAAGAGTGAAGACGACTTAGAATCTTGGTCAGGTTTTTGTCTGTCTTTCTAGCGAGATATCCTCAACTACAACCTAGCCAACAAAACCTGACACAGGTTCTTACTCAGATAAGCAGAGAGCTTGTCTATTCACAGCACAGATCTACGGGTTTCTTCATTTCTCTGCCTATCTGGAGGGGGGGATTTGTGCCTTTCCTCCAATTAGCTCTCACACAGTGTATGCCCAGACTCCCCTCCCACTGCTGGAACAGGAAGAAACATTTCTAACACCATGTGCACTTTCTAAAGAATGTAGAAAGGTGAAGCCAGCAGATATACATGTAAAACTTAGGAGGATTTGTTTCATCCCTGTGTATTATCTGAGGGTATTCACTTCACTGGGTATAGGAGAGGTTTTACATACACTTTAATGTTTGTATCTCCACTGTGTCATCCTGTTATGTCAAACTCAATTTCATCGTGGGCCGCATTAGTATTATGATTGTCTTTAACCACTTAAGGACCACCTAACGACGATATACGTTGGCAGAATCGTACCGCTGGCCACAATCACGTACCTGTACGTGATTGTATAAAGCCCAGCAGTGGGTCGCGGGCGCGCGCCCGCGGCGCTCTCCCGCGACCCGGTCCGAAGCTCCGTGACCTCGGCCGCGGGACTCGCGGATCCGATCGCCGATACAGTCCCGCGATCGGTCCCCAGAGCTGAAGAACGGGGAGAGCCGTGTGTAAACACGGCTTCCCCGTTCTTCACTGTGGCGCTGTCATCGATTGTGTGTTCCCTAATATAGGGACACACAATCAATGACGTCACACCTACAGCCACACCCCCCTACAGTTGTAAACACACTTCAGGGAACACATAACCCCTTCAGTGCCCCATTGTGGTTAACTCCCAAACTGCAACTGTTATTTTCACAATAAACAATGCATTTTAAATGCATTTTTTGCTGTGAAAATGACAATGGTCCCAAAAATGGGTCAAAATTGTCTGAAGTGTCCGCCATAATGTCGCAGTCACGAAAAAAATCGCTGATCGCCGCCATTAGTAGTAAAAACATATTTTTTTAATAAAAATGCAATAAAACTGAAAGGTAAAACATATGTAGGAGGATTTGTTTCATCCCTGTGTATTATCTGAGGGTATTCACTTCACTGGGTATAGGACAGGTTTTACATACACTTTAATGTTTGTATCTCCACTGTGTCATCCTGTTATTCAGGGGTGTCAAACTCAATTTCATCGTGGGCCGCATTAGTATTATGATTGTCTTTAACCACTTAAGGACCGCCTAACGACGATATACGTCGGCAGAATGGCACCTCTGGGCACAATCACGTACCTGCAAAAAGGGGCCTGGTCTTTTACCTGCATTTTGGTCCGGGTCTTAAGTGGTTAAAAGGGCCGGTTACATCTGTAAGATTAGATGTCCCCTTCCCTTACATAGATGTCAAGAGCCACCCCACCATCATAAGTTGAGTCCCTCACGCTCCCTTACATCACAGTGCACCCCCATGGGAAAAAGCTGGATGCAGTGCTTAGAAGCAGAAAGTAGGGGTCTGGAGGAGGACCAGAGGAGTGTTGGAGCTCTCCTGCAGCTACAGGAAAGGTGCGAGGGCCACATGAAATGGCCTGGAGGGCTGGATTCGGCCCGCGGGCCTTGTGTTTGACACCTGTGCTGTTATTTGTACAGGTGACCAATGTCACCAAGAGACAGAGGGTGTAGCCAAAATGCTCGAGTTGTTCCCAGAAACAAGAGGTAGGGGAAAATCTTCCAATGGGGGCACCTATGCCAAAGACAAATGTCTCAAAGGGTAAACGACTTCACTTTGAAAGCTTTTCTCTACTGACCTCTGCGTTACATACTACTGACCTTTGCACCCTACATTACTTCTGACCTCTGTGCTTTGCAATACTTACTCCTGACACCTGCACTCTACATTACCTTTTACTGACCACTGAACTCTGTGTTACCCACCACAGACCTCTGAACTCTGAATTAATTTCTACGGACCCCTGAGCTCTTTAAACCTTTTTTACCTGTATTTTTAATGGGGCATTGCTAAGTTATCTATTTAAAAAGAAAGGTGTTTTGCACACTGGTGATGTTTGCACTTTTCCATGTTGTTTAGGTAGATCTCTACCTCTCCACAGTTGCCTATCTCTGTTGCAGAGGAAACTACCATGGAGAAAAAAATACAAAGTATGCAGTATGTAAGATACCGTATTTTTCGGACCATGAGATGCACTTTTTCCCCCCAAAAATATGTGGGGAAATCTCCCTGCGTTTTATGGTCCAAATACTGAATGGAAGCCCTATTCCCCCCCCCCCCCCCCGCCACGCCATTTAACATACCGGGGATAGATACGTCCGCAGATTGCAGGAAGATTGCAGGCAGTCTGCGCCATCGGCGGGCGCACAGGACCAGACTGGTCCACGGCGGGATACCGTATTTTTCACAGCGGCATGTACCGCTACCACTCAGCGTATCACACAGCAAGGGAAGGGGGCAGATGGCCTACGTAGAGGAAGCCCCAGGAAGCTTTGCAGCAGGTCCAGTGCGCGGAGGTACGCCCACACAGCATCATTACGTGTAACTCCGTGCACTCTGCCTATTCTCCTGTTGCTGAGTCAGCTGACCAATATAGTGAGCCCTCATTGGTCGCTACCTTACAAGTCCCAAAGCATCTGTAAACAGCATACAGCATCTGTACAGCTTATAGTACACTGCCATAAACGGAAAAAGGCTACTTTACAGTACTTGGTAAATGGATATTATGGTAACACTGACCAGCCCAGCCACCCACTTTAGGGACCAAAGTTTATTAAATATTTCAGTACACATTTGGGGCAGATTTTTTTTCTCTCATTCTTCTCCTCTAAAACCTAGGTGCGTCTTATGGTCAGGTGCGTCTTATGGTCCGAAAAATACGGTACTTGACAGAGATCAATTGAGACCCATCGTCGAGAGGCACAAATCAAGTATGCTGCCGCTTAGTCATCACATTTTTAGCAGAATACACCTTCAGAAAATAAGTGCCATCTGTTGTGTTATATCTTACCATCCTTGGACGGTCGGGCTTTCTTTATCCAGTCTGTCAGATGTCTGACAAAGTCGAAGAAAAAGTCTCCTTCTGGGACACTTATAACCTGAAAAGAGATAAACACGTTTAGTTGGCCCAAATCTGGGAGTCCCAGCAAAGATGGAACAAAACTTTTTTGGGATAAAGCCAATGGTGTATCCTGGCCTAGGCTAAAAAAGACAGAAGCGTTGGGCAGCACTTTGCAGGGGGGGCAGCACGGAAAGAGTCCCCGCCGGCTTGCGCTACACTGTTAGTGTAACGCAAGCTTCTTCTAATTTTGACTGTCCTATCATCCTGGAACACAAACCTTCCTCACTGTGCTAAATGTTTTCTGCTGTACCATTGGCATGGTTATATCTTCTTAGTCCTCCCCGTAAAATGATCCGAAAATTGTGCTTAAAGTAGAACTATAGGCAACACTTTTTTTTTTCATTTTGGAGTGAGGGAAGGTTATAGCCCCTGTCAGTTTATTGTTTACTATCCCTGTCCCATTGCAGAGATATCCCTTCACTTCCTGCCCCATAGCCAAACAGGAAGTGAGAGAAAATCTATGCAAATTAAGGGAATTCAATGCCCCCCAACACTAGTGTCCCTAGGGGTGGGTCTTAAACATAAAAGGGTGTGGCCTTGACAGGTAGGGGTGGGTCATCTTTAAAGTAGGGGGTGCACGAGTTCAGTCAGGCCTAGGGCAGCACAAAACCTAAATACATCACTGGCATAGAGCATGGAATGATTAGACTCACTGTTAGATTTGTATTGCTGTGTCCCCACTGGAGAGATTCACACTCTCTAGTTGTTCTGAACTGAAAGTGAGGGAAAAAGCTAAAATTTTGAGTTGTCATTAGAGTTAAGCCTGATACACACAATCGGATTTTCCGACGGGAATTGTGTGATGACAGGCTGTTGTCGGCAAATCCCACCGTCTGAACGCTCCATCGGACAATCGTTGTCTGATTTTCCACCAACAAATGTTGGATAGCATGCTTTAAAATTTTCCGACAACAAATGTGTATTGATGGATTATCCGATTGCATGTACAGAGGTCCATCGAACAAAACTCCAAAGTACAAACACGCATGTTCAGAAGCAATCATAACCATAACACAACATTAGCAGAAGTTGCCCAAAGGGTGGCGCTAAAGAGCTGAAAAACCACGTAGTTTCGTGTTTGTTGACTGACAATTCTTTTGCATTTGTATGCAAGATAAGTTCATGGCCAACGCCCTTCGGTCAAAGGTCCTGCGCTTTGTCTGCGGAAAATCTGATCATGTGTACCAGGCTTAGGAAGTGAAGGGAATTCTTCCACTGGGGAGATTTTTCTGATGATAACTTTCCCTTGCTTTGGAAAAATCTTTAATGCTTTACAGTTAGATAATTTGAAGGCAGCGGGTCCTACTTAGCCAGAGCTGCATTTGAATTCTAAAGGGAAGCCTATGGCAACAACATCTACAGGACCCCCAAAGAGGTGCCCAAAAAAGTGCACTGCACAGGAACTATCTGAAGCCCAGGACCAGGGCCGGACTTACCATTGGGCTTGACTGGGCTATTATTATTAAAGGGCCCAGGGGTCTCCAGGGCCCCCGGATGGCAACCCACTTTTTTTTTTTTTTTTTTAAAAAAAATTTACTTTTTTTTTTTTTTTTTTTTTTTTATTAAAGGTCTCAGAGGTCCCCAGGGCCCCATGTGGCAACCCCCCCCCTTTTTTTTTATTTTTTATAAATGTTTATTTTTTTATTTTTGTTTATATTTTTTTATTTTTTATTAAAAGGCCCAGAGTTCCCCAGGGCCCCGGATGGCAACCTCCCTTTTTTAATGTATTTTTTTTATAAATGTTTATTTTTTACATTTTTTTCTTAAAGGGCCCAGAGGTTTATTTTTTCTTTTTATTAACCACTTAAGCCCCGGACCAATATGCAGCCTAAAGACCCAAGGTGTTTTTACAGTTCGGGACTGCGTCGCTTTAACAGACAATTGCGCGGTCGTGCGACGTGGCTCCCAAACAAAATTGGCGTCCTTTTTTCCCCACAAATAGAGCTTTCTTTTGGTGGTATTTGATCACATCTGCGGTTTTTAGTTTTTGCGCTATAAACAAAAATAGAGCGACAATTTTGAAAAAAAAGCAATATTTTTTACTTTTTGCTGTAATAAATATCCCCCAAAAACATATATAAAAACATTTTTTTTCCTCAGTTTAGGCCGATACGTATTCTTCTACCTATTTTTAGTAAAAAAAATCGCAATAAGCGTTTATCGATTGGTTTGCGCAAAATTTATAGTGTTTACAAAATAGGGGATAGTTTTATTGCATTTTTATTATTTTATTTTTTTTTACTACTAATGGCGGCGATCAGCAATTTTTTTCGTGACTGCGACATTATGGCGGACACTTCGGACAATTTTGACACATTTTTGGGACCATTGTCATTTTCACAGCAAAAAATGCATTTAAATTGCATTCTTTATTGTGAAAATGACAGTTGCAGTTTGGGAGTTAACCACAGGTGGCGCTGTAGGAGTTAGGGTGCACCTAGTATGTGTTTACAACTGTTTGGGGGTGTGGCTGTAGGAATGACGTCATCGATCGTGTCTTCCCTATAAAGGGAATGACGCGATCGATGCGCCGCCATAGTGAAGGACGGGGAAGCCGTGTTTACACACGGCTCACCCCGTTCTTCAGCTCCGGGGAGCGATCGCGACGGAGCGGCTATAAACAAATAGCCGCGCCGTGGTCCCGGATCGCTCCCCGAGCGGACCCGACCTCCGCATGTAGCGGGGGGGGTCCCGATCGGACCCCCCACCCGCTAATAGGCGAGGACGTACGTGTACGCCCATGTGCCTGTACGTGCCATATTGTGGACGTACATGCGGGGGTCGGGAACTGGTTAAAGGGCCCAGACGTCCCCAGGGCCCCGGATGGCTACCCCCTTTATATATATATATATATATATATATATATATATATATATATATATTTTTTTTTTTTTTTTCTTTATATCTTTTTTTTTTTGTAAAGGCCCCCCCGCTTCTCAATTTGCGGCAAAACCACCCCCCCTCCCCGCTTCTCAATTTCAGGCGGCAGCACCGCCCCCCCCCCCAGGTTCTCTGCTCCAGGGGGCCCATGCCTTGAGCTGTGTTTGGGGCCCCATAATTCCTGATGGCGGCCCTATGCATACCTCCCAACACGCACGGATTCTGCGGGACTTTCCCGCACAGACAGCTTCTTCCCGCAATCCCGCAGAAGGGTTAATTTTCCCGCACTGCAAGAGGAGGCAGCACGGAAGCAGGAGGAACCGGAGCGGTGTGTGGAGGACTGTGGCTGCTGAAGGGAAGAAAGCCGACAGCCGGGCTAATGACAGTCTGTGGCCCCAGCTGTTGGCACAGGTGAGAGGCTCCCCCCCGCTCAACAACTGCAAAATCCCCCCCGCTCAACAACTTCAATTCGCCCCCCTCCCCCGCTCAACAACTTTGATCCCCCCCAATTCTCGACTCCAGGGGGCCCCTTCAACACTCAAGCCCAGGGGCCCCCACCACCCTAAGTCCTGCCCTGCCCAGGACCACCACTATTAAAGAGAATAGAATTACACTTTCCATTTACGTTACAAATATAACAACTGAACTCCTCAAACTGGCCTTCTCTTCTAACTTCTCAAATTGTGCCGCCAAACGAGCTGACATACAAGCACACCATTTAATTTCATGTTCTGAGTCTCCAAACTCCTGCCATTGTCACCTTATCAGAAATCTTCACAAACAGGCTGAAACCTTCCGGGGATTTCAGGAGCAGCCGGTTAGCGATATCTTGGCAGAAATCCTTGGCTTTGGTGCTAGATTCCACTTCGAATGCCTGTAAGAGATGAACAGCTGAACATTCAGTGGGACTTTTCAGGATGTAAATTTGCAGCAGCAAATGGGACTTATTTATAAAAACAAGGGTCTAGATTCAGGTAGGGCGACGTAAATTTGTGCGGGCGTAGCATATGTTATTTACGCTACGCCGCCGCAATTTAGAGAGGCAAGTGCAGTATTCACAAAGCACTTGCTCCGTAAGTTGCGGTGGCGTAGCGTAAATCTGCCGGCGTAAGCGCGCCGAATTCAAATTGTCAAGAGGTGGGCGTGTTTTATGTAAATAAAACATGACCCCACGTAAATGACGTTTCTCACGAACGGCGCATGCGCCGTCCGTGAACGTATCCCAGTGCGCATGCTCCTAATCAAAAAGTCAATGCTTTCGACGTGAACGTAATTTACGCAAAGCCCTATTCGCAAACGACGCAAAATTTGACGCTGGCCCGACGTCCATACTTAACATTGGCTATGCCTCATAGCAGGAGTAACGTTACGCCGGAAAAAGCCTTACGCAAAAGACGTAAAAAAATCCGCCGGGCGCACGTACGTTTCTGAATCGGCGTATCCAGCTCATTTGCATATTCTACGTTGAAATCGACGGAAGCGCCACCTAGCTGCCAGCTCGTATCTTAGCCTAATTTAAGCGTATCTGGTTTCCAGAATATGCTTAAATTTACGACGGCGTAGATTCAGAGTTACGGCGGCGTATCTACTGATACGCCGGCGTAACTGTCTCTTAATCTAGCCCAAGGTGTTATTCATAGCACCCAAATAAATCCACGCTTAGCCGCTTCATTACTGGGTACTTTTACCCCCTTCCTGCCTAGGCCAATTTTCAGCTTTCAGCACTGTCACAATTTGAATGACAATTGCGTGGACATGCAACACTGTACACATATAATATATATTTTTTTTTTTACACAAATAGAGCTTTCTTTTGGTGGTGTTCAATCACCTCTGGGTTTTTTATTTTTTGCTAAAAACTCCAAAAAAATAGACCGAAAAGTTTTTGTCCGAAAATTTTGTAAATAAGTAATTTTCCTCCTTCACTGATGTGCGCTGATGAGACTGCACTGATGGGCACTGATAGGCGGCACTGAAAGGCAGCACTGACTGGCATTACTGATGGGCACAGATTGACATCACTGATGGGCACTGACTGGCATCACTGATGGGCACTGACTGGCATCACTGATGGGCACTGTCTGGCATCACTGATGGTCACTGTTGGGGCGGCTCTGATTATCAGGGCACTGATCATTAGTGCCCTGATTACCGGTGCAGGTCTTCCCTGTGAGGAGATGTCGCTGATCGGCTCTCCTCTCCTCACACTCTGTCAGTGTGAGGAGAGGAGAGCTGTTAACAGGCATTTTCATGTTTACATGTGATCGGCTAAGAGACTGGGGCAACGTCATGTGACGTCGTCCTAGAACGAGAGAGGATCCCGCCCGCTGTCATTTGTCTATACGGCGGGCGGGAGGTAGTTAAAGATCTAGTTAACTTTTTTAAGTAAATCTTTAAATTTGTACTTTAAAGCTTAAAGTGATACTAAAGCTTTGTTTTAAAATAAAAAAAAAACATGTCATACTTACCTCCACTATGCAGCTTGTTTTGCACAGAGTGTCCCTGATCTTCCTCTTCTGGGGGCCCTCAGCGGAACTCGCGGCTGCTCTCCGCATTAGATAACCCCCTAGGAAAAGGGGGTTACCTTGTGGGCACGCTCCTGAGTCATGCACTCGGCTCGCCCCCCGCATCATGAGATTTGATTGACAGCAGCAGGAGCCAATGGCTGCGCTGCTATCAATCTATCCAATCAAAGCTGGGACTCAGTGGAGAGAAAGATGGCGGGGACGCACCCACAGAAATTCGGGGCTCAGGTAAGTAAAACGGGGGGCACTGCAAGGTGTTTTTTCACCTTATTGCATAGGATGCATTAAGGTGAAAAAACACAACCCCTTTAAAGCCAAACTGCAGCTCTGCCGGTTTACTGCTTCCCACCCTGCAGCACCTGTGCACCCTCATTTAAAACTAATTGTGTATACGGTAGCCTTCCAGGGTGTGAAAACCTGTTTGTCCGCAATGATGGTCAATGAGCAGATGTCCGGTATTCTTAAGGATTCACACCAGAAGTTTCTTAAAGTTGGGAACCCTGGATAAGCTATTCTTCTCCCATCCTTACCTCCAACCAGTTATGGCCATTTATAGGTGTAGGGGCTTTATAGGCAGAGGGGCTTTACATAATTAATCGTGTAAAGAGTGAAGTACTTGATAAGCTAAACAAGATGAATTCTGCTCTGTGTGATATGGATTCTGTGAGTGATATGGACTCACCTAAATAAAATGTCATGACTTAATCACAAATACTCCCTATCAATCAGCCTTCTTGATAGATGATCTCTAGGAAAAATTAAAACTGATCCTTGCAGTGGGGCTCCTCCTGCACTGCAAGGGTTAAATTGTTGTCTGGTTTAGGGAGAAGAGGAAAAAATTATTCCAGTGCCATTTTCCTCTTTCCAATGCTCTGGGTGGGCCCTTGGTAACCTAACTTACAATGCAAGATTGCTTGTCCGCATTGTATGTGATGATGTTAGAGTACCTATGACAAGCAGAGTTGCAAAAATAGGATTTTTATAACAGCTTACCTGTAAAATCCTTTTCTTGGAGTACATCACGGGACACAGAGTCTTAATCATTACTATCTGGGTTATATTCCACCATCAGGTGCTGGACACTGGTGTAATCAATTAGAACAGGAAGTTCCCTCCCTATATAACCCCTCCCATACTGGGAGCACCTCAGTTTTTGTCCCAAGCAATAAGTGTCCCAATATCCCCAAACAAGAGGGGTGGGGACTCTGTGTCCCGTGATGTACTCCAAGAAAAGGATTTTACAGGTAAGCTGTTATAAAAATCCTATTTTCTTTATCGTACATCATGGGACACAGAGTCTTAATCATTACTATCTGGGATGTCCTAAAGCAATGCTTACTGAGGGGAGGGAGACACCAACAATGCAGACTGCCATCAGACACGAGGAATTCTAATGCTGCCTGCCGCATATTGTGCCAACAAAAAAAGGCTGCATCCTCCTGCCGTCTTATGTTCACTTGATAGGATTTAGTGAACGTAAGCACAAACGACCAAGTTGCAGGTCTGGCAAATCTGAGTCATAAAGGCTTGGTAATGCACCCCGCATGAAGTGCTTACTATCCTGGTAGGGTGCACCCCAAAAAGAAACAGGGAAACCCTCTCTATAAACCACAAGCCTGAATAATAACCTGATGAATCAACATTTGACAATAGTTGATTTAGACGCTGCCTGCCCCTTGCTGGGGCCTCCTGGTAGCGCACCAACATCAGTCTTCCGTATCCGAGCAGCCGCTTCAGATAGGTCTTGACCTCTCTTACTATAACGAGAGAGCGCATAGCCATTTTAATAGCCGATCTGAACACTGCCCGCCCCATCTAGGGGCTTTCTGGCAACAAAACGTTAGGTTTCTATATCTGAAGCCTTCAAATAGATCTTTAACTGCTCTTATCTTTATTAAGAGAAAGCAATAACCTCTCCTTCCGCGGATCAAGGTCCTGAAAAAAAGGAAAAGGAAGGCAAGAATATCTTAATTCAAGTGAACACTGGATCCTTCTAGCCAATAAGGTTGGGTGAGTATTTAACATCACCCTTCTTGTACAAATAATTAAGTATGGCTCTATACAAAGAAAGTTGCCAATACTCTCTTGCGGAGGCAGCCGCAACCAAGAACACCAATTCCCTCTATAGAAGGATAAAGGGAAATATTTATGGTGCATCAGCCCAAGGTGCTGACTCTGTAAGCCAGCATACTGGATCCAATCCTCCGAGCACAAGGGCGCCTTAACTGGCGGACTTATACCTGTCACCCCTTGTATAACGGCCCAGATCAAGAGTGTGCCGAGATCGGACCCTTGATGGAACTTAAGGCCAGCTCCATCTCTTTTCCAATGTAGAAAGGTAAGAATTTTACCTAGGACCTACTACCAAGGATTCCACCCCTTGGTT
Source organism: Rana temporaria (assembly GCF_905171775.1). Taxonomy (NCBI): domain Eukaryota; kingdom Metazoa; phylum Chordata; class Amphibia; order Anura; family Ranidae; genus Rana; species Rana temporaria. Next base: position 28,630,863 of record NC_053490.1, read on the forward strand.
TCACACCAGGAATATGGGCCTTCCATATCCTAGGATATCTGGTCCTGGAGGCCAGCCGTCCTGTATGAATCAAGGTAACTGCCGCTGATTCTGTACGCCCCGATCCTCAACAATGCAGGCTATAACAGCCAGACCATTAATACCCATGTATGCAAGACAGGATGTAACCCTGCAAAGCAGGCCTGGACAAGCTGTAAGGGACCCTGGGTCCTCTACGATCAGTTCTGCTGTCCCTGCGCAGTAAGGTTGTATGGGCTATGCTGGAGCAATTAAGCCAGCTTCCGTTCTCTTCTGATGTAGCATGGAAGCCACGAAGGTTGCGGCCCTGGGGGGAGATAACACATAAACCAGCGACAACTGGGCCCCCAGGGTCACTGAAAAATCTGTCCCGCATGCGGGTGGATCCTTTGGCCTTGACACAAAGTTGTTCAATCTCTTGTTGAACCTGGACGTCAAAACCCTTTATGTGCAGGGTAATGTTTCTGTGACATTTGGTCAGAAAAAAGTCGGGGTGTAGAGGCCAATCTCCCGGACCCGATTGTTGATGGCTCCAGCGAATCGCCTGCCAATCTAGCATTCCATGAAATGACAATTGACAATAGGCAAGGCACAAGCTCTTCTCTGGTAACCAAAGTAAACCACTAGAGAGGCATAGTCAGATTGTATTCAGACAGAGCAACCCTGTAACCTAAACGTTCAGGTCCTTAAGCCGGATGCTCCATTCGTAGCGCTAGAAAGCTAGCAGATAAGGCTCCCTAGGAGCTTGACCACCTTCCCTGTGCCGTGGTCTCTTCCAGGCCTGGATTCTATGCCTAGAGGCCAGTCCTCGCAATCTGCTCCCAGGTAACGGGTATGAAGGATATTCCCTTCTGCCAATCATTCAGTTAAGAACCCTAAACTGAAATTCCAGCATATCCCTGGGACAAGACTCCTAGGATAATGCCAAGTTAGGATCCACTCGTTCCAGGCCGACAGAGCAAAGTTTATATCAGCCTTGAATAAAACTGAGCATAGGGAACTGTGTTTGAATAAAGACAGCATATTCCCTCTAGACTGGGATCCCAACCCAGGAGTTCCAGATAATTAATCATGCTGGACTCCCCTAGACCCAGCCATGCTACTGACTGATCTGTCAGCACAGGTTTGCCTCGGAATGAAATTACTGCTAAACTCTGGGCCTTTAGCCCTGCTAGAGGCGGGCCCTAGCAGCCTTGTAAATAAACACACATGCAAATAGCTCCCCCTATGTGCATGTGGCAACCTTTAAAGCCATATGCCTCTATGGAAGCGTGTGTTCATAGAAGCGTGAGTTCATAAGAATATGTTTTCCGCAAACACACAAAAAAGGGGGCGTGCTGTATACACGCATACATATAGCATGTGAGCTATGAACATGCATCCTGCAAGCAAGTATGCGCCTATGTAAGGCCAAGGAATCCTGTATAATTAAGGAAACCTAATTATAATGCCTCCCAAGTCAAACTCTAGGCAAACATGCATTCTTATGCGATTCAGCAAATTTTCATGCGATCCAACATCTATGCATCTTAAGCACTCCTGTGCGGACAAGTACCCTTGTGGGACCAAGGATTCTTGTATGATCGAGCACCACTGTGCGATCCAGCATTTTTTTTTATTTTTTTTTGCAATTAAGCCTTTTAATGCGATTTTTGGCATTTTTGCGGACACATCCTCTCTGTGTGACGAAATATGCCTGAGTAATCCAGGACTCGGGTGATCAGATAACCATGTGTGAACCCACATCTTTATGCACTCCAGCATCTTTATGCGATTTCAGACCTTTTTGTGGAAAAAGGCCTCTCTGTGTGACCAAATATCCTTGGGTAATCAAGGATTGTGGTTTGTCAGGTAAACCTGTGTGATTCCGCATTTCTATGCACTCCAGCATCTTTATGCGATTTTAGGCATTCCTGTGGAAACACGCCTCTCTGTGTGACCAAATACCCTTGGGTAATCAAGGATTCGGGTTATCAGGTAACCATGTGTGATCCCGCATCTTTATGCGATTTCAGGCACTCCTGTATAAAACAAGCCTCTCCGTACGACCAAATATCCTTGGATAATCAAGGACTCGGGTTATCAGATAACCATGTGTGATGTCGCATCCTTAAGCCCTTAAGCATTTCCATGCGATTTTAGACATGCCTATGGAAACAAGTCTCTGTGTGACCTAAATAACCTTGGGTAATCAAGGACCTGGTTTATCAGGTAACCATGTGTGATCCCGCATCTTTATGCACTTAAGCATCTTTATGCGATTTTAGACATTCCTGTGGAAACAAGCCTCTCTGTGTGACCTAAATAACCTTGGGTAATCAAGGACCTGGGTTATCAAGTAACCATGTGAGATCCTGCATCTTTATGCACTTAAGCATTTTTATGCGATTTTAGGCACTTTGCTGTGATTAAACACCCTTATGTGAACATATAAAATCATACGAACAAAATAACATGTCTCTTTATGTGATCAACAATAAAACATGCTTTGTTACCGGTTTTTACCCCACATGCATTTTGAACATTCCAAACTCATGTACTTCATGCAAACATGTGGACTGTAAAGAGGCAGTTATGCCCGCAGATGTGCGACTCCGCAAACCTGCAACGTTAGCCATGTGCACAGCAGCAAATGTGCACCCCCCCTGTTGTGCATTCGGTTAGCCTGAAGCCAACACCAGGATGAGGACTTTAAAGAGACAGAGGCTCTGGCCGTCTAGGCGAAGTGAAGTTATATGCAGCTTGGATCTCTGAAAAGACTGCAGCTGCAACCAGAGCTTTTGGGGCTTCTGATAGTTTTCTCCTCATTAACACCTGTTATCTGTTCACTGACAGTGAACCTTCATCCTCAGGTCTTTCAATCCCTTGTTTGAGGATTTAGAGCAGGGAAAGGGACACACCCTGTTTTCTGCTTGTGAGGCTGCTGTGAATATAGCAGTTAACCTCTTATAGACCTATACATGCAATGCAACAAAACATATGCAGAGTGCTGCAATGTTGGGGGGGGCTCACGCCTGACAGGGCTGATAGCTAATTATGTGAGCTATCTTAAGTCTCTACAGGGGAGGATAGTATCATGCAAGCATGATAAAAATGGCCACCAGATTTAGGTGGTGATACCCCTTCCTACCCCTGAACCCTCTTTTACGGGGAGACAAAAGAGTCCTAAGCAAAAAGCAGAGGAACTTTAACCCTGGTGCATCAACAGCTGAACTTAGTCTAGCAAATAATGCTTGCTAACACAGCTAGATGCCGAGTAGGTGTCTTAAATGAATCTGTATCCAATTTCCACAAGGTGCTTACGTGCTCAAGCTACCGTGTCCCCCTGGCTTCTCTGACGTCTGGGCCTTTTGAAGGGGCCGCCCTGCGTCTGCACCATGAGCCGGCGTACGTGAGCCAGCGGCAACCACATCGTCCCCCCGCCTTCAAAGCGCGCCCCTCTCACGCACGCGTAGGGGAATGGTGGAGGCGGGGGGAGAGGGAGATCCCCCAAGGAGCCGTAGAGACTACGAGGGACCCCCCCCATCGTGGCAGAGCCTGAAGCGGAGGCAGTAAGCCGCACCCTAGATCAGCTAACCTTGAGCTTCCGTTTCTGGAAAGCATGGCAAGCGAAACACCCGGCATGTCCTCTTAGGGCCCTTCGTGGAAAACAGATAAGACATACTCATGTAGGGGTACCAACCTCCTGAATGGGAGATCTATGGGTATTACAGCCATCCTGTCTCAACAGACATAGTGGTTTCTTTGCCAAGGCACACATGCATTATAGGCAAGACCCAATAGCCCCTTCAGCGGAGGACTAGGACCCACTAGGGGAGGTATATGGGTGCCAGAGCCATCCTGTTTCAAAAGACTTTGTGGTTAAGTTGCCCATGCATAGAAGCATAAAATAGGCGAGACCCATAATCCCCAATGGAGAACCCACTGTCGGACTAAGTCCCGTAGGTACCTCCGCTTACCTTTCCACGCTGCAGGGTATTGCAAAGCAAGAGGCCCAGCCTTCACCCCTCAACGTGGGCTTCGTCTCAGACCTTCAGGGACTGGGGTCCATAGCAGGTCACCTCTCCCCTGGACCTATATAGCACCCTGGCAACAGAAAAAATATTTGGTCTTTGACATCGACCAATGTACTGGAACCCAGGGTCCAGCTCTCAGAGAGAAGCATTATAGGCAAAACCTCGTTCTTCGTACCGAGGCCCGGGTACCGTCCACTTTGGCTATGAAGCACCTTGGACGGATCCGGATTTTATGGAGGCTTTTTACATCCAGCATGGATCCCTCCAGTGGAGCTCCTCAAAGCACATGTTAATTCGTGACCAACACCTTAGACACTGGTGAAAAAACTGAGGTGCTCCCAGTATGGGAGGGGTTATATAGGGAGGGAACTTCCTGTTCTAATTGATTACACCAGTGTCCAGCACCTGATGGTGGAATATAACCCAGATAGTAATGATTAAGACTCTGTGTCCCGTGTTATACGATAAAGAAATTAAGCAGTTGGGTTGAACCGGCTATGCAGTTTGGAGGAAGGCTACCAGAGTAAGGAATAAGGTTAAGTATATATGCTTTTTATGTTACTGCTAAATAAAACAAGCCTTTAGCCCAGGGTCGATCCTAGGCAGGCTGCACAGGGTGCTTTGCACCCAGGCGCCTGCAGAGGTGGGGGCGCCAAAGTGCCAGAGTTCTCCCCTCCCTCCTTCTTTCCTTGTTTGTGTCTGTCCAGAAGTAGTGTTCTGAGCATAGGTGTGTGTCCGTCCAGAACTGATGTGTGAGCATAGGGCAGCCATCCAGCCTGGCAGGGCACGGGGGAGGGGCCGCTCCTCTTCCTGACACAAGGGTTCTAGTTTTCAGTGGCTGCTGAGTGCTGATGTGCAGGAATGAATTCCTCACACTGGGAGTCTTGGATCATGCACTGTCTCCACCAACTCCAGTTGGAATGCCTCCCCCTCCCATCTCTATCTCGGGCTGCACAGAGATAGAACCGAGGTGAGTCACAGTGTTCGGTGTGCTGTGTGCAGGAGAATGGCATCCCCAGCATCCCTTTACCTGTTCTCTGGGCTGCCCCTGCTCTAGATGTTTTATGGCATGATAGATTGCATAGGATACACAGCCCCTGTTACTTCCTGCGCCTCAGTAGTCCAGCTACAGATGTGATGTATAATGAGATGTACCAAGAGCCCTTTCACACTGACAGTGCTGGGGCGTTGGCGGTAAATGGGGAGGAGTTAGTAAAATGACCACGCTTATGTGAAATATTTCTGCACCCAGGCGCCTGTGACCCTAGGATCGGCCCTGCTTTAGCCCTTGCAGTGCGGGGAGAGTTCCACTGCAAGGGTTTGGTTTTATTTTTCCTGGTGTTCAGTTTCAACAATTGAACACAACACATTTCACAAATGTTTTATTCCTCCAGTATCGATTTCCTTGAAACTCTTGGCATCTGGTCGCATGATACTTCAGAGCTGAAAAGGAAGTTGATGCTGGAAGATTTTCCTCTGCCAGGCACGGTGATTGCACGACTAGACACCTCTATAACACTCAGCAGCTGACATTCACTGCAGGTCCCAGTCTGATCAGTGTTTGGATAGGGGAGTATCTCCTCTCAGGGCCAGATAATAATAAATTATTAGTACTGGCCCAGGGGACAAATGCCCCCATTTCCCCCATCCCTGCCCTCAGTCAAGTCCTCCCCTGAACCCTTTGTCATCAGTGAGACATGTTCCATATAATATTTCAGTGTTTTGCATCTTCTCTTCTTTATCTCTCACCTCATCTGTGTCATCGGGGAAATACACTTTGTGGAAAATCTGGGTGGTTTTGTGCTGAATTGCTTCCACCTCCACCAGATGTGGCGGGTACTTCCTAGAGCCATTCCTACACCAGGGAAAAAAGGGTTACTAAGATATATAAAATCAGCTTGTTAATGTTGTAATGTAATTTGTCCCCAAAAAATGACATGAAAAACCCTAATCAGGCTAATGCCGCGTACACACGATCATATTTTGGGTTGTAAAAAATGACGTTATTTTAAATGTCATTAAAAACGATCGTGTGTGGGCTCCAGAGCATTTTTCGGGTTCCGAAAAACGGGCAATTTTTTTTCGAACATGCTCTATTTTTTAACAACGTTTTTAACGTTGTTGTTTTGTAAAAAATGGTCGTGTGTGTGCTTTAACGACGTGAAAAATCTGCGCATGCTCAGAAGCAAGTTATGAGACGTGAGTGCTCGTTCTGGTAAAACTACCGTTCGTAATGGAGTAAGCAAATTCATCACGCTGTAACAGACAAAAAAGCGGGAATCGTCTTTTACTAACACAAAATCAGCTAAAGCTGCCCAAAGGGTGGCGCCATCCGCATGGAACTTCCCCTTTATAGTGCCGTCGTACGTGTTGTACGTCACCGCGCTTTGCTAGAGCATTTTTTTTTCCACGATCGTGTGTAGGCAAGACCGTTTTAATGATCAAGTTGAAAAAAACGTTGTTTATTACAACCCGAAAAATGATCGTGTGTACCCGGCATCAGAACAACTTAAAGGAAACGTGAATATAAATATATAGGCTGTCATTGTTGACAAATGCTGACTTTAGTGCGATTGTCCTGGAACAATTATGCATATCACAGGCCAGGGCATTAGAAAACATTTCAGCTTTTCTTACTTTCTCAACCAGACTTCAGTGACCAGAGCAGGCACTTCTGGATTCTAATAATGTCTTAAGAACAGGGGTGCCCAATCTGGGGCCTACTGGCCGCATGTGGCTCAAGGCAGCTATGGATGTTTTCCAACACAAAATCATAAACTTCATTTAAAATGTTGATTTTTTTTGTAATGATGTGTAATGCACATGATCATTTTTCGACATGAAAAAAAAACGTTGTTTTTTCAGCATGTCCAAAAAATGAAGTTCAACACATACGACGGCACTCTAAAGGGGAAGTTCTATTCGCCTTTGGGCTGCTTTTAGCTGATTCCTTGTTAGTAAAAGACGATTCGCGCTTTTTTGTCTGTTACAGCGTGATGAATGTGCTTACTCCATTATGAACGGTAGTTTTACCAGAATGAGCGCTCCCGTCTCATAACTCGCTTCTGTGCAGGCGCGGGTTTAAAACGTCGTTTTTGCCCACACACGATCATTTTTAACAACCCGGAAAACTACATTTTAAAAAACGACGTGAAAAAATGCAGCATGTTTGAATTTTTTTTTCTTGTCGTTTTTCAGAAGCCGAAAAACGATGTGAAGCCCACACACGATCATTTTAAATGACGTTTTAAAAAACGTTGTTTTTTTTTTCTTTCCCGAAAAAATTATCGTGTGTACGAGGCATTAGGCCTCGTACACACGATAGGTTAACCAGAGGACAACGGTCTGATGGACCGTTTTCATCGGTCAAAACCGATCGTGTGTGGGCCCCATAGGTTATTTAACCATCGGTTAAAAAAAAGCCAACTTGCTTTAAATTTAACCGATGGATTCCCAACCGATGGGAAAAAAACGATCGTTAGTAGGCACAACTATCGGTTAAAAAACCACGCATGCTCAGAATCAAGTCGACGCATGCTTGGAAGCATTGAACTTTGTTTTTTTCAGCACGTCGTTGTGTTATACGTCACCGCGTTCTGACACGATCGTTTTTTTAACCGATGGTGTGTAGGCGCGACGGACCATCAGTCAGCTTCATCGGTTAACCGATGAAAACGGTCCATCGGTCCGTTCTCATCGGATGGACTGATCGTGTGTACGTGGCTTTACACTTATCTTTCCAAAGAAAAATCTCCCACTCGTCACAATCACGCATTATTCATGTCATCAGTTTTTTGGAAACGCCTATATTTGTGAGCAACTATTTTCATGGATGAAGCACTCAAAGGGCAAAATTAGGACTAAAATATCTGATGAGCACTTCGAAAATTAATTGAGAATTGCTACGCCATCTATCCAACCAGATATTGATGTGTTTGTTTATCAAAAACATTGTCAAATATCGCACTTGTTTTATGCTGCCCTCTTTTACTTTTATCATACAAAATATTACAAAAACATTTTTTATTACTCGGATAGGTACAGTTCATTATCTTTATCAATGATTGTTAAAGTGATACTAAAGGTTCCTGTTTTTTTTTTTTTAATAACAAACATGTCACACTTACCTCCACTGTGCAGTTAGTTTTGCACAGAGTTGCCCCGATCCACCTGTTCTGGGGTCCGACAGCGGCTCTCATGGCTCCTCACCGCATTAGATAGCCCCCTGTGGGAAGCTCTCTTCCGAGAGGGTTACTTTGCGGGCGTGCAACTGTGTCATACACTCGGCATCCATAGACACCGAGAGTATTGCCGCGTACACACCATCACTTTATGTGATGAAAAAAAACGACACTTTCTGTGAAGTAAAAAATGACGTTTTTGAAACTTCAATTTTCAAAGACGAAGTTGCCTACACACCATCGTTTTCTCACAATGATCTTGCAAAGTGAGGTTACGTTCCACCACGTTTTACCATTGAAGTAGCTTCTGGGCATGCGTGGATGAAAAAACGTCTTAGAAAACGACGTTTTTTGCTACACACGGTCAATTTCTGTGAAGTAAAAAGTGCACTTTTGAAAAACGACACATAAAATTGAAGCATGCTTCAATTTTTTTTGGTCGTTTTTTACAAGACATAAAACGACGTTTTCCCCCACACACAGTCAATTAAAGTGACGTTTTTAAAAACGTCATTTTTTTTCATCACATAAAGTGATGGTGTGTACGCGGCATATGATTTGGCCCCGCCCCCCCATGTCATTGCTGCTATCAATCTATCCAATGAAGAGCCGAGAAGCCGTGGAGAGAACGACGCAGGATCACGCCCACGGAAATTCGGGGCTCAGTAAAGAAAAAAAGGGGGGCTGGGGGGCCGGACACTGCAAGGTGTTTTTCCACCTATATGCATTAAGGTGAAAAATCACGTAGGTTTACAACCCCTTTAACTTGTGATCTGCCTGACTTTTTTTGCTCATTGGCTATCCTTATTGTTAGTGTATTTTATGTGTGGCCCAAGACAATTGCTCTTCTTCCAATGTGGCCCAGAAAGGTCAAAAGGTTGGACACCCCTGCTTTAGAGCATCCTGGAAAAACCCTAATTTCATGTTCTTTGTAATGCAAACCGTCACCACAGATTACATGGTAGTATCTCTGCCCATGCCTGTGCCTTCCTATTGGCCAAAAGATAAAAATGGCAGCAGGAGGAGGTGGGCCACGTCATGTCCATGGAATGTGCAGTTGCTATCTGCATAGAAAAGCTCCCCAGATTTCTGGGATCTCAGAGCATAATGAAGAAAATCTGAGGATATAGAAGTGTCTGCTATGTGAACCAAGACAGGTTTATAAAAAATAACAGCCTGCAATTATTGAGTGCCATATGGTTCGCTATTTTAACCCCCGCTAGCGGTCGAAAAAGGGTTAAAACTGCCCGCATTGCGGGCGGTATTACCGCGGTTTCCCATTGTTTTCAATAGAAAGGCGCGGTATAGGAGCGGTAAACACCCCGCTCCTATACCGCTCCAAAGATGCGGCTAGCAGGACTTTTGGAGCGGTCCTGCTACCGCACCGCTTCAGTGTGAAAGCCTTCGGGCTTTCACATTGAAGCCTGCAGGGCACGATTTTTTCATGCGGTATAGCAGTGCTATTTTTAGCGCTGTACCGCATGAAAAACGTCCCAATGTGAAAGGGGCCTTACAGTCCATATTGGATACTGAAGTAATGGAGCAGTATATCCCTTGGAGGCCAGGTTCACACAGAATTGGATGCAGGTTTCCCCACATCTAATTCGCATAACAGGAGAGTGTGACCGGCTCTCAATGGAGCCAGTTCACACAGCTCCAGTGCAACCGTGGAGCACACTGGTTCTGATCTGATTTGCACCTGAAACGTTGAACAGGGACGCACCAGACCCTTTGCTGTGAGCCGCGGCTGCAGCTAGCGTGAACCGAGCCTGAAGCATCTGATAAAGTTTGGCTTGGGTCACTATATATTTATTAACTTCTTCTTTTTTTTTTTACTTGGTTTCTTACGGATGATTTGGACTTTGTTATTTATGGATGATTTGATTAATATATTTCAGTCACCTTGATATACGAACTTTATTATTATTATTATTATTTTTTACTCCTGACACTGTCATTCTCTGATACTAGATTTATGGAATATTTTCATACCGGATGGCTCTCTGAAGCCTGTGCATGCAGTCTGCGGCCAGGACGTGCTGCTTACGGGACTGGATGAATCTCTGCACATGGGGAAGAAGAATATTGCTGGGCGGGAAGAGCCCGGTGGCTAACCACAACAGCTCCCATCCCTTCTCCTCGCTGTACCTGGAATACAAACAGAAATAGATTCGGGACACTGCTTAAAAAAATTTGATAACTGTATTATTTGATACAGAAATATAAATAGCACAGTGAAAATAAAAAAATTTGTATGAAGAATTTTATAGCAGTCTCCTCTTTTTTTCCAGCTTATTTTTTCCAGCTCATAATTTTTATAAAAGTTTTGTTCAGCAGAGGTCACTTATGCCTTGTTTCCACTGCACGGAACGGTTCGGGTCAGTAAGAATGGAGCGGTTTAGAATGGACCGGTCTATTCTCGTGAGCGTTTCCACTGCAAATCGGACCGTCGGGGACCATTCAGGATTTAGAAAAAATGCCTAGCACGTCCACCAATCAGTGGAATGTATTGCATCTCCTCCCCTAATGGAACCGTTCCATTTCCTATGGCCCCACATCTGAAGCAGGACCCAGAATGGTCCGGTACGGTTCGGTTTAATGGCACACTTTCGTAGTGGAAACACCCAAAATAGCGTACCGAACCGAACCGTACCGAACCGATCCGCTCAGTGGAAACGAGGCATTAGATTACTGGTGAAACATCTTCAATGTTACAGCACAAGTTCCCCTCACTTTGACAAACTACTGTACTACTAGCTTTACCATTGTACATTTAATTTCCCTTTAAAATCCTTATATTCAAGCAATTGTTACCATAGAGAGTTAAACTTACAACTTTATTCTGTTTGTCATCTGACTATATGAATTGTAAGGCTCCATGCACACTGAAGCTGCTAAACTGCAGTTTATTGGCGTTTTTGGGCTTTTTTTAACCACTTAAGCCCCGGACCATATTGCTGGTCAAAGACCAGAGCACTTTTTGGCACTGCGTCGCTTTAACTGACAATTGCGTGGTCGTGCGACGTGGCTCCCAAACAAAATTGGCGTCCGTTTTTTCCCACAATTAGAGCTTTCTTTTGGTGGTATTTGATCACCTCTGCGGTGTTTAGTTTTTGCGCTATAAACAAAAATAGAGCGACAATTTTGAAAAAAAATTATATTTGTAACTTTTTACCATAATAAATATCCCCCAAAAATATCTAAAAAAACAATTTTTTCCTCAGTTTAGGCCGTTTACGTATTCTTCTACATATTTTTCGTAAAAAAAAAATCGCAATAAGCGTTTATTGATTGGTTTGCGCAAAAGTTATAGCGTTTACAAAATGGGGGGTAGTTTTATGGCATCCTTATTAATATTTTTTTTTTACTAGTAATGACGGCGATCAGCGTTTTTTTTTTTTTTCCGGTACTGCGATATTATGGCGGACACTTTGGGCACTTTTGACACATTTTTGGGACCATTTTTATAGCGATCAGTGCTATAAAAATGCATTGATTACTATAAAAATACCATTGGCAGTGAAGGGGTTAACACTAGGGGGCGGGGAAGGGGTTAAGTATGTTCCCTGGGTGTGTTCTAACTGTAGGGGGGGTGGACTCACTAGATGAAATTGTAATAAGCGATCGCGGGTGCCTGTCTGTCATGCTGATTTTCTGGTTTATTTCTGAGACACAAGCTTGGGACAAGTGTGCAGCTAGTGAAGTCCGAATTCTGGTTATACATACTTATTCTAGGGTCCTCAGAACAGTTTTTGGCTCTACATGAGAGCCAAGCTACAAGCTACTGTCATGTAGAATTCAGAATGCTACTATCATTCTTAAAGCGGGGGTTCACCCTATATAAAAAAAAACTCACTGTTATATCGTACATAGAAGATTCCGGGGAATGGGCGTTCCTATGGAGAGGGAAGGTGATTGACGGCCGGCCCTGGCACGTCACGCTTCTCCGGAAATAGCCGAAATAGGCTTGGCTCTTCACGGCGCCTGCGCATAGCCTGTGCGCAGGCGCCGTGAAGAGCCGAGACCTACTCCGGCTGTCTTCGGGGAGCGTGACTTGCCAGAGCCGGCCGTCAATCACCCTCCCTCTTGCTAGGAACGCCCATTCCCTGCGGCAGACGGAATCGTCTATGTACGATATAACCGTGAGTACGGGGATAAAAAAATTAAGACCGGCATAGTGTAGCTCGCGCTACTATGCCGGATTTTATGCTGAAATGTTGTTCTGCAGGGTGAACCACCGCTTTAAACCATGTTCAGCTATGGCAAATCCCTGTAATTTTCTTAAGACAGGTTCTCTTATACTTGGGTTGAAATCTCAACTCTGGGAATTTCATTGTCTCTGAATCTGGTAACTTACTTGATGTGGTTTTCAGTGAGCTGCTTTAGTATCTGACAAAAGATCTCATCTTTCAGTGGTTCTGCTTTTAAGGCACCTTCAAAAATCTGATCGGTCAGCTCGTTGACTGTTCGCATACGCTTGGATGGGTAGTCTCCCATATACTTTAACATTGGTGCAAAATGGCAGTCAAGGATTATAAGGTACAATTATTTCATCATGTTTGTGTTAAGACATTAGCATCAGTAATCCCTGTGTGTTCGCACAGTATGATGTTAGCAACTCCCGAACTGCAGCTTTCCAGAACATTAATGCTAGTCATGCCAATCTCTCATACAACCTATCCATCTGGCATTGCCAAGTAACATGCTGGGTAACTTTAAATTGGACCCAGAAAAATATATATTTTTTTAATTCTGCAGGGCACTTCTTGTGCCTAGACACCCCAATGCCTTAAAGGAGTTGTAAAGGCAGAATATTTTTTATCTTAATGCATTCTATGCATTAAGATAAAAAACCTTCTGTGCGTAGCAGCCCCCCCAGCACCCCCCAATTACCTGCCTCCTTCTCTCTCCAGCAATGTCCACAATGCCCTTAGCCATCGAGTACACTCCTCCTGATTGGCAGAGACAGAGCGTCATTGGCTCCCACGGCTGTCAATCAAAGTCAGTCAGCCAATCAGGGGAGAGAGGAGGTGGGGCCAGTCCGGGGCTCCGTGTCTGAATGGATACACGGAGCTCCGACTCAGCTCGGGTGCCCCCTGTAGCAAGGTGCTGGCTGTGGGGCACTCAAAGAAGGGAGGGGCTAGGAGCAGCAAAGAGGGACCAGAGAAGAGGAGGATCGGGGCTGCTCTGTGCAAAACCAACTGCTCAGAGCAGGTAAGTAAAACATGTTTGTTATGTAAAAAAAAAAAAACATGTTTGTTATGTAAACAAAAACTGACGTAGAAATCACTTTAAGGCCTCGTACTCACGACCAAACATGTCTGCTGAAACTGGTCCGCGGACCAGTTTCAGCGGACATGTTCGTTCGTGTGTAGGCAGTAACGTACAGAATTCCAGCAAACAATCGTCGGCCAGACCGTTTTCCAACGAACAACTGTTTCCTGGTCTTGCTTTAAAACAGTCTGCTGGAATCGTGTCCGTCAGACATGTTCGGTCGTCTGTACACAAAAGCAGCGTACAAAAACCCCGCGCATGCTCAGTCCAAATGAGGAGACGGGAGCGCTCGTTCAGGTAAAACTCGCGTTTCTTTGGGATATGGCACATTCGTCATTAGAAACATTTTATTCTAGCAAGAGAACAATGTCTTAAAAAGGCGCACTAAACCACATTTTAAAGCCTCGTTTGATTAATTCTTCTCTTGCTAGAATAACCCCGTTCTCTTGCTGATGCAATTTCATTAGAGTTGTCCCATACTGAAATGTCACATTTCTTGCTTGTGATGTAATCCTTTAATAATGTTTTCTATGCCAGACGTGTGTTTTGGTTGGTGGTCCTCCATAATTTAGAGTAGTCATTTTTGTAAAGGAATGTGCATTTTTTTAATTTTTTATTTTGTTTCTAGTTATGTCACCAGTTAAACAATTTTTTTTTTACATGTTTTTTTCATTTAATTTTTTTTTTTTGGTGTTTCATTAGAGAATATTAAACCATGTTGGCACACCAAATGTCCCCCCCCCCCCAAGGAGTGTGTCCTTTGTAAATTACCCATTGTATATTTATTAAAGGTTTGCTGCCTAATAATCCCCACAGTATATCAAACAATAGACATGTTTTCAAATGAAAGCAAAAAGCCTTTTATTCAGGCAAATGTCATCACAAAAAATAAAAAGAACGGCAGCACTAGAATAGATAGCAAACTATATGCAAACTTGCATTTCCAACATGGTGAAGGATAAACTTCCAAGCCTCAGGAGCCAAACACAAAAATATGAAGCAGCAGCACACAAACAAAGGAACCCAAACTGTGGTAGTACAAACAAGATGTCCTTTATGTGGAAGGAAATGGAAGGCAGAAAATCAACGTTTCCTCCTCTTTCCAGCCTTCCCTCCAGGCAGCCTTCCAGCGGATCGAACACGGGGTCTTGCAGGTGGGGTTGATGTGGCAGCAGGAGGATGGTGTTCCGCAAGCCGGGCCGGGTCACATAGCCCAGTGTCTGGGGTCAGCAGGCCCCTCTGCATCCACCAAAGGACCTGGTTCATCAGGGCCTTTGCCAGTCTTCTCTGGTCCTCCTCCCCTTCATTTAAATCATGGGCCAATGAGGCACTGAAGGCCTCTGTGGGGTTGAGGGGGGCCCTCATGATGGCGCTTGCCTCCTGGATCATGCGGAGGCTTGCCTCCTCCACAGGCCTCAACTGCCTCCTTCGGCCTGATGGCCTCACCTGGGGGGGAGAAGACTGGCTGGTGGTGGTTGTCCTGGGCGGGGGGACCTGCTGCAGGCCACTGGGCCCAGCCTCCTCCTGGCTGCCACTGACCCCGGCCTCCTCCTGGCTGCCACTGACCCCGGCCTCCTCCTGGCTGCCACTGACCCCGGCCTCCTCCTGGCTGACAGACACCTGAGGATCTGCCACCTCCTGGCTGATCTCTTCTTCCTGTGTGGAAAAAAAAGGAAATTTTTTACAATTTCGCTAAATAAAACCACACTCATTTTCCTGTTTTTCGTTTAGTATTTTCTGTTCATTATTACTTGAATACACTCTACTTCTGACCCCTGCAGTTGTCATCCCTGACACCTATTTGTCTGTACACCTTTTTGTTTGCTTTTTCCCAGCTTGGTTTTTTTTTTGACAATATCTAATCATTAATCCACCAAGAATTCTTTACGCCATAAATATAGAGGAAACTACTATACCTCCTCATCGAAGGGTGGCAGATCTGCATCTCTGTCAGCCAGGCCCTCTTCCTCCGACTCTGCAGGGCTGTGGTCATCTGGGGAAGGTCCGCTGGAAGGTAGCATGGAGGAAAGGTTGGAAGAAAGACTGGACATCGTTTTCCTGCCTTCCATTTCGTCCCGCAAAAAAGCCATCTGTTTATAATACCACAGTTTGGGTTCCTTTGCTTGTCTTGCTGCTGCTCCCGATTTTTTGATTTTATTAGCTTTGTATGCTCTCCTGTATGTGCTTCTGAGGTTGGCAAGTTTATCCTTCACCATGTTGGCAGTGCATCCTGGCACCCAAGTTTGCATATAATTTGCTAGCTCTTCTAGTGCTGCCGCTCGTACCTCTTTATTGCAATATAAAGAGTGTTTTGAATTCCACAGGATGGGCGTGTCCTGGTATTTTTGAAGTAAGGCCTCTATAGATTCCTTGCTTTGTAGGAGGTCCATTGTAATTTTTTCTAAATTAGATTTCTTTTTGAGTCTAGATTCCAAAAACATAAACCACAGAAAAATAAATATTCCAAAGGATCAGCGTTGACCTTGATCTAATATGTGTCTTCAAATTTATTACCTATATCTAATTACAAACACAGTCTCTCTTGTTTCAACAATGATTGGCAGCTCGGCCGCATTGCTTGTACCAAACATTGATTTGCTAGATGCAGAGCCATTGTTCACATTGCAGTAAATATTTTAAATATATAAAATTAAACAATGCTTACAAATGACAGTTTTCATCTAGGCACTCTTTCATGTGTAAATCTCATGCCCCTGACAATGGATGACATAAAAGACACTTCCTAATGACCTCTGTACAACCAACACTTGAACAATACTTTGCCTGATCTGAATACACCATTCAAAAACTTGTCAATGAGGTACAGCATTGTTCACATCTCTATTTTGTGAGGTGTCCAAAAGCATTTGGATACCAAAATAACATTGTGGTACCCCATAGACAGAATAGCTTAAAAAGGGTGCAACCAACAGCCCAAACCCCCATCCCATGTGTCTACATTTTCAAGGCCTCTGCTGATCACATTTTTAATTTCCTTACCTTCCTGTCTCTCGCTCCTCGTTTCTCACGCTCGCCTAATTACCGCGTAAGATGCGTAATCACGGCGTAAACCTTTTAAACACTCCGCGTATTTATGAAACCCCGCCCTCGTCACCTTTGCGAGGCCCCTAATCAATGAGTTTAGGAAATATGGCGTTAACTGTGTATGTTCTGGATGCGCTCGAAGATTCTCCGCGTAACGGACGTAAACACGTTGTTTGCATTCTCTACACTCCGCGTATGTATTAAACGCCGCCCTCTTCTCCGCCCATGGCGTAAGAATTCATCTTTTCCACGCCCATAATCTCTGTGGGAAAGGAAAGATGGCGATGTCACACGAGCGGGCACGATGCTCTCATGCCACAAGTGAAGGGACAGAGGCAGGGACGTCCCGATCAAGGAAAAGAAGATATAAAGCCACTAATATGCGGTTCCAGGAAATGGTGGAGTTAGTTTACATCATGCGAAAGAAGGACTATGATGGTGAATTAGGGCCATACAAGACCCCTAACCGCCGAAAGGCACATATTATGGACAAGGTGGCGAGGAGAATGCAGAGGATGTTTGGGATCACCAGGTCCAAGGAACAGCTGAGGAAACGATGGTCAGACTTAAAATTGAGGGAGCCACATAAGATGAAGAAAATACTTAAAATTCTGCGTAAAAGTAAGTAAATATATATTGGGGTTGGGGGGGGGGGGGGTGATTGTCTGCAATAATGTGTTGCCATGTATATTTCACCATCTGCCTCCTTGGCCTGCTTGTAATTTTAAAGACATGTTGTCATTTATTTTTTAGGACATAAATAACTACATATTTACAAACAGTGTTCTTAGTAAACAACGTAACATCACATAGTTTATCATAAAGGCTCGGTTAGTCCAGGAACAACACACCTGGACATGGCTCACTGGCCAAAAACTTTGTTTGTAAACATTGTGTAAAAGCTAGTTCAAGAAAAAAAAAGTATGAGAATGGGAAAGGCAAACAGGATTCATTCTAAAAACAGTGGTAATAAAGCAGATGTTTTCACATCTGAAATGCAGAGCACCTGTGTCTCCACAAATCCAAAATGGGTTTTGGTAGGGTCTCCCAGAAATACAGTTTAGGGGGGACATCCATGTGTGTCACTTTGCTAAAAAGGGGCAGGATCAGAGCTTGCCATATAGAAGTAATTGCAAAATGTAGGTTTGGTGAAAGATAAAAGTAACTAAATGAAAGCATCTTCTAAGCAATGTGTGCGATTTATGCTCTCCAATATCTGTGTGCTGATGAGTCTACATTTTTTTTGGTTTATTTCAGGGGAAAGAAGTCGCCAGCATTTGGAGGAGGCAGAGAGGGCCAGACAAGGCCAAAATCTGCCATCTCAACATGTGGAGGAGGAGGAGGATGTGGAAGGAGAAGAGGATGTGGAAGGAGAGGAGGATGTGGAAGGAGAGGAGGATGTGGAAGGAGAGGAGGATGTGGAAGGAGAGGAGGAAGGAAGAAAGGAGGAAGGAAGAGAGGAGGAAGAAGTAATTTTGGACTTAGAAGTCATAGCAGATGAAGGGCAAGTGGCGGAAGAACAATTTGGCGAATTGAAAGAAGGTGGATTGATGGATGAAGGAGGAGTCCAAGATGATGGGGAAGTGGTGGAAGAAGGAGGAGTGATTGAAGATGATGGGGAGGTGGTGGAAGAAGGAGGAGTGATAGAAGATGTCGAAGAGGTGGAAAGGAGAAGCCCATCAGGTCAGTGTCACCCTAGCTTGATTCAAAAAAACATATGTAGATAGGCCTCATCGAAAAATAAAGTTGTAAATGCCTTTTTTTTTGTTGGTTTTAGGGGAGGAGGATGGTGTGCCAATATTTTCACGTGCAAGTGCTGCTATAATTATTCAGCAGGTAATGGAGTGCAGCATTGAAATGCACAATATGCGTGAAAGGATGTTTCTCATGGAACAGAATGTAACAAATGTGCTTTTGGAATGCAGCACGGAAATGGACAATATGCGGCAAAGAATGATGGTGATCGAATCTAATTTTAAGAACATTATTGACATGATGGGCCGTGTCAAAGACTGAAACACCCCCCGCCCATCCCCCGCCCCCACAAACATTTTTACAGTTTGAATAATGAATACGCCAAAATTTGAAGATACACACACAGTGTGCCAACATGTGCTATCTGCCATCACAGAATATCTAGTGTCTGTGCTTTGTGGGTCCAACCCCCTCCTCCATCCTCAAGTAGTTGAGAGGAAGGGTTTGCTCCCACAAAACACAGACATTGATCACCCATGATGTCAGATAGCACATGTGGCCATTTGTCTGTTGAACCAATGACATTTGTCGAGTTTGCACTGAATGTGTGTATCTTCCAATTTTGGCGTGTTCCAGTGTGAAAGCACACCATGACTGACTGCTGTTGTGAGTTTTTATATTTTTGGAATTGGATTTTGTTACTTTTTGACCATGTTGAACATTTTGGGATACTATAAAGTTTAGACCATAAAGAATAAACAACGGTAAAAAATTTTAAAAATATATATATAGAATTATAAATCTCTCTAATCACTGAATTTAGTGAAGTAGAGATTTGACTCCAAATTCTCACCTAAAAATTTTGTTTTAGAAAAACACACCAAAAACAAAAAAAATGTTAAAAAAATTATTGTTTTTTGTGCATAAAAAATATGCACAAAAAAAAAATTAAGGCGCTAAACACCCCACCAAATATAATCTATATATATATATATATATATATGTAAACAATAAATCTAACTATATTTGAGAAAAAAAAAAGTGAACTTGTTAATAAATGTATAATCTGCATAATATTTTTGGTTGAATTACCTGAAAAAAAAAAAAATTAAAAAAAATTTTTTTTACTCCTAAGTACAAAAGCAGGGAGTAATGAAAAAAATATAAAATAATTTTTGGGGTCATGAACAAGCAAAAATTAAAATACTTGACCTCAAAATTTACAAATGGAGTTGCTTCTTATTTCTAGACTCAATACCCTGTTTGTAGATGAGTGAATACTGTGCAAAATGTGGTTAGTTACTAAAAGTGGAGAAATCAATTATGCATTACAATTGAAGAAGTTAGCTAGAGAACCAGGAAGACAGAGAAAAAGAGAAAAAGCATTAATGACAAACAACTGTATAAAGTCCAATGGTCTAATTATTTTTTATTTTTGAGAATATTCCTTTCTTTGGGGGCCGAATTAGAAAGAAATATGATCTGGCATAGCAATGGCCCCCCGACCCATGAAGTACTCAACATATTTGTCGCGTACCTCACGAGCTGATTGGGGGGCCAAGCCAGCGCGACCAGTGTCCAGCCCGGGAAGGGGATCTGAGGGTAGTCTTGCCTCAGAACCGATGTCGGGTAGGTACGTCTGGGAGTGCCTGCGTAAAAAGTTGTGCAAAATGCAGCAGGCAAATACAACGGTGTCCAATTTATATTCCGCCAGATGTATCGATGTCCTGAACAGGCGGAACCGGTTGGTGAGTATCCCAAAGGCATTCTCGACTACCCTCCGAGCCCTGGCCAACCGAAAATTAAACACACTCCTCTCTGAGGTGAGGGTCCTCTGGGGAAAAGGCCGCATGAGGTGAGGACCAAGCCCGAAAGCCTCGTCCGCTAGGAACACAAACGGAAGTCCTTCCACATTATCTTCATCTGGTGGCAATGCCAGACCACCAGCTTGGAGACGATCATAGAAATCAGTCCGTGCGAACACTCCCCCATCAGACATCCGGCCGTTCTTCCCCACGTCCACATATAGAAACTCATACTGTGCCGACACCACCGCCATCAACACAATACTATGATAACCCTTGTAATTATAATAGTAGGACCCCGAGCGGGGTGGGGGCACAATGCGGACGTGTTTCCCATCTATTGCTCCACCGCAGTTTGGAAAATCCCACCGCTGGGCAAATTGGGAAGCCACAGACTGCCATTCCTGTGGCGTGGAGGGTAGCTGTGGGGACAAACAAAAAAAGAGATTTAGTACTTTGGAACAAAAACATCCTACAAGCATCCTTGTGACAGTTCACAGTATTAAAATTGCATTAGAAAAATGTGCATGGAGAATTTGGGAAATGAAATATATAGGGCCACTTCATTAAGAGACTCCACAGCCCTCTGATGGGGACAATAAAAGTTTGAAGGGGGGGGGGGGACACAAAAACCAAAAAGTCCTGTTAGAAAAAATGGCAAGGTGGGTTTGTCCCTAGGATAGCATGCTGGACAGGTTAATATTGGGTAAGGGACAAATATGCAGGTAGGCCAAGAATAAAACATGTAAAGCTGATATCAACATGCATAGGGAGAAAAGGTAACGTTAGTTAAACACACAGCATATCTGGGAAAATAAAAATAAAGTTAGTTGGCCACATTATTAGAGCCAGGAAACTTACCTTAATATACTCCTCATGCATAACTTTGATGATGGCAGCACACGTGTCCGGTATGATGACCCCAAGCGCCTGCGGAGAGATGCCTGTCGAGAACTTGAGGTCCTGCAGGCTCCTCCCAGTCGCCAGGTACCGCAACGTGGCAATAAGCCTCTGCTCGGCCGTGATGGCTTGGCGCATCACAGTGTCCTGCCTCGTGATATAGGGGGACAGAAGATCCAGCAGACGGTTGAATACGGGGTCCGTCATGCGGAGAAAATTCCTAAAGTCATTAGGATTATTCTCCTGGAGTTCCCTAAGCAGAGGCATATGTGAGAACTGGTCACGCTGGCGCAACCAATTCTTGGTCCAGAAACGCCTCCGCCCCCTGTTTCTGGCCAAAGTACTGGACAAATGAACATATCCAGCAGCCATCCCATAAACAGCACCAACTCGCGAAAATTGACGCTGCTGCTCCATCATGGCTTCAAACCGGCCGGCTGGTCAGTCAAGAACACACTGAAACAGAAAGCACTCGCAAATCCAGCACTACCTGCGACAAACGCGTGACAAACAGATACGAGCGCACAGGATGCAACTGCTAAAGCAGAAACAACCTGCTTGCCTATAGCCGAATGACAACTACGTTACCGCAAGCACACGCACTGAACCCGTGAATACACGCTGTCAAAGCCTGGAGACCGAGAAGCGCGAATCAGCTCTAACCAAACCTTCACTAACACGAGCAAACCCGTAACTAGCAAAAGAGGAACAGAGGGCGGCGCCATTAAGTTTGGTCTTCCCCTTTATAGTGACGTCGTACGTAGTTTACGTGCACGCGTTCCGGTACGACGGGAATTTGGTCCGCTGGTGTGTACACGCCAGCGGAACAAAACACAAATCAGCCTTGTACGCCGGAAACTGTCGGGCAGACAGTTTCCAGCGCACAGATCCGGTCGTGAGTACAAGGCCTAAGGCTTACAGCTGTATGTCTGTTATGGGTGATCATCTAAGGCACTGTCTGCTAGTCCCACCCGATTTATAGTACAATTTGGGGATGTTACTATTGTGCTACTCACTGCAGCATGGATGCAACTTGGAAGCTACTTTGATGCTACTGTGAATTGGTTTGCATATTTAATAGTGCCAACATTGTGCTGGAATTGCACCAAAGTGGTACAGGAAAAAAAAATCAGCCTGTGCTGTGTTGTACAGTATTGATGTGAATGGGTACTATTAAAAACAATGTGATTTCCATTGCCATGTTGTGCGATTTAAGTTGCATCTGAAATTGCACTAGTGTGAACGGAACATAAACTGACCATCTGGTCACATATTTTAGTTTTGAATGAATGCTAGAACTCACTTCTTATATCTTTCAGGAACCTGCAGGTAAACTAAAGGTGAGTATAAACATTGAGCAGAAGGGGGCAGGTAGGTCATTCTATCGCTTGCACAGACAAAGTACAAGCTAACATTAAGATCTCATTATTTCTAAAATGTAGTAGTATGAGGCTCATACCGTAAGAAAAGAGGCAAAGTTGGCAACTCTAGAGAGGAGGACCCACCTCTTGATAACCAAGTGTTATTTCAACCAGCCAGCTCTCACCTCTAAGGCCAGCCATACACGTTTCGAATCTCAGCTGGTTACGCAGAAACTGGCCAAGATTCAAAATGTTAATGGGCAGGCTGAATGTACTAAATTGATCGATCAATCAACTTGGGTATAACCAGCCTGCTGGATTCTTTTGCGATCATTGCTAGCGGCTGTCTCCTTCAGGCCCGGGACGGCTTCCCCTGCCCGCCCCCGTTGGGAGAAAGCAATTGCTGATTCCCCTGTCAGCACTGTCTGCTCAGCTGTCAGCTTATTGCCAGTTCCTATCGCTCCACAGTGACTCACCTGTTGATGATATCCTGCTCGTCAGTCCTGCCTACTTAAGCCGCCCAGCTCAGACGATCTCTGCCTTCGCCTTGGTCAACATCACAGAGACTATCTCTTGCGTTCCTGTTAAAGACTTGTTTGGCTGACATCCCTTCTGGCTCCTGATCCTGCTTGCTTTTCTACTACGTTCTTCTCTGGCTCCCTGACATTTGGCTTGTCTGACTATCTGATCCGGTTCCTGAACTCTGGCTATGTTTTTACTATGTTTATCTTTTTATTATTATTATTATTTTTAAACAAGTGTGATTTAACTTTACTTCTGTCTCGGTCTGATTCATGGTTTCTGACAGATCTCAGTTCTAAGTGGACAGTTATTTAAAGGGCTCATTTACACTTGCTTTGGCACACATTAACATCTCATTTATATTTGCTTCAAGGCAAGGCTTCAGACAGGCTTTGTTAAAACTCTCTGAATGCTAGTCAAAGCTCTTGTCACTAAATAAAATGTTTAGCTTAGAGTCCTCTTTACACCTTGCTTTTGCTTCGGCTTTGCTTCAAAAATGATACCCCATGTAGCTTTTTTTTATTTTATTATTTCAATGATTTTTTTATTGTTTGCGTATATAAAAAAATACAAAAAAAGTGTTACATCATCGTACATATTATAAACGATACCCAACCATACATTTTCCCTGTTTTCCCCTTATCTTTTCCTACCCTCATTCTTTGTGACATTGTGAATAAATGAAGAAACACTTGTTTCTGAACTGTCATACCTCGCCTCCGCTCCCCCACCCCGCAAACCCTCACCCACCCTCCCATCACACCTTGAGCAGGTTTTTGAAGTTAATGTACTTCGTTAAGTATGTCTTCCCCATAAAGGAATGCCCGATAACGGGTTAAGATATTTATTGAATTTGAATGGCGATTTTTATATAGAACATCCTGTTTCGTCTAGCCAGGGTTTCCACATCCTCACAAACTTGCTATAATTCCCCTATCGAGTAAGTGTCACTCTCTCACTCCAAATCATTGTGTTAATAGTTTCAACCCAAGATTTGACAGTGGGTGGCATCTGGGCCTGCCACCTTAACGCAATTAACTTCCTTGCCTGGAAGAGGCATCTCAGTACCACTTCAAGGGAGCTGGCTGGCACTCTATTTTCCTCTATGCTGCCTAACAAGCATGTCTTAGACTCAGCTTCTAACTTAACTTTAAAAGTTTTATTAATTATGGTAACCACCTCCTCCCAGTATCTAAATAACTTTGGGCATTTCCACATCATGTGGATAAGATTGCCTGTCGCTCTGCACCTTGGGCATTCGTCAGTACTTCTCCACCCAAGATTGAACATTCTCCTGGGGGTATAGTATACTCTATGCAAAAGGAACAAGTGTGATACTTTCTGAGATGGGGAGATCGAAACCAATACCCCCCTCTTCAAGATCGCACTCCACTGTTCCGTGGTCATTTGACCTAAGTCTTTCTCCCATCCTGTCCTGCTCTTAATGGGGCCTGCCCTACTTATTGTTTTAGCTCCTATTCTAGAGTACAGCTCGGATATCAGGCCTTTAGTTGTTTTTGAAGAGGTTATTTTCAGGAGGGTGGGGGCTGAGGACCATACAATGGGTTGTAACCCAAACTGAGCTTGGATAGCGTGTCGGATCTGTAGATATCTGTAAAATGTTTTATTTGTTATATTAAATTCCTGTCGCAGGTCTGCGAAGGATTTCATCTGTTCTCCATTGTAAAGTTGGTTTAAACGGCTTATCCCTTGTCTCTCCCATTCTTTACATCTCTCGATGTCTTTTAATTCTCTTAAGTTTTGATTGCACCAGAGAGGGGTAAAAATTGTTATTCCCTTATAGCCCATCAATACTTTTGTTGTTTGCCACACTTTAAGGCTTAGTTTTATAGTGGGACATCTATGGACAAACGAACCAGCCTCGAGTGCCTCCACTATTGTCCTATGTGGTGCCCCTATTAGCATCAATCTACCGGAGTTTCCACCTCCCTCCAGTCCGCAGTTCGCAAGCTGTTGTAGCTGTGAGGCTAGAAAGTATGTTTTCGGGTGAGGCACTGCCATACCCCCCTCTTTAGCTGGCAACTGCATGGTCTGGAGACAAATCCTAGCTTGTCCCTTCTTCCAGATTAACTCTCTGAAGAGGGATTCTATCTTTTTGAACCATTTTTGAGCTATCCAGACTGGGGAGTTATGGAGGATATAGAGTAACTGGGGTAACCATAGCATCTTTATCAGATTACATCGTCCCGCTATGGATAATGGTAGTCTACACCAGGCGTCTCTTTTATGTTCCCATTTAGACAAAAGAGGAATTAAGTTATTTCGGACAATGTAGCTTTAGTGGTGCTTCAAATCGGCTTCAAAGCCTCCATAGAAGTCTATAGAAAAGCTTACTTGAAGCCCCACTGAAGCCCCAACCAAGCTCCATCAAAGCCTCATTGAAGCCCCACCGAAGCCTCATCAAAGCACCAAGCAAAAGCAAGATGTAGACTTACAGGACTGTAATCTAACCATTTTATTTAGTGACAGGAGCTCTGACTGGTGTCCAGAGAGCTTTAACAAAGCCTGTCCGAAGCCTTGTTTTGAAGCAAGTATAAACTAGCCCTAAAACATATTGCATTACTTTTTATATGTTTTATTCCCTCTCTCTCTCTGTATTAACTGAGATGTTTGTAGGTGGAAACATTTGTATAATATAAAAACTGGACTCCATAGATGTATATGTGCAGGTCCAACCCAATAAAATATGGTAACTGGTTTTCCATGAAAGGATATCGATAAATGACATGCAGGCCTCCTGAGACATCTCATCACTCATCAGCACTTTCCTTAGAAGGCCTTGTTTGATTGGCTCTCGGGTGTAGCACCACAGCTTGTCTTTCCCTCGGTTTTTAGTGATCATGACGCGGCTCAGTGTATGTTTCGGAGGCGGCCTAATTACAGAAGGAGAAAGTTATTAGATGCATCGAAAGTTTGCAGGCTAAAAGATGTCTAAATTTGACATTTTACTCTTACACATGTCTTAAAGTATAACTAAACACAATTTTTTTTAAAGTTTTGGATAGAGTGGAGAGAGTTTAGAACACCTGTCATTTTTTTTTATTGCTGCCTGGGCTTCCCAATAAGAAATTTCACCCTCTCTATTTGTTCCGATTACCATTATCATTATAAGCGAAAAGAAAAGAAAATCCCAAATTTTGGGTTGTCCCCAGAAAAGTGTTACAGGGGAAATCTTCCAATGGGGAAACAAGTTCTGGTAACCTGGGGGTCCCCAAGGGATTCCTCTAATTTGTAGGGATTTCCTCTAACTTCCTGTTTGGCTATGGGACAGGAAGTGAAGGGAAATCTCCAAAATGGAACGCAGACAGCGAAAACAAATCGAACAGGGTTTTTAACCCTCCCGTACTCTGTCCAAGATGAAAAAATATAAAGTTTTGTCTATAGTTGTACTTTAAGCTGGCTATACACCATTACATTTTAAGAAATCATGTACAAACATTCGTACAAAATTTCTCATTACATTTGACGACTTGACAAGTGTTGCTCGAAGGTAGTTCAAAATTGAATGTGCTTTTAAAATTAAATTTTGTAGTGAATGGACTTTCCTGAATGGAAACCACATACTGTTAAGCCTTGTACACACAATCGGATTTTCATTGGACAAAGCGTAGGACTTTTGGGCGTTGGCCATGAACTTGTCTTGCATACAAACAGCAAAGAATTGTCAGCCAACAAACACAAAACTGCGTGTTTTTTCAGCTCTTTAGTGCCACCCTTTGGGCAACTTCTGCTAATGTTGTGTTATGGTGAGCATTGCTTCCGAGCATGTGTGCTTGTACTTTGGAGTATTGTACACACGATCCGATAATCTGACAACACACATTTGTTGGCAGAAAATTGGCAGGAAATTTGAAAAACATGCTATCCAACATTTGTCCGTGGAAAATCCGACAACATTTGTACGATGGAGCGTACAAACGGTCGGATTTTCCGACAACAGCCTGTCATCACACATTTCCTGTCGGAAAATCCGATCGTGTGTATGAGGCTTTGGAAATCCATTTGTTTGAGAATAAAAAATGTCATCCTGCTTCTTCGTTTTTCTCATCACTGTGATCATAAATCAACATCATTATGACTAATTATAAAATCAACTTCGTACACACGATCCAACTTTATGGCCATAATTGTCTGACGAACATGTTGTGTTGGATAATCTGACCATGTGTATGATCCATCAGACAATTATTGGCTGAATAAACGACAACAAAAGTTAGCTCTTCATGCTCACCAATTGTTGGGCAATTAATCTGTTACATCGGTTTATCCAATCGTGTGTACGCAAGTCCATCCAACTAAAATCCAAAGTACAAACACACATGCTCAGAACCAATGCTAAACATCAGACAACAATAGCAGAAGTCGCCCAAAAGGGTGGCGGTAAAGAGATGAAAAACCACGTGATTTGGTGTATGTTGGCTGAAAATGTTGTGCCGTGTGTATGCAGAACAAGTTCACGGCCAACGCCCTTCGGACCTATGGAAAAGTTGGTTGGAAGTTCGATCCTGTGTATGAGGCTTAACATTCTTTCAAATGAAATTCTGCTAGCTGTTGCCGCCTGCTAGTAATTTTAGATTCATAGAACCTAGGGCCAGATTCAGAAAGATCAACGGATCTTTCTGCTGGCGTAACGTAACTCATTTACGTTACGCCGCCGCAAGTTTTTCAGTCAAGTGTTGTATTCACAAAGCACACTTACGCAAACTACGTAAAAAATTCAAATTTAGTCGCAGGAACAATGGCCATACTTAACATTGGCTGCGCCTCATAGACCCAGGGGTAACTATACGCCGGAAAAAGCCAAACGCAAACGACGAAAAAAAAAGCGTCGGGCGTAACTCCTCATTTGCATATTCGTCGCGTAAAAATACGGAAGCGCCACCTAGAGGCCGGCCTGGAATTGCAGCCTAAGATCCGACGGTGTAAGACACTTACACCTGTCGGATCTTAGGGATATCTATGCGTAACCTGATTCTATGAATCAGGCACATAGGGGGTAATCCACAAAAGGGATACGCCGGCGTATCCCTGTTTCTATCTATGCGGCTGATTCATAGAATCAGTTACGCATAGATATTCCTAAGATCCGGCAGGTGTAATAGTTTTACACTGTCGGATCTTAGGATGCAGTACCTCGGCCGCCGCTGGGGGCATTTCTCGTCGAAATGCCGCGTCGGGTATGCAAATTAGCACTTACGGAGATCCACAAAGCTTTTAAGCTTCGTTTTTTCTCCGTAAGTATTAGTTTGCAATCGTAAAATTAGGGCTGCTTTTACAAGGCCTAAACTGTTTACACCATGTAAAAGCAGACCCTTCTACCCCGTGTCGCTGTCATTTTTTTTTTTCCCGCCGCAACTTGTATTTTTTTTTTACGCCCGTCGCGATTCTCAAAACCCGGCACAACGTAAAACCGCGCAATGCACGTCGGGAAAATGACGTCGGGAGCATGCTCAGTACGTCCGGCGCGGGAGCGCGCCTAATTTAAATGGGACTCGCCCCATTAAATTAGGAACGCCTTGCGCCTGACGATTTTAAGTTACACCGCTGCAAATTTCAAGGTAAGTGCTTTGTGGATCGGGCACTACCTAGTGTAATTTGCGGCGGTGTAACTTAAATGACCAAAGTTACGTTGCGCCGGGTCTTTGTGGATTACCCCCAAAGATACGACCGTCGGAACTCAGAGATACGACGGCGTATCAGGAGATACGCCGTCGTATCTCTTTCTGAATCTGGCCCCAAATGTCTTCCAAACTGTGCTGCTCATAACGACTATACTTTTATTTTAATTGCATTCATTGCCACTGGCCCACCCAGGATGGCTCCACTCCACCTGCATTGCAATAACACAAAGTATAAATCTGGCCCTGCGCTTAGTACAATAGCAGAGTGTTTAGTACACCTGAGTTCAAGTGACAGTATCTGCATCAAGTTTGTTCTCCCTGTGAGTTGATGTCTTTCCTATCCTACTAGTAGCATGGAAACCCAACTTCTGCCAGAGTTATTTTTTTCAGCTTTGGATATGTCTGTAATGTTTTCGCTGTTGTCTGTAACCCCCATCGGGGAGATTTCACCTTATTTCCAAAAACTGTCACAGTGGGATTTATTTACTAAAGCTGAAGAGTGCAAAATCAGCCTCCCTACTGCATAGAAACCAATCAGCCTCCAAGTTTTATTGCCAAAGCCTAATTGAACAAGCTGAAGTTAGAAGCTGATTGGCTACCATGAACAGCTGCACCACATTTTAGCAAATCTACCCCAATCAGACAAGAAAGATAATGATCTGTTGTCACTGGGACCCCAAGGCATAGATAGTCATTATAACAAGACAGAGGACTGACCCTTCCCCGGCGTACTGATATCAATGTTTTGTGCATCTGTATACCCATTGGAGAAATTTTCCATCACATTCTGTTGCGAGAGGAAGTTAGAAATCTCCCCAGCGGGAAAATTAACCTCTTAAAAAATAGATTTTTTTGTACTCGCCGTAAAATCCTTTTCTCTTATCGTCCATGGACGGACACAGCTCCTTAAATCTTGACAAGTGGGTTATGATCCTGTTCACCTAGTCCTCTCCTGTGAACAGGAACATGACCCACTTGTCAAGACTTGAGAAGGCTGTGTCCCTCCATGGACGATAAGAGAAATTCCTTTTATGTTGATCCAAATGCTTCAATACATTCAGACTCAGGCTGGGTTCACACTACTACACTACTTTCATCCTACTTTGCTCTGCTACATTGGTCCTACATTTATCCTACATTGGTCCTACATCCATCCTACTTTCATGAACAGGATACTACTTTGGTCCGACTTCAATGATATTCAATGGGCCTGAAGTAGGATCAATGTAGGACCAAAAGTAGTACAGGGAGCATTTTCAAAGTCGGACCGACTTGTGTAGGACACTACAAGACGCTCTCATAGGGAAACATTGAACACAGAGCAAAGTAGGATGAAAGTAGTGTAGTAGTGTGAACCCAGCCTGAGTCACTGAACTGGAATTAGCATGCAGCTCAGGAGTTCGGGCTTTCCTTTAATTGATTATCGATCGCACTTTTTAACCGTTTTTCATGTGAGTGCAATATCTTTTTATATTAAACCATTTTAAAACGATATCACACCATGTGAGTGTTTTTCTCCTTTGGGTAACATCTATGGAGAAAGTTGGTCTGACATAGAGGATTGGTGATACAGGAGAGAGAGTGGCAGTCTATCCAGGATCCATATTGACCCATGTTGTACATGCTTGAATTTATTCTTGCTCTGGTAAGCAGCTGATACATAAGTGGTGGTGGATTTGTCATCTGATTCACAAGATTTGTGCCTGGATATTTAGCTTCACTTATTCGGAGAACTTCCTGTCACTTCCTGCATTCCTCTGTGATACTTCATATATGGACTTTTGCACTAATTTACCTTTCAGTTTTTGCACTGGGAACTTGTGCACTTTAATACATAATTGAACATTTATGTTAATTCAATTTGCAGCGCAGCTTTTCTTTTTATATTGTATTTTGTGTGTGTATCTTGCATATAAGTTGCAGCAGCTTTTTTTATATTTTTATATTTTTATTTTTTTATATTTATTATTTTTCTCACATATGTTTATAGTGTCATCACTAATTCACTCATAGACCTGTGCAGTATCTTCCTATTTTGTATATTTCCTTTAATTGCACTGGCTGTAGGCTTGTTCTGAGTCAGTAGATCTTCACTAGGAATGAGCCGAACACCCCCCCGTTCGGTTCGCACCAGAACCTTCGAACGGACCGAACGTTTGCGCGAACATTTAGAACCCCATTGATGTCTATGGGACTCGAACGTTCAAATTCAAAAGTGCTCATTTTAAAGCCTAATATGCAAGTTATTGTCATAAAACGTCTTTGAGAACCCGGGTCTTGCCCCAAGGAACATGTATCAATGGAAAAAAAGTTTTAAAAACGGTCATTTTTTCAGGAGCAGTGATTTTAATGATGCTTAAATAAAAAATAAAAAAAATAAATGAAAAATTCCTTTAAATATTGTACCTGCTGGGTGTCTATAGTATGCCCAGGGAACATGAAAAAATTACTGTTTTTAAAAAAAATTTCCATTGATACATGTTCCCTCGGGCAAGACCCGGGTTCTCAAAGATGTTTTCACAGGCATACTATAGACACCCAGCAGGTACAATATTTAAAGGAATTTTTCATTTATTTATTTTTTTAATTTAAGCATCATTAAAATCACTGCTCCTGAATCTTTAGGTGCAAACTAATACAACACATGTCCAGTACACACCAAGTAGCTTTAGGTGCAAACTACAGAGGACACAGGCAATAAACCACGTAAGAATACTGCAGCTAGCACAATTACCTGCCTGCCAGTAAATTAGGAAGAACTGATCTTGCTAAACTACACAGTGTATACATATATGTACAACACCTGGGATGCATATATATCCTCTACACACTGTAACATTAACTGACTAGCCTGCCTGCCTGCTCTATCTACCTGCAAAAAATGACACTCTCTCTCTGTCCTCTCTTAACCACCGCAACACACTACACAAGGCCGACCTGCAGGCAGCCTTTTATAGTGTGGGCGTGTACTAAACCCCCTGAGCCATAATTGGCCAAAGCCACCCTGACTTTGGCCAATTATGGCTCTCCGTTTTTTGCAAACTGTGATTGGCCAAGCATGCGGGTCATAGTGCATGCTTGGCCCATCATCAGCCAGCGATGCCGCAGTGAATTATGGTCTGTGAAACGTAACTCGAATTTGGCGGGAACGACACGTTTTGTTCGTACATACGATGTTCAAGTCGAATATGAGTTCGGCTCGAATACGAAGCTCATCCCTAATCTTCACAATCCGATCTACTGTTTCTAAAGTTGTATCTCGACAGGAGATTAAATGGAAGGGATATTTCCAAATGCCTTTGGCATTTTATCCACTAGATAGTGAAGCTTAGCTTTTACACCAATAAAATTATTTATTTTGGTTTGCATTTTCTTTAATTCACCCAAACATCTGCACTTCACATAATTCATACTGGGGAAGACATATCGCTACCCCCACAAGAGCCATTTGAATCTTGGTGCCCGAGCCTCCCACTAATTGGTCCACAGCCAGTCACAGGGTATTTTTCACACAGCCAGGTGCAAACACTCTTCCACTCGTTATCTCCAATGACCAGTCTAGGGGATTGTTTTTATGTTTAATTTGGAGAACTTGGATAAAAGAAGGGAATTAGTAGGATACTCCAAATTAAAGCAGAGTTCCACCCAGAGTTTCATTTTTAGGTGTATTGCGTTCAAAAGTACATTGTTAAAGCCCAAATGAAAGTACAGTTTAAGTTGGCCAAATACATTCAAGCTGCATCAAAATAAAAGATATGCAAAGTCTTACTTTTTTTAAAAAGCAAGTCAAGTCAAGCTTTATTGTCATTCTACTACATGTGAGGACATACGGTAGAACAAAATGTCGTATCTCACAGGGCCACGGTGCTACATACTAAAGCAGCCACAGCCTGTGTTTTATGTTAATAAAGCATGACCCCACGTAAATGACGTTTTGAACGAACGGCGCAATGCGCCGTCAGTGGACGTATCCCAGTGCGCATGCTCCAAATTACGCAGCAAAGACTCATTGGTTTCGACGTGAACGTAAATTACGCCCAGCCCCATTCACAGACGACTTACGCAAACAACGTAAAAATTGAAAAATTTGACGCGGTTCCGACAACTTTTTGGTGGATTATCTTTATGCCTGAAAACGCCTTACGTAAATGGCGTATCTTTACTGCGACGGGCAAGCGTACGTTCGTGAATAGGCGTATCTCGCTGATTTATGTATTCTAGGCTTAAATCAGCTTACACGCCCCTAGCGGACAGCGTAAATAGAAAGCTAAGATACGACAGCGCCGGCGGTCGTGTCTTAGCAACATTTGAGAATACGCTTAAATATACGACGGCGCAGATTCGGAGTTACGACGGCGTATCTACTGATACGCCGGCGTATCTCTACCTGAATCTGGCTAATACTATGCAGCATGCTGGCAGGGGAGAGGTCTTTCAACTTTGTGGCTGCTTTAGAAAAAGAAAAATAATTGAAAGACATTGAACACATTTTGCTTTGATACACCTGGGATGTATTTTGCTGATTTAAAATTAAGGTTCAGCTTGACTTTAACATTACATCATATTCGTAAATAACAGTATTTTTTTGTGTGGCTTATTGGGGTTACAGGATAATATATATATATGTCTGCAGTCAGATGATGATATGCTAACCTGAAATAATCATAGGAGAATTCCTCCAGCGTGTATGGCTTAACCTTCTCCTCTTGCTCATGTGTGGTCATCTGTACAGTCCGCACAACATCCTGCTTCTCATCTGGGGTCATTGTAACCAATGCCTTGATAAAACCACAGTGAGAGGAATAGGATTATTACATCCCCACCCCTGAAATACTCTTCATTTTTTTCCATTATAAAAGGGAATGTGGGAGGCAAGCATAACATTAAAAAAAATCACTATACTTTAAGTACAGTTATCCTTTAGGTCACCCCCTTTTCCCCACCAGAAACCCCCCCAAGTCTTATACTCACCTGTGCTATAATATACATCAATGGATGAGCTCTCCATAGGAAAAAAATAAGATTCAAAGAGCCCAACCAGGAGATTTTTAGAGCAGTAGTTGTGCAGCTTCCAGTAGCGATCTCAGATGATCGAGGATAAGCAAGTATCAGAATGGGGGTAATTTAAAGGGTAAAAAATGGAATCTGGGCACAAAAACTTTCATTCAAATAGATTGTTCAATAACCAGGATATATATGCACTATGTGCAACAAATGCTTTTGCAAAACCCAGATGTTGAACTTTAAAAAATAGTAGTGACATCATCATTGTGCTGCATAAAACGTGTTCATAGAGCAGAACTGTGGGAGGGTCTAGCTGGCTGCACCCATTACAGGAAACTACAAGTGGGGGCGGAGCCGAGACCAGTCGCTCTGCACAAGGAAAGAAAGCAGCAGTGAGCGGTCTTTATTACAGGAAGCTCCTGCCAGAAGGAAATTGTCATATTGGATTACTGCACACATCTGGAAAACCACACCAAAAGTCAAGTAAGAATAGACACAGCTCTTGTATTTAGACAATATTTGTTAGAAAAGTGGAACTTCCGCTCAACTGATTCCTCCCAGGTATCCTTTCCCACTTCCGGGAGTCTGGCCCATTGCCCCTGACGTCACCGCGCGGCCCCCTCCTCCTTCCCCTGGCCCAATAAGAGAGAGGAGCGGGGTCTCGTGCATGAGCAGTAGGGTTTCCGGCGTGAAGCCGAAAGGCTACACTGCCGGGTTCCTTTACCCGCAATGGCAGGAGCAGCACCCGACAGCTGATGGAAACATCAGCTGCGGTGCCGACATCGAGGGACTCCAGGACAGGTAAGTGTCCATTTATTAAAAGCCAACAGCTGCAGTATGTGTAGCTGCTGGCATTTAATTTTTTTCTTTTTGGCCGGAACACTGCTTTAAGCCCGGTTTTTAGCTTTATTGCTCTCACATTTCCCTAATTTTGCAATCTGGTCTAATGCCGGCCATAGATCCCTGATGGTTGGACATTGGGCATAATCTTACCATTGGCAACATGCAAGCATTAAAATGAATGCTCAGGCCAATGGTGCAGTCATGCTAATGTTTAAAGGGGTTGTAAAGGTTTGTTTTTTATTTTCTAAATAGGTTCCTTTAAGCTAGTACATTGTTGGTTCACTTACCTTTTCCTTTGATTTCCCTTCTAAATGTTTTTTTTCTTTGTCTGAATTTCTCACTTCCTGTTTCTCCTCAGTAAGCTTGCCCCCATCATCCGAGCCGTTCTGGCTGGGGGTTAGTCAGCCAGAACAGCTTACTGAGGAGGAACAGGAAGTGAGAAATTCAGACAAAGAAAACAAAGAAAAAAAACATTTATAGCTGGATTCAGGTAGGGGTGTGCATCTTTGCGGCGGCGTATTTACACTACGCCGCCGTAAGTCAGAGAGGCAAGTACTGTATTCACAAAGTACTTGCCTCCTAAGTTACGGCGGCATAGCGTGAATAGGCCGGCGTAAGCGCGCCTAATTCAAATGAGGATGTGGGGGGCGTGATTTATGCATATTAACTGTGACCCGACGTGATTGCCGGTTTTTACGAATGGCGCATGCGCCGTCCGTGTACATATCCCAGTGTGCATTGCGGCAAAGTATGCCGCAAGGACGTATTGGTTTCGACGTGGACGTAAATTACGTCCAGCCCCATTCACGGACGACTTACGCAAACAACGTAAAATATTCAAATTTCTACGCGGGAACGACGGCCATACTTAACATTGGCTACGCCACCTAGGGGGCATCTTTATGTTTAGGCGGCGTATCTCTTACGGAAACGGTGTATCTTTACTGCGACGGGCGCACGTACGTTCGTGAATAGGCGTATCTAGTAATTTACATATTAAAAAAAACATACATAGTCTACGCCGAACTCAAGCGCCACCTAGCGGCCAGCCTAAATATTGCACCCTAAGATACGACGGCGCAGGCTGTTGTATCTTAGTTAGGTTTAAGTGTATCTCAGTTTGAGAATACACTTAAACTTAGGACGGTGCAGATTCCGAGTTAGGTCGGCGTATCTACTGATACGCCGGCCTAACTCTCTCTGAATCCACCTATTAGAAAGGAAATCGAAGGAAAGGGTAAGTGAACCAACAAAGCACTAGCTTAAAGGAACCTATTTAGAAAATAAAAAACAAACCTTTACAACCCCTTTAAGAAGATGACACTGTCACAGCCTTTGTCTGACCACAGTGTAGATGCCTCCATGAAGAAGGAATCAGGATCCAACCCACCACTATTTCTCATGCAACTTGGTAGATGAGTGGAAGCAGCACATAGAAAGCATTAACCACCTTTCTCTTTTCTGATGTATAAATGAGAAGAGGAAGACATCAGACCACTGCATGGAACATTTCCAATAATTTGGAAGACCATTCGCCTGGAAAGAACGTACCACAATCTCAGAAGGAGGCTTAGTGACAGTCGGCATCACATACACGATCTCAGTGGGGAAATCTCCTTTCTGTTTGCTCCGTTCATTGTATCCATGAGCCCAGCCTGCATTCATGACCGTTTCCCCCGTATCCTGGTCCAGGATGATCAGATCTCCCTTCTGAAAGCCGAGGAATCCGGAATTTTCACCTGCTGCATGAACAGGACCATGCGTCCCAATAAACAATAGGGAAAAAGGTTTACCATGCTTGGTGCATGAATAACGAACATAAAAATCATAAAAAGAATATTGTACGGTGCAAAGGTTTTCATTGAGGATTCATGTTGAGCTATCACTGTAAAGTCTGCCTGTTATGTGTTTTGCATGTTTCCTTTGCCTTAAAGAGCAACTGCACTCATAGTTACATAGTAATAAGGTTTAATAAAGTCAATGGCCCATCCAGTTCAACCTATATAAGTGTGTGCTTTTTTTTTTTCAATTTATCTACACTCCCCACTGACACCACCAACTGTAGAAGGAAGTTCTGCATCTTTACTGCTTGAAGAGTAAAGAAACCCTTACACAGTTAAAGATTGAACTACCGTATTTATCTGCGTATAACGCACACTTTTTCCCCCTGAAAATAGGGGAAAATCAGGGGTGCGTGTTATACGCCGATCCCTGCCGTCTCCGAGGGAAGAGGAGGGACGAGTGCCGCTGAGTTACAGAGCCGCGATCTGCTGTGTGCCGGGCGCTCCGTCACTCACAGCCACGCCTCCTGGCCCCGCATTGGGCAACTGTCTATCATATGAGCGGGGCCGGGAGGCGAGGCTGTGGGTGACGGAGCGTCAGGTACACAGAAGATCGCGGCTCTGTAATTCAGCGGCACGGAGCGCCCGGTAAACAGAAGATCGCGGCTCTGTAATTCAGCAGCACGGAGCGCCCGGTACACAGGGGATCACGACTCTGTAATTCAGCAGCACGGAGCGCCCGATACACAGAAGATCGCGGCTCTGTGGTTCAGCGGCACTCGTTCCTCCTCTTCCCTCGGAGACAGCAGGGATCTGACACTGGCGAGGCTGCAATGATGGCAATGTTTCCAAGGTCAGTGTTTCCGGAGCAGTGAGGGGGGGGGTTATATATCACTTGTGGTCTAATTCAGCGGCACTCGTTCCTCCTCTTCCCTCGGAGACAGCAGGGATCTGACACTGGCGAGGCTGCAATGATGGGGGTTTCAAAGTTCAAAGTTCTTTATTTAAAATGTTTTTTTCCTGAAACTTCCCTCCTAAAATTGGGGTGCGTGTTATACGCCGGTGCGCGTTATACGCTGATAAATACGGTACTTACCAGAGGGTGATATAACAACTGCTGCCTCCTGATGTCTGTTTTTTGTTTTTCTATTACCTTTCTTTTAATTGACAAATGGCAATTTTACATTGCAGGATTGTAGCGCAATTGTAAGTCAAATGTTTGGCTCGCAGTTGTGGCGCAGCCCTATTGATCTCAGTGGGCGAGTTTGACAGGTGGTTCCAAAACCCCCTTAATTTTACTGTTCCCATTGATTACAAAATTGACCTGTTACTCTGACCTATTCAGCTCTGTGAGAGTCCTTCATTGTCTGGTTGGCTAGAAGTTAGTTTATTCTTAAAAATAGTCCTACCAGCTTGTACTGTAATTTGTAATAGATAGGTCTAGTACGGTAAATGCTTTAGTACATGCAGAGTTGAAATATCTACCTTTGGTTTTCTCCTGAAAAATAGCAGTGCACTTCTTCCAACTAGGCACCCCCGTGCCTTGACCCTTGTAGCTGCAGTGTGAGATAATCCAATGCCGCATACACACGGACGGAATTTCTGACAGAAAAAGTCAGATGGGAGCAATTCATTGGATATTCTGACCGTGTGTATGTCCCATCTGACTTTTTCTGTCGTCATTTCCGTCGGACTTAGATAGAGAGCAGGTTCTCTATTTTTCTGTCGGAAAATCAGACAGAGGTTTGCCTGGTCAAAAGTCTGACGTGTGTACGCGGCATAAGGCAGTGTTGTCATGGGAATCCCTCCCATGGAGCCATTATGTTCTCCTGGCAGGAGAATACAGTGATTATTGCTAGCAGCTGTAACAGCCACTAGCAATAATCACATGTAAAATCCATTAGGCTGGTTGTACTCAATAGGTACATTCAGCCTGTCCATGCGTGGTTCAAATCTCGGCTGGTTTAGATTCAAACCGCCTACTGACAACTTTTCTGTACCTAAGGACCTGCAGTGCAAGGATCTCCTTGCTTATGCTTCATTCATTCCATGGATCTGTGTTTTATACTCTTCTTCTGCCATTATGAACAAGCAAAGCCATGCCTCTACTAAGATGAATGACTCTGCATAGAGATACAATGCAAAATAAGGCATGGAATGAATATTATATCAGCTTCATAAAGCCTACGTACAATACTGTTGACTTGTCCTTTGATCTCTGCTTGCTTTTTTGGACATATCTTCCACAACATAGGTCCTCTAAGGCCTTGTACACACGAGCAGACATGTCCGATTAAAACGGTCCGCGGACCGTTTTCATCGGACATGTCTGCTGGGAGCTTTTGGTCTGATGTGTGTACACACCATCAGACCAAAATCCCCGCGGACAGAGAACGCGGTGACGTATAAGACACCGACGTTCTCTAACACGCGAGTTCAATGCTTCCACGCATGCGTCGAATCAATTTGACGCATGCGAGGGATTTCGGGACGCTGGTTATACGTCATAACCAGCGGACATGTCCGATGAGTCGTACTAACCATCGGACATGTCCGACGGACATGGTTCCAGCGGACAAGTTTCTTAGCATGCTAAGAAACTTTTGTCCGCTGGAAAAATGTCCGCTAGGCCGGAAAACTGTCCGCTAGGCCCTACACACAATCGGACATGTCCGCGGAAACTGGTCCGCGGACCAGTTTCAGCGGACATGTTCGGTCGTGTGTACAAGGCCTGACACCTGAGCATTTGACCCATGATTGGCTGACAAAGATGATTTCACGATTACTAGTTTAAAAAAAACAAATGTCTTTCCCTCCATACCTGGATTCAGATTGTCTTGAATAGCCACCACATATTTGGATCTTTTTCTTAGTCCCTCCAGAAAAGTTACAACCAGGTCTCTGATGTCCTCTGCGTTGTTGGAGGTGAAGGTGTACTCATCACTTTTAATGGTAGCCAAGGTAAAACTCTGACCTTGCAACTTACTCCCTCTGCCGTGACCAGCAAAAGACAATGGGGGAGAGAGAAAAATATAACAGTGTTAGGAAAAAAAACATAATTCACACCCTGGCTAAACATATCACCGTAATATCTTAGTTTACAACAGCATCACAATAAGCTAAAGTGTATCTAAAATCAGAACTTTTATTTTTGTTTTGGGTAGAAAGATGCTGGATTAGAACCCCTGCCCGGTTTTTATCACAGTCTGTGTCCCTAATAGGGAGATTAACTTTTTCAATTTGTCCCAATGACTGCTTCACTAGTACTGAAAGCGAGTAAGAAACCAACATTGTGAGTTGTCACCAGAACAGAGAGAGAGGAAAAAGATTCCAGTGGTGAGTGGTTATTGCAGTGAGTTATTACAGAAACATTAAAAGCAAGAACAAATAATATCCTTTAATATCACTTTAATTAAAGGGTAAATAAATGCTATAAATGGCAGTTACAAATAAATATATAGTTTAGGGCTTGCATACAGGTGCTGTATGCAGGGCAACTTCTAATGCTCAGGTTATCTCAGGCTGCATTTTACACCATTCTGAATGCTGCCATAAGAGGGCGCCACTTAAGGGAGGCATTAGGGGTTTGTACCACCTCTTTAAATGTGAGTATAAACGTACTTACTCTTCTTGGCCTATCTTGGTTTTAATCACAGGATTGGCCAAAAAGTGTAAGCCAAAGGTTTTTACTTTTTGCACATTATATTCTGCAGAGCGTTGCAATAAGGGATGCATTTAAGGACTGTCCTTTTAGGGTTGATTCACACCAGATGTACCGGCATGCGTTGTTGGACCATGGGAGGAAAAATGAGACCCAAAAAATATTTGCCATAGCAATGCTTTTTTTTTAATAAACAACAAATCATGATACAACACAATGCAAATTCCAACTCAATACAATTGTGACAATCATTAATGCAGGCAACAATGCTAATAATTAAAAAAATAAGTATTTTAAGTAAAACCTTTCTTGGCATGAAACCTGACCTATAGGTGACATAAAATATTCAGCCATCTGATCACATATTGTAAGGACGCTCAAGTTTCCACCTGGCAATGCTCCATTCCAAAGTTATAGCCATCCATCTTGATTTTATGTACCATACAGTTGGTCTTTATGACATTTGTTGCATTCTGTGGGGTCATTTGCAGAACTGTGTGTAGTGTACACGTCACTGTTTGCCAGTATACCAAACAAGCACATAACCATTTTCTGTGCACGAGCGAGCCGATCAATAAATATTTGCCTTGCAGGTGTTAGACCCCTCTGCAAAGATGGCCATATAAGATGTTCTCCTAGGTCAAATGCCTCATCGCCCACAAGAACAAATGGGTAAGCTGGCTGACTGGTTGCAGGCCACTGTCTGTTTGGTGGAATATATAGTTGCTTATTAGACAATATCTTGGCAAGTTTTGAAGAGTCAATACTGCTTCTAAAAACCCCAACGTCAATATAGGCGAAGCAGTAATCAGCATCTACAACTGCTAGAAGAACCACAGAAAAATATTTCTTATAGTTGAAAAATCTGCTTCCACTGCCCATTGGCTTTTGGATTCGGATATGCTTCCCATCCATTCCACCAAGACAATTAGGGAAATTGCATTGTGACCAAAATAATTCCGCAACATCTATCCACATTGCCACTGAAGGTGTTGGCATGACTCTTTGTTTCAAGTCTCGCCATATTGCATCGCAGGTAGAATGCACTATGTCACAGAAGGTATATTTTCCTAGGAGAAACTCCAAATGGATGGAAGTAAATGAATTGCCAGTTGCAGGAAACCTGAAAAATAAAAACAAAAACAAATCAATTCCCTTGCACAATCATTGAAAACTAGATGGCAAACAATGTGTGGCAATTTTCAGAGAGAGATACATAAACAGCAGACTGAGAATCGTAGTGGTTCGGCCTCCAAAAAACATTACCCCTATGCTTATTTTACACAACTTGAATTTCTGCACCCCTAATGGAGCTTCATCTATAAGTAGACATAGTTACATAGCTGTGACACCCCAATGTATCATGACGAGTTTATACTCTTTCTTTTCTGTCTCTTTGTTACACAGAACTGACAGTAACTTTGATAATGATGAGGAGGTAGTGGAGAGGGAAGTTGAAAAGGACTGTGTAGGGGGCTCCAGTGGTAACAGCTGGGTCAACCACTGCCACTAATACTGAAAGGGGCAGTCAAGAGGTGCAGTTCCACCACCAGCTAGCACCACAATGCCAAAGCAAAGCACAAGTGGCCCAGTGGCTTCCAGTTGCAGATCCATGGATGCACTCATTTTTTTCCATAGAGGAGAGGAGGACAGAGAGAGGAGGGGAACCTTTTTCACTGTACGACCCTTATACCCCTTATGGAAGAAATCACAGGTTGATGGATTTGCATAAAGACAAGATGGACCTACTTTGCTCTTACAATTGGAACACCCCACCAAGGTCCAGCAGATCCATTATGTCTGGTCCTTCCTCATCAGCACCACCAACTTCTCATTACAGCCACAGCAGGGGTGCCCACCCTACCAACATACTTACTCGCAGCCCTCAACCTCATTTTCTGGCAGTCCCCCACCAACTCAGTCACCAATGGAAAGCCAAGTCTATGGAGAGGAGAGTAGCTTGCAGCAGTCCCAGGATAGCAACTTTCTCTATTAGTTTTATCTTTACAATTAAAAAAAAAAGTTTTTTTGCTGTTGCAGTTATCAAGGTGACATTCACCTATTTTATATTAATATTTTTTGCACGAAAAAAATGAAAAAATACAAACAATTAATAAGGGCTAATTAGTTACATAGTTAGTCTGGTTGAAAAAAGTCCATCTAGTTCAACCAATAAATGGAAAACAAATAAAAAATACTACAATCCTACACCCACAGTTGATACAGAGCAGAGGTCTCCAAACTGCGGCCCGAGGGCCAGATGTGGCCCTTTGCTAGCCTTTATCCGGCCCTCGGGGCACAATTCCTCCCACTGACATGAGGCACTATTCCTCCCATTGACACCAACAATGGGGCACTATATTATCCACTGATACCAATGATGGGATACTATTCCTACTAATAGGGGGAATACTCCTCTTCCTATTGACCACCAACCCTGAGGCCATATATGTTTTCACTGATGCCGGGCCCGTGACTTTTTCTTCCCCTGCTGGCCCCAATCCGGCCCTCCTAAAGTCTGAAGGGCAATAAAGTGGCCCTTTGTTTGTAAAGTTTGGAGACCCCTGATCCAAGGAAAAAAAAAAACAGCAAAGCATGATCCAATTTTCTCCAGCAGGGAAAACAAAATCCTTTCTGATCCCCCAAGAGGCAACATGTGACACAAAGGGCCTGATTCACAGAAAAAGTACGCCGGAGTATCTGCTGATACTCCGGCGTACTTTCAAATTTGCCGCGTCGTATCTTAATTTGTAATTCACAAAAAAGATACGACGGCTTTTGGCTAAGATCCGACAGGCGTACGGCTTCGTACGCCTTCGGATCACAGGTGTAATTTTCCGGCGCCCACTGGGTGGAGTTTGCGTCGTTTTCCAGCGTCGGGTATGCAAATTAGCTTTTACGGCGATCCACAAAGGTACGTGCGTTCGTTACGTCGTCGCTAGTCAGTTTTTCCCGTCGCAAACTTAGGCCTGCTTTTTCATGGCTTACAATTAGAACAGCCATGTTAAAGTATGGCCGTCGTTCCCGCGTCGAATTTCAAATTTTTTTTTTGCGTAAGACGTCCGGGAATACGAAATTATGTTACGCAGGTCGCAGTTAAAAAAACACGTCGGGCGCCGTAATTTCGCGCAAAGCACGTCAGGAAATTTTCACATGGAGCTTGTGCAGAAAGTTCGGCGCGGGAACGCGCCTAATTTAAATGGTACACGCCCCATTTGATTTAGGCTGGCTTGCGCCGGACGGCTTTGCGTTACACCGCCGTAAGTTTACACGCAAGTGCTTGGTGAATCAGGCACTTGCGCTGAAAACTTGCGGCGGTGTAACGTAAAGACGATACGTTACGCCGCCGCAGATAACTGTGAATCTGGCCCAATGTTTTTTTGTTGAAAGGAGTGGTTGGCCTAGCTCAATTTTTTTTTTTGGATACAATTTCTCACTGATTTTTTCACATCTACTGTATAATGCACGCATTAAGAATATGCAATTACCTTTGCTTAAAGTAGAACTATAGGCAAAACAATTTGAATAGAGTAAGAAAAGATGACACCTGTCAGTTTTTTTCGCCCTTGTTTCATCAGATATGGTGACCCGTCAGAATTGGTAACGGAAGTGACGTTCTGTCGCCGCCGTCTTGCTATATCCCGCACTCCTCCATAGTAAGGTGTGAGGGTGGGACCCTGTGCTATGGGAAAGATTGCTAGTTTACGCCATATGTTGGAGAGAAAGACACACTAATTACACAGCTGTGTGTTCAGCTATTTAGTTGTGACCTGACTATCGCTCAGGGCCCCACCCTACAGACAGGAAGTCTGTCCTGGAAATCAGGTGAATTCCCAGGACAGGCTGTGTGTGGATGTCTGCAGGAGGCAGATGTCCTTAATGGGAGTAAGCTAGATTTGTGCTTAACTCTGGGAAACTGTTTGTTTTAAAGAAACAGAACTTGGGCCTAGGCTAAAGGCCTGAAACAGCCGGATAGCAAGTGTGACAGCCAGGAGGCTAAACTGTTGATTTGGCAAGATACAGGAATGGTGGAACCCCCTGCGAGGGCTGCTGTTGTATTTGTAAACTTTTATGCTTTTAAATAAAAGTGGGCTACCAGGCCCTTAAAAACGCAGTTCTGGATTGGCGTACTCACTGGAAAACGCATCTATCGCTGGAGTCTAATAACCCCAATCTTACAAAGGATACACTGAGAAGGGGGAAAGCAGACATGTTGTTACACCCACCGGACTTTTGCATTTAACACTTATATTTACCAGTAAAGTGAGTTTATATAGTGAAATCCAGTACTTAGAACTCCGTCTGACTGTTATGATGTTGAATTTTAAAAGCAGCGGCAAGCCTGCTCATCTCACAGGTTTGCTAATCTGACAGAAGTTTGCTGTTTTTACAATTCAACATCTAACCAGTCACACAGAGTTCGAAGTACTGTATATCACTATATAAACTCACTTTCCTGTTAAAAATAAGTGT
This sequence comes from Rana temporaria, assembly GCF_905171775.1. Lineage (NCBI taxonomy): Eukaryota > Metazoa > Chordata > Amphibia > Anura > Ranidae > Rana > Rana temporaria. The sequence goes on from NC_053490.1 coordinate 28,675,084, forward strand.
AAAATGCAAAACTCCGGTGGGTGTAACAAGATGTCCGCTCTCCCTCTTCTCAGTGTATCCTTACTATGGAGGAGTGTGGGGTGTAGCAAGATGGCGGCAACGGAACGTCACTTCCGTTACCAATGCTGACAGGTCACTGAATCTGATAAAACACCCTCAGTGTCCTATTGGGGAGATTTCCCTTCACTTCCATTCCCATAGCCAACACAGGAAGCGAGAGGAAATCCCTGCAAATTCAGTGAATCCCTTGGGCTCCCCCAGGTCACCATTGGCACATTTCCGCTCCGTTACTGTTCTGGGGACAACCCAAAATGTGGGATTTTCTTTTACATTCACTATCAATGAAAATGGTAAGGAGGACAAATAGAGGTGGCAAATCTCCCTAACAGGGGGCACAGACAGCAAAAAAGAAAAAATGTGACAGAGGTTCTAACCCCTCCCCACTCTGTCTAAAACTCAAAAAAGTCTTGTTTTTGTGAGAATGTAGAAGGGGAATACTTTCAGACAAGCTGGCTTGTGTTATGTTCAGTTGGCCGTTCACTGAATGCGGCCTGTTCCCTAGCACCAAATAATATACTGTAATCATTTTATCACTGGTTGCTAGCATACAGGCAGCTCTACTGCGTCAGTTAAAGAGGAAGTAAACTCAGTACTTTAAAAAAAATAATAATCTTCCCTGAAAAGTTAAGGCATGATGATGTGCTATGTATGCATTGCATACTAGCACGTTATGTGACACTTACCTGCAAACCAAGCCCGCGTCGTCCCCGCTGCAGGCCACATCCATCTTCCTTTCGGGGGCCGAGGACTGTGTGAGTGGCCGGAGCCGTGTAAAGTCACTACCGCGCATGCTAGTGGGAACTACCGGTCACGGCACACGGTCCTGAAGAAATGTCACGGGCTGGCGTTTCTTCATCGGCACAGTATACAGTAAATATCTCCTAAACAGCGCACATTTAGGAGGTATTTACAGTACCTATAGGTAAGCCTTAGTCTAGGCTTACCTATAGGTACAAAGTAAACAGGGAGGTATACAACCCCTTTAAGGTAAAATGGACCTATACTCACCTCTCATCCATTGCTGCAAGGCTGTCATCGGCAGCAGCATCTTCTCCTGTCTCCTTCAGGGTATGGATCTTTTCTTATGTAAAGGTCCAGATGCAGAGAAAAAAAATGTAACAGCTTCAAGCCACTGATCAAAGAAGTTTTTCCATCGGGTCCGTTCAACAGAAGCCAACATATAACGACTGTCTTCTGTCGAACCGGGAGGGCTACACATAGATCAAAAATCCTGATTTAACAAGCCGGACAATGTTTGTTCCGTGTTGGAGGCAGCATTACAAAGCGATAACAAAGCTTACATTTTTAAAATTAAAATAGCAAACGTGTCCTATTTACCTGCTCTGTGCAATAGTTTTGCACAGAGCAGCCTCGCTCCTCTTCTTCTGGTATCCTCCTCTTCGGTAGCTTTTAATGAGGGAACCCTTGCGCGCTTGCTCCTGAGCCACCTACCCTGCACCACCCCTGCCCCCCACCCAACCGCTCGCTCAGCATGAGATTTGTTTGACAACAGTAGGAGCCAATGACAAGAGCCGCTGCTCTTGTCCACAGTGCTGGATCAGATTGGTCTCCGGTAAGAATAAGGGGGGGCTGGGGGGATTCTGCAGCACAGAAGCTTTTTCACCTTTTTTTTATGTCACAATGTAGAGAATAAGATTTCCTATCATCTGTGCCCAGTCTTGCCACACAGAGTTAATCCAGCTCCGAGCAATCCTCTTTTTATTGTTCAGGGAAATAAAACAGACTTACAGATAAAAACCAAAGTCCTTGCTTGAGTGACAGGCTATTTACATATCTCGTGCACTGCTTGCAGACATACACAGCTTCTGTAAAGAGTACTCAATTCACATCCCCTTCCCCTCTTACCTCCAGCTCTATGTATATTCTGATGGCTGTTGCATTTTCTCATGGCACTGAACTGTGACTCACCTCATATTTTGAAAACATTTAATCAAAACACAGGGGAGGGGATGTGAATTGTGCCACTTTTTTTTCAGAAGCAAGGGTTTTTATCTGGAAGTCTGTTGTATTTCACTAAACAATAAAAGAGGACTGCTCAGAGCTGGATTAACTCTGTGTGGCAAGACTGGGCACAGGTGATAGGAAATCTTATACTCTACATTGTGACATAAAAAAAAGAAAAAAAATGTTTTTGGGTTTACATCCACTTTAAGGCTTTAGAACCACTTAAAAAAAAATAAAAAGGTATAAAGTATTAGAAACTTACCACAGAAGATGTTCTGTAGGTGACACAGCCCCCCTGTCATTTCTGTCCCGCAGTTGAAGATCGAGTGACAGACTTTCAAGAAGATCAAAGCTATCATGGAAGGGAAATAATTATTGATTATGATTGATCAGTATGAATCATGCACACACAACGCATTGCATGACATGTCATATGAAATGACTTTGATATGGCTTACTATCCAAATACATTACAAACATCATCTTACCTTTTAGGAGACATGCGGATATATTCATGAAACTCATCTTGACGTGACTGCAGATCATGGTACAAGGTCCAAAACTGACCCTTCTGTCCTCTCTCTATCAAAAGCGGATGGACCCAATAACGTCATTCAAGGATGGCGATACTTATTACCACGATTATGCTTGTCAGAGGTGACATTGCTGCCAACAACAGTAATGCTGCGTCGTAATTTCCGACAACAAATGTTCCATGTGAGCTTGTTGTCGGAAAATCCGACCGTGTGTAGGCTCCATAGGACATTTGCTGTCGGAATTTCCGACAACAAAAATCTGAGAGCTGGTTCTCAAATTTTCCGACAACAAAACTTGTTCTTGTTCCGAGCGTACACATTTCTGACGCACAAAATTCCACGCATGCTCGGAATCAAGCAGGAGAGGCTATTGGACTTTTTCTCGGCTCGTCGTACGTGTTGTACGTTACCGCGTTCTTGATGTTCGCAATTTCCGACAAACATTTGTGTGACCGCGTGTATGCAAGACAAGTTTAAGCCAACATCCGTCGTAAATAAATCCACGGTTTTGTTCGATCGTCTGTACGCGGCATAATTCTGCATTGGGAATGCAAAAGGTTACAGACTCCAAGATGTAGTAAGTCACCATACACAAAGGTCCGGATTCATAAAGACTTACGCCGATGTATCTTTATATACGCCGCGTAAGTCCACGGATGCGCCGTCGTATCTATGCGCCGTATTCACAGTACAAGATACGCCTGAATTTTGGCTTCCTACGACCGACGTAAGTCTCCTACGCCGTCGTATCTTGGGTGCATATTTACGCTGGCCGCTAGGGGCGCTTCCATTGATTTACGCGTTGAATATGCAAATGACCTAGATACGCCGATTCACGAACGTACTTGCGCCCGTCGCAGTAAGCTACGCCGTTTACGTAAGGCGTACGTCCGGCGTAAAGATAAACCACCAAATAGCTGGTCTAAGTCGTGTAGGGTATGGACGTCGGAACTGCTGTCGGATTTTACGTCGTTTGCGCAAGTCGTACGTGAATGGGGCTGGGCGTAGGTTACGTTCACGTCTTATGAATTGAGCCGGCATATCTTAGGGAGTAAATTCGACGTGATTCTGAGCATGCGCGCGCATGCGCCGTTCGTTCGGCGCTTCATTTACATGGGGTCACGATTCATTTTAATACAACACGCCCACTACCTGCCTACTTTGAATTAGACGGGCTTACGCCAGCCCATTTACGCTATGCCGACGTAACTTACGGAGCAAGTGCTTTGAGAATACTGTACTTGCCTCTCTATGTTACGTCGGCGTAGCGCAAATGAGATGCGCTACGCCGATTTAAGATACGCCGATCTAAGATACGCTGCTCTACCTGAATCCGGCTAAAAATGTCCCTTGACGTTTTCCATGAAGATTATTAGGAATGTCGAAAAAAAAAAAAAAGCAACCCAACGCAAAATGACAAGCATGTACCATCAAGGCACCTGCGTTTATGTGAGCTCTGATGGAAAGAGTGCAGTGTGAATGGATCCTTAGGGTGCCCATTTTTCAATGTTGGTTGAATTTGCACCAAGGGAGAGAAGGAGAAACAATTTGTGACTTTGTATGAGGTCATAACCGATGGAAACCATGTACCTCCATCCCTAAGTAGTAAAAAATAAAGGATAAAATGGATTTAACAAGGAGTTGGAAACGTTCCTCAGAGATTTTTCTCCATAGTGACATGATGGCATCACACAGTTGCTGCAGATTTGTCGGCTGCACATCCGTGATCCCAAAGGTGTTCTATTGGATGAGATGTGGTGAGTGTGGAGGCCATTGGAGTACAGGGACCTCATAGTCCAGTGGTGAGATGATTGGATCTTTGTGACATGGTGACATTATCCTGCTGGAAGGAGCCATCAGAAGATGGGGACACTGTAGTCATAAAGGGATGGACATGGTCAGCAACAATACTCAGGTAGGCCGTGACATTTAAATGATGTTCAATTGGTACTAAAGGGACGAAAGTGTTCCAAGAAAATATCCCCCACATCATTACACCACCAGCACCAGCCTAATACGGTGATACAAGGCAGGATGGATCCGTACTTTCATGTTGTTTACTCCAAATTCTGACCCGATCATCTGAATGTTGCAGCTGAAATCGAGACTCATCAGACCAGGCAACGTTTTTCCAATCTTCTATTGTCCAATTTTGGTGATCCTGTGCGAATTGTAGCCTCAGTTTCTTGTTCTTAGCTGACAGGAGTGGCACCCGGTGTGGTCTTCTGCTGCTGTAGTCCATCTGCTTCAAGGTTCAATGTGATGTGCATTCAGAGATGGTATTCTGCATACCTTGTATGTAACAAGTGGTTATTTGAGTTACTGTTGCCTTTCTGTCATCTGGAACCAGTCTGCCCATTCTCCTCTGACCCCAACAAGGCATTTTCCTCCACACAACTGCCGCTTACTGGATATTTTCTCTTTTTCGGACCATTCACTGTAAACCCGAGAGATGGTTGTGTGTGAAAATCCCAGTAGATCAGAAGTTTTTTAAATACTCAGCCCGTCTGGCACCAACAACCATGCCACAGTCAAAGTCACTTCAGCAAGTAATCTTCACCACATCCAGATGCCTAAATACTGCCATGTGATTGGCTGATTAGCAATTTGTATTACCAAGCAATTAAACAGATGTACCTAATAAAATGGCTGGTGAGTGTAAGTTCCCAGCATACCAATTTCTTCATAAAAATATTCACATTAAATAATGCATTGTATCTACAATTTAGTACAACGTTTCGGAGTCATGGTGGGTTCCTTCATTAAAACAAGACATGCCAAATTGCCTTGATGAAGGAACCACCTGTAATTCCAAAACCTTGTGACTGCAACACACAAATAAATGCCACATTTTTTTAATAAAAAAATTGGTGTGCTGGCAATTTATATTGGTTACAACTCATAAGGTTCTCATTTACCCAGGCCATGGTTTAAAAATAATAAATTGCAATTAGGGATGAGCCGTTTCAGTTCGCACCAGAACCTGCGAACAGACCGAAAGTTAGAACCCCATTAAAGTCTATGGGACTCGAATGTTCGGGAGCAATGATTTTTCAGGAGCACCGATTTAAATGATGCTTAAAGTGAAAAAAAAGTGAAATATTCCTTTAAATATTGTACCTGCTGAGTGTCTATAGTATGTCTGTGAAGTGGCACATGTTTCCAGTGTTTAGAACTGTCCCTGCACAAAATGACATTTCTATAGGAAAAAAAGTAATTTAAAACTGCTTGTGACTTTAATGTAATGTCTGGTCCTGTGCAAAGACTGTATGTTCCTGCCTGTATTTCTATGAGAACACCAGCAATTGTATTCAGGTAAGCTTTAGGTGCACACTGTGCAGAGGACACAGTACACTAAGTGAAAGTACTGCAGCTAGCACAATCACCTGCATGTCTGTCAGTATATTATGAAGTGTATAACAGGAACGGATCTAGCTAAACTGAATACAGTGTATAAATATATATAAAACACCTGGGATGCATATATATCCTCTACACACTGTAGCTGCAGCCAACTGACTCGCCTGTCTGCTCTATCTAACTCAAAATAAATGACACTGTCTCTCTCTCTCTGTCTGTCTTTAACCACTGCCGCAACACACTACACAAGGCTGCCACGCAGGCGGCCTTATATAGTGTGGGGCGTGTACTAAACCCCCTGACTTTGGCCAATTATGGCTCTCCGTTTTTTCCGCGCCGTGATTGGCCAAAGCATGCGGGTCATAGTGCATGCTTGGCCAATCAGCCAGCAATGCACTGCGATGCCTCAGTGAATTATGGGGCGTGACGTGCCAAATTTGGCGCGAACAGCCCATAGGCCCGGATTCACAGACAGTAGTGCACATTTATGCCGCCGTAGCATATCTCCTGTACGCTACGCCGACGCAGCGCAGAGAGGCAAGCACTGCATTTACAAAGCTAATGCTCCCAAATCTGCGCTGGGTTTCCAAGGCGTAAGTCGGCGTAAGTGGAAGTGGGCATGAGCCATGCAAATGAGGCGTGACCCCATGCAAATGATGGGCCGAGCGCCAGACAGATACGTATAACGAACGGCGCATGCGCCGTCCCGTGGGCGCATCCCAGTGCGAATGCTCACAATCACGTCGGAACAACTGCCTAAGATACGCCGGATCACTGCCTATGGCGTGAATGTAACCTACGCCTAGTCCTATTCACGTCCAACGTAAAATACGCCAACTTGTGTTCCCTGGTGCAGACCTTTGCATGTCTGCTGCTGAGTTACACCTCCTTTATGGGGCATAACTTTACGCCGGACGTATGACTTTACGCGCACTGTGTCGGGCGCACGTACGTTCGTGAATCGCCGTATCTCCCTCATTTGTATATTTGAGTAGGAAATCAATGGGAGCGCCAAATGCGTCCAGCGTAAATATGCGCCCACTCTACGCCGGCGTAGGCAAGTTACGTCGGTGGGATGAAGCCTGTTTTTAGGCGTATCTTAGGTTGTGGGTCCCGCGCATAGATACGACGGCGCATATTTGCACTTATGCAGCGTATCTGGAGATACGTCGGCGCAAGTGCTTTGTGAAGCCGGGCCATAATGTTCAAAATTCGGCAAACGGTCGAACAGCCGATTTTCCAGTCGCACATGGGTTTGACTCAAACTCGAAGCTCATCCCTAGTTGCAGTTAATAACTGTGTTTGTTCGATAATACTAAAGAAGGTAAAAAAAAAACAAACATGGCACCCCTGAGTCCCTCAAGCCCCACAATACAATGAGACAGAAGCCTGTACATTCTATAGACCCAACAGCCAAACACTGCAGTGAGGAATACAAAGACCTGCACTTTGGGGAGATGAAAAAACCTCTCAACCAACGAGTAGTCCAACACAGGACAGAAATTGTAATTTTCGGCACTAGAATTTTCATGTCAGTGCACGACTCAAAATTACCCTATTAGATTGCAAGCTCCTATAAGCAGGGTCCTCTTGATCCTCTTGTATGTTATTGTATTGTAACTGTATTGTCCCTCTTTATACTGTAAAATAACTATTGATACTGTTGGTGCTATATACAGTAAATCCTGTATAACAATAATAATAATAAAGAAATCAACTGCATATATTTATACTGCAAAATATAAAGTCACTCCCATTCAAATTCATTTTGCACATGGACACAGACAAACAAACAGCTATTTCATCAGAATAACAAAAGGTATGAATCTGCAAAAAAGTTTGTTTGCAATGTACATATATCACCTCGGGCAGTGATGGTGAACCTTGGCACCCCAGATGTTTTGGTACTACATTTCCCATGATGCTCAACGATACTGCAGAAAGCATGAGCATCATGGGAAATGTAGTTCCAAAACATTTGGGGTGCCAAGGTTCGCCATCACTGACCTAGGGGGTAATGTATTTGTCTTAAAAAAAAAAAAAAGCGGAGTTACTATTTAAACTATTAATAAAATGTGTTTTTATTGACATATTTACTTTTTTAGCGCTAAAAATAACGCCTGAAATACTCCTGCCCCAGCATTCCGAGGGCTTTCACACTAAAGCGATGCGCTGGCGGGAGAAAAAAAAATCTCCTGCAAGCAGCATCTTTGGAGCGGTGAGAGGAGCGGCGTGTAAACCGCTCCTTCACCGCTCCTTACCACTGAAAACAATGGGACACTGCGCTAATACCGCTGGCAATGCGCCTTTGCAGAGGCGCATTTCGAGCGGTATTAACCCATTTTTGGCCACTAGCGGGGGTCAATACCGCACTGCTAGCGGCCGAATACCGCTGCAATTCCGACGGTATAGCGCCGCTAATTTTAGCTTTATTTTATACCACCACCGCACATACTGCCCCAGTGTGAAAGGGGCCTTACCCTAATATTTTAGGCTGAGTGTTTTTTTTTTGTGTTGCAATCTGTCACCTTGTGACCTGCTATAAGACCCCTTTCACACTGGGGCGTTTTTCAGGCGCTTTAGCGTTAAAAAACGTGCCTGTAACACGCTTGAAAAAAGCTGAATCTGCAATTCCAATGTGAAAGCCCGAGTGCTTTCACACCAAGGCCCCTTTCACACTGACACGTTTTTCAGGCGTTATATAGATAAAAATAGCGCTGCTTTACCGCCTGAAAAAATCGTGCCATGCAGGCTTCAATGTGAAAGCCCGAGGGCTTTCACACTGAAGCGGTGCGCTAGCAGGACCGCTCCAAAAGTCCTGCTAGTCGCATCTTTGGAGCGGTATGGGAGCGGGGTGTTTACCGCTCCTTCCCATTGAAATCAATGGGAAACCACGGTAATACCGCCCGCAATGCGCCTCTACAGAGGCGCATTGTGGGCGGTATTAACCATTTTTTCGACCGCTAGCGGAGGTTAAAACCGCACCACTAGCGGCCGAATATCGCGGTAAATACAACGGTATAACGGCGCTAAAAATTGCACCGCTATACCATCACCGCACTTCCACTGCCCCGTGTGAAAGGGGCCTAAAGCGCCTGAAAAACACCCCTAAAGCACCTGAAAAACGCCCCATTGTGAAAGGGGTCTTAGCGTTAAAAAAAGCGCCTGTAAAGTGCCTGAAAGAAGCTGCATCTGCAATCCCAATGTGAAAGCCTGAGTGCTTTCACACTGAGGCGCTGTGCTGGCAGGGCGTCAAAAAAAGTCCTGCAAGCAGCTTCTTTGCAGGGCTTTAGGATCATTGAATACACCGCTCCTAGAGCCTTCTTCCCATTGAGGGAGCTTTTTTCAATGCCAAAGCGCCTGAAAAACGCCCAGTGTGAAAGGGGTCTTAGCGGCGCTTTACCAGCGTTTTTCGGGCGCTGGCAGTGTGAAAGGGCTCTAAAAGCACTCAGGCTTTCACATTGGGAATGCAGATGAGGCTTCTTTCAGGCGCTTTACAGGCTTTTTTTTTACGCAAAAGCGCCTGAAAAATGCCCAGTTTGATCACTGGGGGGAGAGGGGACAGAGGAAATGCTTTCTCCTGCCTGAACAGACTTATGACATCATTGCAGTCTAGGCAAAGTCATTGACTGGAGCTCAAGGATTCTTAATGATAAAAAGTGTTGCTTTTCTAAAAAATTATACTGATGATATATAGTATATTGTAACATGTATGAAATACATTTATGCCAACTTTTTTAAAGTATAACTAAAGGTAAAAGTTTATTTTTAGTTTCAGAAAGAGTGGGGTACAACACCTGTCAGGTCTTTATAGCTGTCTGAACCCCCATTGGGGGGGGGGGGGGGGTTAATCTATTTGTGTTGTTATCATCAAAAGTGATAGTGAAAGAAAAGCCCAAAGTTGTCCCCAGAACCGGAATAGAGGGAAAATCTTCCAACGGGAACACTAGTTCAACTAGATCACCAAGGATTCCCTCACTTTGGAGGGATTTCCTCTCACTTCCTGTTTTGGCTATGGGACAGGAAGTTAAGGGAAATCTCCCCAATGGGACACAGATGAAAAAAAAATCCCATAATTATTATTAAACAATGCTTATAAACGCAGTTATACCCATGGACCTCGATGCATGTGACCATAGTGAGCAGGGGCATTCTGATGTTCTTAATCTAGCTCCTCTGCTGGCCAGGATGCAGTGAATGACTTGCATAGCGCTACAGATGCAAACTGAATTGCCTCAAGGCGCCTTTTGCAGCCAATGTATTGCTGGTTGGTGCAGTCATTGGGCCAATTTGGACAAATCCAATTAACCTACCAGCATGCCTTTGGTGTTATAACCCTCCCTTACTCGACCCAACGTGAAAAAAAGTTTTGCCTATACAGTGGGGATCGAAAGTTTGGGCACCCCAGGTAAAAATTTGTATTAATGTGCATAACGAAGCCAAGGAAAGATGGAAAAATCTCCAAAAGGCATCAAATTACAGATTAGACATTCTTATAATATGTAAAAAAAAATTGATTTTATTTCCATCATTTACACTTTCAACAAAAATGGCGTCTGCAAAAGTTTGGGCACCCTGCAGAATTTATAGCATGCACTGCCCCCTTTGCAAAGCTGAGACCTGTCAGTGTCATGGATTGTTCTCACTCATCATCTGGGAAGACCAGGTGATGTCAATCTCAAAGGTTTTAAATGCCCAGACTCATCTGACCCTCCCCCAACAATCAGCACCATGGGTTCTTCTAAGCAGTTGTCTAGAAAACTGAAAGTAGTTGACGCTCACAAAGCTGGAGAAGGCTATAAGAAGATAGCAAAGCGTTTTCAGATGTCAATATCCTCTGTTCGGAATGTACTTAAGAAATGGCAGTCATCAGGAACAGTGGAAGTTAAAGCAAGATCTGGAAGACCAAGAAAAATATCAGACAGAACAGCTCGCAGGATTGTGAGAAAAGCAATTCAAATCCCACGTTTGACTGCACGATCCCTCCAGAAAGATCTGGCAGACATTGGAGTTGTGGTACACTATTCCACTATAAAGAGATACTTGTACAAATATGGTCTTCATGGAAGAGTCATCAGAAGAAAACCTCTTCTATGTCCTCACCACAAAAATCAGCGTTTGAACTTTGCAAATGAACATAGACAAGCCTGATGCATTTTGGAAACAAGTTCTGTGGACCGATGAGGTTAAAATAGAACTTTTTGGCCGGAATGAGCAAAGGTACGTTTGGAGAAGAAAGGGCACAGAATTTAATGAAAAGAACCTCTGTCCAACTGTGAAGCATGGGGGTGGATCAATCATGCTTTGGGGTTGTATTGCAGCCAGTGGCACAGGGAACATTTCACGAGTAGAAGGAAAAATGGATTCAATAAAATTTCAGCAAATTTTGGATGGTAACTTGATGCCATCTGTGAAAAAGCTGAAGTTAAAGAGAGGATGGCTTCTACAAATGGATAATGATCATAAACACACCTCAAAATCCACGGGGGATTACATCAAGAGGCACAAACTGAAGGTTTTGCCATGGCCTCCACAATCTCCTGACCTCAACATAGTTGAAAATCTATGGATAGACCTTAAAAGAGCAGTGAACTGGAAGACTTTTGTAAGGAAGAATGGGCAAAGATACCTCAAACAAACTGAAAGACTCTTGGCTGACTACAAAAAGCGTTTACGAACTGTGATACTTGCCAAAGGGGGCAGTACAAGATATTAACTCTGCAGGGTGCCCAAACTTTTGCAGACGCCATATTTTTTGTTTTCTGTAATTTTGAAAGTGTAAATGATGGAAATAAAATCTAACTTTTGAAATATTATAAGAATGTCTAATCTGTAATTTGATGCCTTTTGGAGATTTTTCCATCTTTCCTTGGCTTCGTTATACACATTAATACAAATTTTTACCTGGGGTGCCCAAACTTTCGATCCCCACTGTAGTTCTACTTTGGGCTGCTGAAGCCATGAAGCTAAGATCAGAGTGTCAACCCCCAAAGTTTCCACTTTAAAAAATAAATACAAAAAATCAGTATTGGCATCTCCTACATATCTATGTGCTCAGGTACTAGGACATTTATATTGGCTCTTTGTATAACTTTTTAAACCGTAGTCTAAAGCAGGGGTATGCAACCTTTCAGAGGTATAAATCAACCTGGACAACATGGAGGAAATCAAAGACCCCCAGGTAAGCGGGGAGGGGGGTCGCCCTTTAAAAAACTAAAATAAAAATAACCATCAAGCCCCCAATAAAAACACAGCATAGTGTCCCGTGCCCTCCCCCACCCACAGTAGTGTCCTCTGCTCCCCTTCACATCAGTAGTGTGTTCTTGCTCTGCATACCCATACCAGTGTCCTGCCCGGCTTCACAGAATGCCCACTCTGTAGTGTCCTCTGCTTCCCCCCCCCACCCATAGAAGTGTCTTTTGCCCCCTTCACCTTACCCTCCACTCATCGTAGTGTTCTGTGACCACCATAGCAGTGCCCTCTCCCTCCCTTCACATCACCCCCACTGTAGGATCCTCTGCCCCCCATCACAGTGTTTTGTGCCCCCCCCAAAGCAGTGTCCCCCCCTGTAGTGTCCTCTGCCCCTCTTTAAACCCCCCCATGTAATGTCCTCTGTCCCCCCCCTGTGTCCTGTGCCCCCCTAAAGCAAGTTTCCTTTGCCCTTTCTACACATCACCCCCCCCCCCCCCACTGTAGTATTCTCTGCCAGTCCCTCACCCTATAGCAGTGTCCTGTGCCCCCCAAAGCAGTGTCTTCTTACATCACCCCAATCCCCCCCCCCCAACTGTGGTGTCCTCTTCCCCTCTGTCCCCTTCACAACACATCCCCCCCCACTTTAGTGCCCCCCACCTTCCCACAGCAGTGTCCTGTGCCCTCTGCCCCCCTTCACATCACCCCTCCCTGTAGTGTTCTGTGCCCCCCCTAAACCAGTGTCATCTGTCCTGAATCACAAGATCGCCAGATTTACAGTACGCTCATGTCCCAGGTACTCCTAACAATGTCTGAGGTGTCTATAGGTTCACAGCTGTCCCCAGACCAAATACCTGCTGCTGGATACAGCGGTGATCTCAGGGAAGGAAAGTTCTAGAAGAACTTGCTCCTGCTCATCCACAAAGTAGACCCCGGTCCAGTTAACGGCGACAATCACATCATTCTTCGGTAGACTCGGTCCTGTGCAGACAAAGCAAAGAGATTATATATCTACAATCTGTAAAAACATGATAAAGGGTGAAAACTCTGCTCCAAGTGAATAAATAAATAGTAGTAAATAAAATAAGCTGCACCCCTCAAAGAGTGAATGCTCCTAGTGATATGGGTAAAAGATAGGGGGCGCTAATCTATATATATAAAACTCAACGTGTGTGTGCGTGTCTGTGTGTGTATGTATGTATGTATGTATGTTCCAGCATCACGTCCAAACGGCTAAAGATATTAACATGAAATTTGGCACACATGTTACTTATATGTCAGCAACAAACATAGGATAGGTGGTTTAACCCTTACCCACCCCCATTTGTCATGGTCGGGGTTTTTCTTTAAAGTCCCATTCAACTCTATGGGAAATACATGTTACTTCATAACTTCCAAACGGCTGTAGATATTTCGATAACACTTGGTCACATGTTACTTATACAGTATGTCCACTTAAACTATAGGATAGTTAATTTATCCCTAAACTACCCCCATTTGTGAGGGTCTGGGTTTTTGTTTAAAGTCCCATGCAAATCAATGGGAAATGTATGTTCCCACATAACTTCTGTACGCCTGGAGATATTTCAATAATACCTGGTACACATATTACTTATATGCCAAATAAAAATACATGACAGTTAAATTAACCCTTACCTACACCCTTATATAAAAGATGGGTATATTTCTATTACTATGATTTTCCTCCCCAAAAGGTTAAGATAGGAAGACCGGGCAACGCCGGGTATTCAGCTAGTAATTCATAAAAATAACAATGAAAATCATAGGACTGCACTGCTGAAGTCACTAATCCTTATCAAATAAACAAATGTGCACAAAACATTATCAAACAACATATGATTAAAAAAAATTGTGAAATTTCAATTAGTGCAAATAATAATCAGTCCCAATCTTAAGCACAAAAAATATTATGATAATAAATCAAAGTCCATAAAACACCAAACGTCCATTCCGTGCTTGCTGTGATATACTGATAGAGAAGTGATCCTTCACCAAACTTGAATAAACACCCAAAGTGACTGGATAAGTATTCTGCTTACCAGAGCACATCGACTCCTTTAGGCCCCTTTCAGACGTGCGGACCGTATGTGCGCTTTTTCATCCATCTGTTTGCGGATGAAAAAGGGACATACATTGGTCCCTATGTGATTGCGGGTGTCAGCGGATAAACATCCGCTGACACCCGTAATCACCCGCCTCCACAAAGATCCGATTTTGCAGACGGAACAAAATCCTATTTTTTCTTCCGTCTGCGGATCGGATCGGATGAACACGGACACACGGTCCGTGTTCATTCGATCCCCCCATAGGGGAGAGCGGAGAAAAGACAGGGCGGTCCCTGCACAGTGTGCAGAGACCGCCCTGTCAGCCGCCGGCTCAGTGGGGATATATGGAGCGATCTCCACTGAGCTTACGGACACACGGAGGCGGATCATTACTGATCCGCCCCGTGTGAAAGGGCCTTTACTCAAAAAGAGAGTCAATGAGAGCTTATGCAGCATAATGCCTGCTCACATAGGCTGAAATGGAGATATTAGGCCTCGTACAAACGACCGAGGAACTCGTCGTAAATGAAACATTGTTTTCCTCGACGAGTTCCTTGTTAGGCCTCGTACACACGACCGAGAAACTCGACAGAATCCATCAAGAAACTTGGTGGGTGAGCTTTTTTGCAGAGGAAAACGGTCGCGTGTACGTTTTTCATCGAGGAAACCGTCGAGGAAAAAAGAGAACAAGTTCTCTTTTTCCTTGACGGGAGTCTCAATTTCCTCGTCGTGTTCCTCGTCGGGCTGGTTTACGACGAGAAACACGAGCGTGTGTATGCTTAGAAACCCCCGCATGCTCAGAATAAAGTATGAGACGGGAGCGCACCTTCGGTAAAAGTAGCGTTTGTAATGGAGATAACACATTTTTCACGCTGTAACAGACTGAAAGTGCAAATCATCTCTTACCAAACTTTTACTTAACACGCAGTAACATGAGATTAGCAAAAGCAGCCCCAAGGGTTGTGCCAGTGGAATCAAACTTCCCCAGCCGTTGTATGTGTTGTACGTCACCGCGTTTGAGAACGAAGAGATTTTGTCTTGACAGTGTGTACGCAAAGTTCCTCGACAAGCCTAACAAGGAACTCGTCGTGTCTTTTCCAACGAGTTCCTCGGTCGTGTGTACGAGGCCTCAGGCTTGTCGAGAAACTTGACAAGCTTTCTTTGCGTACACACTGTCAATACCAAATCTCGTCGTTCTCAAACGCGGTGACGTACAACACGTACGACGGCAGGGGAAGTTCGATTCCACTGGCACAACCCTTGGGGCTGCTTTTGCTAATCTCATGTTACTGCGTGTTAAAGCGGTAGTTCACCCTCACTGACATGATTTTTCCATCGAGACAGGCATTGTAGCGCGAGCTACAGTATGCCTGTCCCGATTTTTTTACCCCCGTACTCACTGTGTACTCGTACATTAAAGATTTCGGCTCCCGAGGGGAATGGGCGTGCCTATGGAGAGGGAGGATGATTGACGGCCGGCCCTGGCACGTCACTCTCCCCGAAGACAGCCAGAGTAGGTCTCGGCTCTTCACGGCGCCTGCGCACAGGCTGTGCGCAGGCGCCGTAAAGAGCCAAGCCTATTTCGGCTATTTCCGGAGAAGCGTGACGCGCCAGAGCCGGCCGTCAATCATCCTCCGTCTCCATAGGCACGCCCATTCCCCGAGGGGAGTCGGTATCTTCGATGTACGAGTACAAGGTGAGTACGGGGATAAAAAAATCGGGACAGGCATACTGTAGCTCGCGCTATAATGCCTGATTTTATGGTAGAATAAAAAAAAATATTTTTTTTTGCGTTTATAGGGTGAACCCCCGCTTTAAGTAAAAGTTTGGTAAGAGACGATTTGCACTTTTCAGTCTGTTACAGCGTGAAAAATGTGCTATCTCCATTACAAAACGCTACTTCTACCGAAGGTGCGCTCCCGTCTCATACTTTATTCTGAGCATGCGCGGGTTTCTTAGCATACCCACGATCGTGTTTCTCGTCGTAAACCAGCCCGACGAGAAACACGACGAGGAAATTGAGACTCCCGTCGAGGAAAAAGAGAACTTGTTCTCTTTTTTTCTCGTCGAGTTCCACAACAGTTTTCTCTATGAAAAACATACACACGACCGTTTTCCTCGGCAAAAAAGCTCTGCCACCAAGTTTCTTGATGGATTCTGTCGAGGAAAACGGTCGTGTGTACGAGGCCTAAGGCGAATTCCTCCTTAAAGGTCTCGGCCGGATATGAAATAACAATGGAAACATCCATTGCGTAATTTTGTTTATTAACCTCTTGACCACCGCCCCATGTCAAAAAGACGTCCTCTTTTTAAAGTTGAATATCTCGATAACGGCAGCAGCTGCTGCCACAACCGAGATATTCATCTTTTCAGGGGGCGGTGGTGTACACGATAACGGCGGTCTCCGCGGCGGATTCGCCGCGAGATCGCCGTTATCGGTGGCGGGAGAGGGCCCCCCCCCCTCCCGCCGCTCTCCCGCGCCCTCCGCCGCTTACCGGAGCCGTCGGTAGCGGCGGAGGGGATCGGATGTGTCCGGCAGCTGAGCGGGGACGGGACTGAAGGAGAAATCTCCTTCACCCGTCCTCATAGCTCTGCTGGGCGGAAGTGACGTCAAAACGTCAGTCCCGCCCAGCCTCTTAAAGAAACATTTTTTTTTTTGTCATTTGAAAAAATGACATTTTTTTTTTTTTTTTTTTTTTTTTGCATTTAAGTCTAATTATGAGATCTGAGGTCTTTTTGACCCCAGATCTCATATTTAAGAGGACCTGTCATGCTTTTTTCTATTACAAGGGATGTTTACATTCCTTGTAATAGGAATAAAAGTGATCAATTTTTTTTTTTTTTTTCAGTGTAAAAAATTATAAAACTAAATAAAAATAAATAAGAAAACCAAAAAATTTTTTTTTAAAGCGCCCCGTCCCGACGAGCTCGCGCGCAGAAGCAAACGCATATGCGAGTAGCGCCCGCATATGAAAACGGTATTCAAACCACACAAGTGAGGTATCGCCGCGATCGTTAGAGTGAGAGCAATAATTCTAGCCCTAGACCTACTCTGCAACTCAAAAAATGCAACCTGTAGAATTTTTTAAACGTCGCCTATCGAGATTTTTAAGGGTAAAAGTTTGACGCCATGCCACGAGCGGGCGCAATTTTTAAGCGTGACATGTTGGGTATCATTTTACTCGGCGTAACATTATCTTTCACAATATATAAAAAAATTGGGCAAAATGTATTGTTGTCTTATTTTTTAATTCAAAAAAGTGATTTTTATCCAAAAAAAGTGCGCTTGTAAGACCGCTGCGCAAATACGGTGTGACAAAAAGTATTGCAATGACTGCCATTTTATTCCCTAGGATGTCTGCTAAAAAAAAATATATAATGTTTGGGGGTTCTGATTAATTTTCTAGCAAAAAAATTGTGATTTTCACATGAAGGAGAGAAGTGCCAGAATTAACCCGGTGGGCAAGTGGTTAAAAAATGAGCAGAGATAAAACTTAGCCAAATGGCTACCCACATTTAAAAGTGCCTATCCCGGCACTGGGGCTGCTGGCTGAACATGTGATTTCCAGCAGTTTTGATCATCTATTATCACCCCAAGAAATGAAATTTCATTAGCTCTTTTGATATAAACCCCTTCCTTCTGAATATCTATTTGTGTGTTAGTTCTGCAGTTTACCAAAAAGATTACTCTTATTTTGTTCAGGTTTAATAATACATTTATTTCTATCAAATCGTAATTTCAATTTACTCAATTCTGTATTGATCACCTGTATTGGAGACCAAAAATCGCTGCCAGAACAAAAAATATTAGTATCATAAGCAAGTAAAACCATCTTCAATAATTTTAATACCTTACATTAATCATTAATATAAAGAATAAACATAGTTACATAGTTAGTCAGGTTGAAAAAAGACACAAGTCCATCCAGTTCAACCATAAAAAAAATAATAATAATAATAACAATAATAATATCGTACAATCCCATATACCCAATTCTATACCCACAGTTGATCCAGAGGAAGGCAAAAAACCCCAGCAGAGCATGATCCAATTTGCTACAGCAGGGGAAAAAAATCCTTCCTGATCCCCCGAGAGGCAATCGGATATTCCCCGGATAAACTTTACCTATAAATGTCAGTACCCAGTTATATGTACATTTAGGAAAGAATCCAGGCCTTTCTTAAAGCAATCTACTGAGCTGGCCAGAACCACCTCTGGAGGGAGTCTGTTCCACATTTTCACAGATCTTACTGTGAAGAAACCTTTCCGTATTTGGAGATGAAATCTTTTTTCCTCTTTGTAAAGAGTGCCCCCTTGTCCTTTGTGTTGACCGTAAGGTGAATAACTCAACACCAAGTTCACTATATAGACCACTTATATATTTTTACATGTTGATTATATCCCCCCTTATTCTCCTCTTCTCAAGAGTGAATAAATTCAGTTCCTCTAATCTTTCCTCATAGCTAAGCTCCTCCATGCCTCTTATCAGTTTGGTTGCCCTTCTCTGCACTTTCTCCAGTTCCCCGATATCCTTTTTGAGAACTGGAGCCCAAAAATGAACTGCATATTCCAGATGAGGTCTTACTAATGATTTGTACAGGGGCAACATTATATCTCTCTCTCTGGAGTCCATACCTCTCTTATACAAGAAAGGACTTTGCTCGCTTTGGAAACCGCAGCTTAGCATTGCATGCCATTATTGAGCTTATGATCTACCAAGACCCCCAGATCCTTCTCCACTACAGACCCCCCAGTTGTACTCCCCCTAGTATGTATGATGCATGCATATTCTTAGTCCCCAAGTGCATAACTTTACATTTATCAACATTAAACCATTAAACAATTTAGGGCCCAACACTGACCCCTGGGGGTTGCCACAATTAAGGTCCAAACACGATGAACAATAATATCCTAATTTTACAAACTGATTGCTGTTAGTCAAATAACTCCTCACTCAGTCTAACACTTTACCCCCCGATAACATTCTGGTTTATTAAATAATATGTCATGGTTTATTGTGTCGACTTTTTTTTTAGATCTTTGAATATCTCAACTATACAGAGTTTCTGGTCTACTAAATTAGCGATTTCCACAATTGAGTCTATTAATGCCAGTGATGTTACTTTGTTTATTGTTTAACCACTTAGAGACCACCCAACACATATATAATTCCGCAGGGCAGCTTTATTGCGCAAAATAATGCACCTGTACGTTGTTTCGTGCACGAGATACTGCTGCACGGCGAGGGAGCCAATCAGCGGGTCTGGCGGAAGTGGTTAATTTATGATTGTCCATAAATTTGTCCAGCCAGTTATTAAAAACGTTTTTCTAGAATTTTGAAGAATTGAGGTAGTAATGACACAGGCCCGTAGTTTGTGAAATGGTGTCTGTTCCCTGATTTATACAGATGTATGACTTTTGCTTTTCTCATTTTGTTTGGAAATTAGCTAGTTTGGAATGACAAGTTACAGATACGTGTTAAAGGTTTTACAATCCCCAAAATAAAGCATGGAGACATGGATGGGTGAGTTTGCTTTGAATTAAAAAAAAATTAAGCATTTTTTTTTACTGTATGGTGTACTGTATAGTGTGGTGCTTTAAGCACCAATTTAAAGTGGTTGTAAAGGCAGAAGTTTTTTTTTTTTTTCTTAATGCATTCTACGCATTAAGATAAAAAGCCTTCTGTGTGCAGCAGTCCCTCTCATACTCATATGAGCCATGACTAAGCACTAACAGTGTGCGAAACGCGTCGGCTGTCCCTTCTTGTGACTGTATTTTTTGGATTTGCATGTCCAGTTTTTATGAATAAAAGACTACTTTTTTAAGTTTCCCTGGAGTGCGGCTGTCCATTTATCTCCATTTTTTGTATCCTGCCTTGTGCATTGCCAGCACCTTGGATTCCTGAGAGGTTCCTCTAATTGTCTGCAGAGATCCACCTGGAGCAGTGATCCCTCTCTCCCCCTCTTCCCCTCTCATACTTACCTGACCTAATCAACCCTTCAACATTTTCCCTTATTTCAGAGATATGTTGAAGGCTTATATTACTTATATTACTGTCTGAGTAGATCACTATTCTCTCCAGTGTGGGAACCCCTAGAGGTCATACTAGCCCAGCCATTTTAAAATAGGGTTCCTCAAGAGGTTGCTAGAGTTTTCTTGAGCTGTGTCTGATCGACCTCCCATCTAATGATTTCTCCATAATTCCAAGACCATTGCAGCTTGGCAGAGCCAGCAGCATGACGCCAATGATTTGGGCTTTTTTCAGCTGAAACTTGGTGGAACTCGGTTCCACCACCTCTGGGTCAGTCCCTCTGCTCCCTGCTGACCACTATTACTTGAAAACACAAAAGTCGGGCTTCTCTGCTTACAACAGCCCCACAGATCACATCTCTTGAGTGGCTCGCACTGAGTGAAGGATGGGGACAAGGAAGATGCAGGTATACGGGGTGCAGTGCAAATGCCAACATCACCACTGGATGATCTCCCCGCAAGTGAGAGAGGTAGAGCCACTTACAGTATGCGGGAAAGTACTAGAGCTGGCTGGGTGCTTCAGCTTAATACAGCAACAAAAATAAGACATGTGGAAAATGGTGGAGCTTTTAAGGAGATGGGGAGAAGACGGGGGCAGTAGAGGGGTGTTTCATGCAGAGGTCAGAGTTAAAGAGGTGTAAACGTGAGAGGTTGATGGGGGATGCAGAGGTAAGCAGCTGTGGAAGAAGGCTGAATTCTGCACACTGTGTGTAGCGCACTGCTAAACTCTGCACTCTGTATGTAGCGCATCCCTGAAACCTACACTATTTACGTAGCACACCCTGAACTCTGCAGTCTGTGTGTTACCCTCTCCCTGAACTCTGCACTCTGTACATAATGCACTTCTGGTATTTAATGACCCTGTTAAGACCCTCCCACTGTTAGTGAAATTTGACCACACCCACTATTTGATGCAGTTTGGAGGGTGTGTGTAAGGGAAGGGACAGTGGACGGGGGGGGGGGGGGGGGGTCTTGATCGAGTTCATGTACCTATTTTCCGAGGAAAAAAGCCCTGATTGTGACCATCACTGTCGGTTGGAGGGGCATTCTTCCCACTGGTCCCCAATATAAAGACAGTTCTTTTCACTGTCCCCTAATAAATTAATTTTAGCCTAAAATGATTTCATGGATTCCTCTGGGGTAAAGAGATTGGGAAAGGCCACACACAGGTAAAACACACAAATACTCTATTGCAATATGTTCATTGTAAATTCACATACAATATACCTGAGAACTTGAAGGCCTCATAGAATCTAGAGAATAGCAAAGGCCACTTAAATCTGGCAAAATCCACCACGTTCTCCTTCACCTTCTGGGCATCGGATCTCCTCTGTGCATAAATGCCCTACAAAGATAAAACAAACATACATGGGTTGCTCAAAAAGAAGAACCTTATACACGGATTAAGACATAGTTATCTCAAACTGACTACATGGGAAAGCCTGGAGGAATTACTGGATGTCAGGAGCAAATCCACACAAGAAAAAAAGGAATGGCAAGAAAAGTATTTTAGTGATTATTTATTCTTGTTTCTTTTTATTACACTTGACTTTTTATACTGAATTAAGACGCACCAACTATGCAAATGATTTGGAATAAGATATTCCCTAAAGCAGTGGTTCTCAACCCTTGGGCCGAGGCCTCTCTCCTACTGAGCTGTGGGGGGCCTTGATTTCCTAGGTGCACAAAGCCTTTTTAAAGCGGTTGTAAACCGCATAAACTTTTTTTTTTTTTTTTAAAACCTGCAAGGCAAAATGCATAATCAGCCAGTATGCACCGCATACTGGCTGATTATGAAATACTTACCTCGGAACACTTACCTGGTTCACGCCGAGCGAGATCTCATCTTGCCCCGGCGCATTGCGGGGGGAATATCTCCTAAACCACAATTTTGCAGGCAATGGGCTGCAGTGCAGGGAATAAATGCACAGACTGTGGGCCAGATTCTCGTAGGAGCGTGTATCTTTGCGGCGGCGTAACGTATCCGATTTACGTTACGCCTCCGCAACTTAGACGGGCAAGTGCTGTATTCTCAAAGCCCTTGCTCCGTAAGTTGTGGCGGCGTAGCGTAAATCGGGGGGCGTGTTTTATGTAAATGTACTGTGACCCGACGTGATTAACGTTTTTCCCGAACGGCGCATGCGCCGTCCGTGGAATTTCCCAGTGTGCATTGCTCCAAAGTACGCCGCAAGGACGTCATTGGTTTCGACGTTAACGTAAATGATGTCCAGCCCGATTCACGGACGACTTACGCAAACGACATAACTTTTTCAAATTTCGACGCGGGAACGACGGCCATACTTAACATTGGTACGCCGCACTTACGCCACCATATAGCAGGGGTAACTATACGCCGGGAAAAGCCTAACGTAAACGGCGTAACTTTACTGCGTCGGCCGGGCGTACATTCGGGAATTCGCGTATCTAGCTAATTTGCATATTCAACGTGGAATTCGACGGAAGCGCCACCTAGCGGCCAGCGTAAATATGAATTTACGATGCGACGGTGTAACACAGTTACGCCAGTCGGATCTACGGGAAATCTATGCGTAACTGATTCTAAGAATCAGGCGCATAGATACGACCGGGTAACTTAGAGGTACGACAGCGTATCTGGAGATACGCCGTCGTATCTCATATAAGAATCTGGCCCTGTGTGGAGTGGCCCAGGAGTGGAGCCCCATCTTGGAGGGTCATCTCCGATAGTGGATCTCTACTGATGGAAGGACAGTGGATGGTGGAATTGTGAGGTTGACAAGTGAAAGGGAGGCACTACATTTCAGGCTGTCATTGTATGTTGTCCCCACATCATTCACCCATCATGCAGTTGTTTTATTATGTTTGGAATGTTAGTGGATTGTAATGAGTGTGGCCAAACTAATATATTTTTTATATAAACACTAGTAAAGTGTTAGCTGAATTCACAGTTTCGTTCTTTTAATGGATGCTTGAAATCAATAAGGAAACATCAAAACGTATGTCAGCCCCCCCCCCTGCCCCCGTCGCGGACCACAGGGGCTTACCCCTTTCAGGTTCCCCTTCTTCTTTTGGAGTCGGCCCCTCCTCAGGCCCTACCCCTCTGCCCCCTACCCCCTTCCTCTCCCCTTCCTTCATATGGGTTTTTTTTTTCTTCTTCTTTTTGCTGTTCTGTTTCTTATTGTAGTGTTGTTTCTTGTTATGTGTGTCCGTGTTTGACATGTTCATTATTCAATGTAATTCTTTGACCCTGCGTGGTCGATAATCATGTGCCTTACGTTTTGTTCGACATGGCATGTCCTTGGTTGTTTGAACAATAAAAACTGATTATACAAAAAAAAACATATGTCAGCACATGCTTTAGAATGCCCATCACCGATGTGCATTATGCAATGATTTTTGAAACAAAATGCATTATAGTAGCTGTCAAAGATGCATAACAATGCACATGCATTTTTATTGATTACAATGGAAAACGCATTAGGGGGAAAAAAATCCAGCTAACACCTTGCTTTTATTTTAATGAAAACAAATATTAGTCTCACCCAGGGCTTTTTTTCAGCTGGAACTTGCTGGAACTCAGTTCCACCACCTCTGGCTCAGGCCCTCTGCTCCCTGCCCACCACTATCACTTGTAAACACAAGTCCGAATCATGATGGCCCAGGGCAACTGTGCCCTTTTGCCCTGCCTTAAAGATGGCTCTGGATCACCCCCGAACCCTGCACTCTGTGTGTACCCCCCACACCCCAACACTGCAATCTGTATGTAATGCCCCTTAGGATCCTCCCACTGTTAGTGAAATTTGACCACACTATTAACCTATTAATCCACTATGTGATGAGGTTTGGAGGGTGTGTCTATGTAAGTTTTTTTTTGGGGGGAGTCGTGGTTGAGTTCCTGCACCTATTTTCCGAGAAAAAAAAGCCCTGGTCTCACCACACACCTGCTGTACAATGTCAACATGGGCAATGGATGGTAATGCATGTTCCGTGTGCTGTTGCGTTGCGGTGGCATTCATTGTGAATGCCATCACAATGCACCTTGAAAACACATGTGCATTGCTGTGCATTGCAATGCAGGGCAGCACAGCACATGGTGTCCTGTGCATTATGCTGCTACGGTATAAAGTATAGTATTCTTTTAATTCCTGTACATTGCTGTGTTTTATGTACACATTTTGCATTCCTCCACTTTTTTTTTTACCTTGCAATTTTATTGAAATATAAAGGTGTAACAAATGACAAAATAATCGTACATATTATGCAATAAGGGTATAACAGGTGAGTTCCTTGTTTCTGTACAGGTTTACATAGAGAAAGTCTTAGGCCTCGTACACACGACCGAGTTTCTCGGCAAAAACCAGCAAGAATCTTGCTGGGAGATATTTTTTTGCGGTCGTGTGTACATTTTCGTTGAGCAAACTGTCGAGGATCTCGTCGAGCCAAAAAGAGAGCATGTCTTCTTTTCCCTCGACGGCAATGGAGAAATTTGGCTCGCCGAGATCCTCGACAGCCTAACAAGGAACTCGACGAGGAAAACGGTGTGTTTTGCCCGTTGAGTTTCTCGGTCGGGTGTACGAGGCTTCATGCTTCGTTGACTGTAAAGTAGTTGGTATGGACTACTTTGGATAATATCAAGGCCCTTTAAAGGGGGTGCAAAGTACGCAAAACAAGGTTGTAATGATCTTTAAACATAAACAGTAAGGCCTCGTACACACGACCGAGGAACTCGACAAGATTGCTTTGCGTACACACTGTCAAGACAAAATCTCCTCGTTATCAAACGCGGTGACGTACAACACATACAATGGCAGGGGAAGTTCGATTCCACTGGCACAACCCTGGGGGCTGCTTTTGCTAATCTCATGTTACTGCGTGTTAAGTAAAAGTTGGTTAAGAGACAATTTGCACTTTTCAGTCTGTTACAGCGTGAAAAATGTGTTATCTCCATTACAAACGCTACTTTTACTCCCGTCTCATACTTTATTCTGAGCAAGCGCGGGTTTCTTAGCATACACACTCTCGAGTTTCTCGTCAAAAACCAGCCCGACGAGGAACACGACGAGGAAATTGAGACTCCCATCGAGGAAAAAGAGAACTTTTTCTCTTTTTTTCTCGTCGAGTTCCTCGACAGTTTTCTCGATGAAAAACGTACACACGACCATTTTCCTCTGCAAAAAAGCTTTCCCATCAAGTTTCTTGATGGATTCTGTCGAGTTTCTCGGTCGTGTGTCCGAGGCTTTACACCGGGTACAGTATATAACCCAAATGTCAGCAAGAGAAAAAAGTTGAGGCTTAAGTAATAAGGTAGTTACAGATTATGTAGTATAGTGATAAATAACCATCTAGATGGTTAACAAGAGGATTTGTCCGCTCCTAGGGCAGGAGACAATGATCCGAGAGGGCCCTATGACAGGACAAAATGGGGCAGACAATATCCTCAAAATGTAATGTATTCCTCCACTTTTTTTTGTATTAATATTAACTTTTTTTGTGTTGGACCATTGAAGGTATTGTAGAAATTTATTGAGCTATGGTCTCACCACGGTGGAGTACCATTGCCCCTAAAGTGAATGACCCAGAACTGCTTCCTCCACCACTACTTGACAGGTCACGCATTGTCACCTTATTTGCAGCTTACTGATATAGTTCTGCTTGCACCTCTTTTATCTGACAACAAATGTCATACACAGTGCCTGGAAAAAGTATTCATACCTCTTGACATTTTCCACATTTTGTCATGTTACAACCAAAAACGTAAATGTATGTTATTGGGATTTTATGTGATAGACCAACACAAAGTGGCATATAATTGTGAAGTGGAAGGAAAATTATAAATAATTTTTACATATAAAAAAATAATATCTTTAAAGTTTGGCGTGCATTTGTATTCATCCCCCTTTACTCTGATACCCCTAACTAAAATCTAATGGAATCAATTGCCTTCAGAAGTCACCTAATTAGTAAATAGAGTCCACTTGTGTGTAATTTAATCTCTGTATAAATACAGCTGTTCTGTGAAGCCCTTAGAGGTTTGTTAGAGAACCTTAGTGAACAAACTGCATTATGAAGGCCAAGGAACACACCAGACCGGTTCAGGGATAAAGTTGTGGAGAAGTTTAAAGCAGGGTTAGGTTTAAACTAATAT
The DNA here is from genome assembly GCF_905171775.1 of Rana temporaria. Taxonomy (NCBI): domain Eukaryota; kingdom Metazoa; phylum Chordata; class Amphibia; order Anura; family Ranidae; genus Rana; species Rana temporaria. The sequence goes on from NC_053490.1 coordinate 28,701,415, forward strand.
CCCAAGCTTTGAACAACTCATGAAGCACTATTCAATCCCATCATTCAAAAATGGAAAGAGTATGGCACAACTGCAAACCTACCAAGACATGACCGTCCATCTAAACTGACAGGCCGGGCAAGGAGAGCATTAATCAGAGAAGCAGCCAAGAGGCCCATGGTAACTCTGGAGGAGCTGCAGAGATCCACAGCTCAGGTGGGAGAATCTGTCCACAGGACAACTATTAGTCATGCTCTCCACAAATCTGACCTTTATGGAAGAGTGGCAAGAAGAAAACCATTGCTTAAATAAAGCCATAAGAAGTCCTGTTTGCAGTTTAAGAAAAGCCATGTGGGGGACACAGCAAACATGGGAAAGAAGGTGCTCTGGTCAGAAGGGACAAAAATTTAACTTTTTGGCCTAAAACAAAACGTTATATGTGGCGGAAAACTAACACTGCACATCACCCTGAACACACCATCCCCACTGTGAAACATGGTGGTGACAGCATCATGTTGTGGGGATGCTTTTCTTCAGCAGGGACAGGGAAGCTGTTCAGAGTTGATGGGAAGATGGATGGAGCCAAATACAGGGCAATCTTAGAAGAAGACCTGTTGGAGTCTGCAAAAGACATGAGACTGGGGCGAAGGTTCACCTTCCAGTAGGACAACGACCCAAAACATACATCCAGAGCTACAATAGAATGGTTTAGATCAGAGCACATTCATGTGTTGGAATGTCCCAGTCAAAGTCCAGACCTAAATCCAATTGAGAATCTGTGGCAAGACTTGAAAATTGCTGTCCACAGACGTTCTCCATCCAATCTGACAGAGCTTGAGCTATTTTGCAAAGAAGAATGGGCAAAAATTTCGCTCTCTAGATGTGAAGAGCTGGTAGAGACATCCCCAAAAAGACTTAGTAGTGGTTCGACAAAGTATTGACTCAGGGGGGCTGAATACAAATGCATGCCACACTTTTCACATATTTATTTGTAAAAATTTGGAAAACCATTTATCATTTTCCTTCCACTTTACAACTATGTGCCACTTTGTGTTGGTCTATAACATAAAATCCTAATAAAATACAATTACGTTTTTGGTTGTAACATGAGAAAATGTGGAGAATTTAAATACTTTAAGGCACTGTCTGTCTCCATATCATAATTTGTGATTGGGAAGATTTTTCACCACCTGTTTTTCATTGTGAGAGGTCTGCTCACCTGTGAACCCTTATGAGCCCAGTGGTTTTCATGCACAGAAAGCTGTGAATCTAGTGATAGATGAAATGTTTTTCTTACACAGATGCCTTAATGATACCTTTTTATGTGCAGCAATTATGAACTGAGACCATTTCTCCACGTTCTTGGATGGTGTTATCTCTCGATCTGGGATGTAGGAAGGTATAAGATTTAATAGTCTCTCCATGATCAACTCAGAACCGTAGTCCACAAAGTACTGCTGGGAGGCCAGTTCTGCCAGATCTTCTTCCTGCAATAATAAGAGTTTTAGATTTTCATGTGTGGCGACTGGTCAGTAGTATTTGGAGAGTATAGAAAAGTAATTCTGTTCAAGGGTCACAAAATAGGAGCCTAATTTTAAATACAGAAAAGATAGTTCCTGGTGAGGTAAAAACACTCTGGATGTACACTATGGGGCAGATCCACAGAGATCTGCACCGGCGCAGCGTATGGGAGATACGCTACGCCACTGTAACTTACTTTGCCAGACTTTGAATTCGCAAAGATTTTGCGCCGTAAGTTACGGCGGCGTAGTCTATCTCTGGCGGCAGAATTCAAATCGGCGATTAGGGGGCGTGTTTCATTTAAATGAAGCGCGTCCCCGCGCCGAATGAACTGCGCATGCGCCGTCCCGAAATTTCCCGCCGTGCATTGCGCTAAATGACGTCGCTAGGACGTCATTTTTTTTCAACATAGACGTGAATTACGTCCATCCCGATTCACGGAGGACTTACGCAAAAAAAAATAAAAAATTCAAATTAATCGCGGGAACGACGGCCATACTTAACATGGCAAGTCTAACTATACGCCGCAAAACACCGGCTTTAACTATACGCAGGAAAAAGCCGACTAGAGACAACGTAAAAGAATGCGACGGCCGCGCGTACGTTCGTGGATCGTCGGAAATAGCCAATTTGCATACCCAATGCGGAAAACGACGCAAACTCCACCCAGCGGACGCCGAAGTATTGCATTTACGATCCGAAGGCGTACGAAGCCGTACGCCTGTCGGATCTAACCCAGATGCCGTCGTATCTTGGTTTGAGGATTCAAACTAAAGATACGACGCGGGTAATTTGAACGTACGCCGGCGTATCAGTAGATACGCCGGCGTACTCGCTCTGTGGATCTGCCCCTTTATGTCCAAAAATATGTTGGCAAGCCTTCAAATTGTTAAGTTCAAGTGTTTTCAGTGAAGGGTACTGTTAAGTATACAAACATATTTTAGACAATTGTGTGCTTCCAGCCTTTTAGCAACAGCATGATTGTGTCCCTATGTACAAAGCCAGCTCTATAAAAACAAGGTATAATGAGTTTGGTGTGCAGAAGCTTGAGTGTCCTGCACAAACCCTGGCCTCAACCCTACTGAATGGCTTTAGATTGAATTGGAAGTTGACTGTAAGCCAGGTCTTCTCATCTAACATCAGTACCTAAAATGCTCTTTTGGCTCCTTCCAAAATCTTGCGAAAACGGCTTTCCAGAAGAGTGGAGGCTGTAATAACCCCAAAGGAGGAAGCCAACTTAATGTTAAATTTAGTGTGCCATCGTCCTGTAAATGTAGTGTTGGCTACTGGAGGAAAATATTCCAAAAATGTTTTACATATGACTGGTATACTGCTACAACCAGTGGCGGCTGGTGCTAAACATTTCGGGGGCTATTTCCACCCCCCCTCCCCCGGATGGACGGAAAGGCGGCGATTGCTGCAAGCAACCCCTGCGCGGGAGATGAATGGCGGACTTTGCTGCAAGCAAACCAATGCCCCCTCCCCCCACGGGCGTTCGATGGATGAGAAGGCGACGGCGGAGACGAGTCTTAACATAGGAGGCAGGGGGAATGAAGGGCTGGCCCATTCTCCTCTCCGTTCTCCTCTGGGCTGACCAGGAAGTGTGTCCTGAGATACCATTGGCCCGTGTGTCCTGAGACACGATTGGGAGTCCTAAGACTCCTTGGCCAATCGGGTCTCAGGAGCCGTTTCCTGGTTTCCTGGTTGGCTTGGAGGAGAATCAGAAAGACAATAGTGAATATTAATTTGCTATTGTCACACAACTGGGTGGGCTCAGGGTGCAGAGCCCACCCTTTTTGTCTCATGCTCTAATCATATGCTTAAAAAAATAAAAAAAACCCTATTGCAATTCATGCATCTGGCGTCCTGCATGTAGATTAGGGGGCGAGTGCGTGGATTAGGGGGGCGGCGCCCCTGCGCCCTGTATGTATGGGTTGCCACTGGTTACCACCTAGTCCTGCCTTGGCCATCCTGAATCTGGAAAATCAACAATATACCCAGGTCCTTCTGCACAGTGGTTATGCATACACTTATTGATGCCAGACTTACGATTGCCAAGCAATGGAAAGCCCAATATGCTGACAATCCTTCAGAGGTCATTAAATTTCACCATTCTTATGAATTCATATCTCTTGCATTGTGGCATGGTAGGGTATTCGTTTTTGATTCCTTATGGGAACCCTGGAATGTCTGTATTGCCAAATGACTTATGCTGAGGCCTCGTACACACGACCGAGGAACTCGTCGTAAATGAAACATCGTTTTCCTCGACGAGTTCCTTGTTAGGCTTGTCCAGAATCTTGACAAGCTTTCTTTGCGTACACACTGTCAAGACCAAATCTCCTCGTTCTCAAACGCGGTGACGTACAACACATAAGACGTCAGGGGAAGTTCGATTCCACTGGCACAACCCTTGGGGCTGCTTTTGCTAATCTCATGTTACTGCGTGTTAAGTAAAAGTTTGGTGAGAGACGATTTGCACTTTTCAGACTGTTACAGTGTGACAAATGTGCTATCTCCATTACAAATGCTACTTTTACCGAAGGTGCGCTCCGGTGTCATACTTTATTCTGAGCATGCGCGGGTTTCTTAGCATACACAGGATCGTGTTTCTCGTCGTAAACCAGCCCGACGAGAAACACGACGAGGAAATTGAGACTCCAGTCGAGGAAAAGAGAACTTTTTTTCTCGTCGAGTTCCTCGACAGTTTTCTAGATGAAAAACATACACACGACCGTTTTCCTTGGCAGAAAAGCTCTGCCACCAAGTTTCTTGATGGATTCTGTCGAGGAAAACGGTTGTGTGTACGAGGCCTGACTTGTAATATATTGTAAGCTTGACCCTTTTACTAAACAAATTGAACTCTTGTGGACTATCGGTGTACCAACAAATATGTTGTTCTGCTTTGTTTTCTCGCCTTTTTCTTGGTTTATGTTGATTAGTACAACTCCATGAATACCCGCTAACAGCGGAATGTTTTGTATGTCTTCTAAAACTCAACAAAAATGTACTGACAAAAAAATATATATATAAAAAAAAAAATATATATATATATATATATATATATATATATATACAAAAAAACTACAAAATGTAATATATTAGATAATTAAGGTAAAACTCACCTTGTCACACCTATACTCTCCGAACTTCACCCCTCTGACAATTTGCTGATAGATGAGGTTGGTAGCTACATTGTCCTCAGTAGGATCATGCCAGGGGGTGAATATCTCTTTCCTGAAAAAAAGTCTCCATGGGGCATTGCGCTCCTGTGCCCCCTGTTCCTTGGCGTACTGTTCACACTGAGACACAGCGTCCATCACATGATCATTCCCGCTGCCCAGAGAGGACACCTAGTAAACAGATGACATACTGTAAAGATCTCTTCATCCCAAAATATCTGACAAATTAGATACATAAAACATATTCCTTACTGATATGCTCGTACTATATTTAATGATTCAATAATAATGACAATCATTGACTCTGTAAAAGAGGTGTACAATAAAAAAAAATAGCTACATTTTTTAGATAAAAACTGGCAGGTATGAGATTTGTTTATCATCACTTTAATTCATTACTTCTGTATACTATAATTGTATCAGACAAGTACAGTATTGAACAGAGGCACACTGCAATCTAGTGGCTGCAGTGGTCTCTGCAAAGTAATACCATTTCTTTCCAAATGAATCCTCCAGTATGCATACACGACACACAATAATGATCAAATGATTGGTGACCACTCTAAAGCCTCGTACACACGATCGGATTTTCCGCGGACAAAGCGTAGGACTTTTGTCCGAAGGGCGTTGGCCGGGAATTTGTCTTGCATGCAAACGGCACACAATTGTTGGCCAATAAACACAAAACTATGTGGTTTTTCAGCTCTTTAGCGCCACCCTTTGGGCCACTTCTGCTAATGTTGTGTTATGGTTAGCATTGCTTCTGAGCATGCGTGTTTGTACTTAGGAGTTTTGTCGATGGACTTGTATACACACGATCGGAAAATCCGACAACAATTGTACGATAGAGCATACAAACAGTCGGATTATCCGACAACAGCCTGTCATCACACTATTCCCATCGGATAATCCGATCGTGTGTATGAGGCTTTAGGCTGGGTTCAAATATGTGCGGATTCGGTTTTCAGCCCAGGTCTGATGTGTTTCTGTTCACTGGTTCAGGTGAGAATCAGGTCCGAATTTAAGCCTGAATTTGCACCCGAACCAGAGCCAAAAATGCACAGGGCCCTTTTAGAAAAATCATCCAGGCTGCCCTGGACATGTGTGAACCGGCTCCATTGAGATCCAGTCACAGTCACGTGTCATGCGATTTGGATGCGGTGAAACCGCATCCAATTTGCACATATGTGAACCTGACCTTACTGATTCCCAATCATCAGCTGGACACAGGGCTTTGAGGAATGTTTATATGCATATTGAAGGCGGGAATGGGTTGAACAGCTCTATACCTTATCGAACAACGCTATATACAATGAGAAGCCAAAACGGTCCTTCAGGCTGATTTTGTCAGCCAATGCGTTGCAGAGCTCCTTCGCTGTGGTGGCCGAATCAGTGAGCAGCGTTTTTGTTGTTCCATCCATGAACGTCACCGGCAACATGATGGGCTTTTTGGACTTTGTAGCCTGAGAAAGAATAGGAAAAGGAAATAAGGCAGATTAGTAGACATGTACAGTAGCAATTCGTTTAGTTTCTAATTAGTTTTTTAACGAAAATTCATTAATTCCGAATTTTCGTATTAACACATTTTTTTATTTCCTAATTTCGGGACTTCCGAAAATTCAGAATTTCCGGATTTCCGAATTTTTTAATTTCCGAATTTTTTAATTTCCGAATTTTTATTTTCCGAATTTTGGAAATTCAGATTTTCGGAAATTTTGAAATACTAAGGCTGCTTTCACACTGAGGCGTGCAGCCGCGGTGACGGTATAGCCGCGCTATTTGTAGCGCGGCTATACCGTCGTATTTACCGCGATATTCGGGCGCTAGCGGTGAGGTTTTAACCCCTGCTAGCGGCCGAAAAAGGGTTAATACCGCGGTATTACCGCGCTTTCCCATTCATTTCAATGGGAAGGCACGGTATAGGAGCGGTGAACACACCGCTCCTATACCGCGGTAAAGATGCGGCTAGCAGGACTTTTGGAGCGTTCCTGCTAGCGCACCGCCTTCGGGCTTTCACATTGAAGACTACAGGGCATGATTTTTCATGCGGTATAGCAGCGCTATTTTTAGCGATGTACCGCATGAAAAACGCCCCAATGTGAAATGGGCCTAAAGATTTTCCTGAATTTCCGAAAAAAAACGAATGAAACAAAATAATAATTTTTAGAATTTCCCGAATTTCAGAAAAAATAAATACAAAAATAACATAAAAAAAAAAAAAAAAAAAAAATTTCTACAGATTAGTGTAAACAATAAAAGAACATCACAGGGAATATGCATAAAAAATATGCCACGAATAGCAACCAATCAGAATTCTTGATTCATTTTTGTCTACAATGGCATTGGAAGGTTGATTGTTACTATAAGAAACAATAAATGTTTTCATGCATTGACCCCTAAGGAAACAGTGGGGTTGATTTACTAAAACTGGAGAGTGCAAAATCTGGTGCAGCTCTGCATAGAAACCAATCAGCTTAATTGAACAGGCAGAAGTTGGAAGCTGATTGGCTACCTTGCACAGCTGAACCAGATTTTGAACTCCCCAGTTTTAGTAAATCAACCCCATTGGATAGGAGAGAAAGGGTCCAATTTAGGCTTCGAACATAGACAAGGGTCTTTATTTTCAGCCACGAGACTTTAAAAAAAAATTCGATTTGGACTGAAAATCCTTATTCTGGTTCAGACCCTAATGTTTCTCAGTTTTTGAGTTCACTGATAGTTTCGTTTAGAATCCAACCATAGCTATGTGGGCTTAGTGAAAATGTCTCCTTAAAATGCACATCTGGGCAAAATAAGAAAAAAACACATGCAGTACAGTTCTGCAATGCATACACATTTCCCCACGTTCCTTTTCCATTTAAAGTTCTTGAAAGAAAGGAAAATTCCTGTTGATCTGCCAGCAATGCATTCAGCTCTGAAGTCCTGTTGTGGACAAGTGTTAATTTTGTTGACTAAAACGACATTTTAGTCGACTAAATGAATTATATTTGGGTCGACTAAAATGCGACTAAAATTAAAACAATTGAGGTGACTAAAATACGACTAAAACTAAAATGGCATCTTAGTCAAAAGACTTAGGGGCAGATCCACAAAGATCTGCCCCGGCGCAGCGTATCAGAGATACGCTACGCCGCCGTAACTTACTTGTGTTATCTTCGAATACTTAAAGATTTTGCACCGTAAGTTACGGCGGCGTAGTCTATCTCTGGTGGCGGAATTCAAATCGGCGATTAGGGGGCGTGTTTCATTTAAATGAAGCGTGTCCCCGCGCCGAATGAACTGTGCATGTGCCGTCCCTAAATTTCCCGCCGTGCATTGCGCTAAACGACGTCGCTAGGACGTCATTTTTTAACATAGACGTGAATTACGTCCATCTCGATTCACGGACGACTTACGCAAAAAAAAAATTCTAATTAAACGCGGGAACGACGGCCATACTTAACATGGCAAGTCTAATTATACGCCGCAAAACACCAGCTTTAACTATACGCCGGAAAAAGCCGACTAGAGACGACGTAAAAAAATGCGACGGCCGCGTGTACGTTCGTGGATCGTCGGAAATAGCTAATTTGCATACCCGACGCGGAAAACTACGCAAACTCCACCCAGTGGACGCCGAAGTATTGCATCTAAGATCCGAAGCCGTACGCCTGTCGGATCTAACCCAGATGCCGTCGTATCTTGATTTGAGGATCCAAACTAAAGATACGACGCGGGAAATTCGAAAGTACGCCGGCGTATCAGTAGATACGCCGGCGTACTCTCTCTGTGGATCTGCCCCTAAGACTGAGGCCTCGTCCACATGGCCGAGGAACTCGACGTGCCAAACACATCGAGTTCCTCGGCGAGTTCAGCCCTGAAGCCGCCGAGGAGCTCGGCGGGCCGAGTTCTCCCATAGAACAACGAGAAAATAGAGAACATGTTCTCTATTTTCTCGACGAGTTCCTCGGCGGCTCCATCGGGCTGAAAGTGTACACACGACAGAGTTTCTCGGCAGAATCCGGCTCTGACCGAGTTTCTCGCTGAATTCTGCCGAGAAACTCTGTCGTGTGTACGAGGCCTAAAACTAAATTGAAATGAATTCAAAACTAACACTGGTCTGTAGTGCACGTTCATACCTCAATACCATAAATAATAACATATGAGATTTTTCACTCCAGCGGTATAGAATGAGTTTGGAAATTGTAGAAAATTGTTAACTAATGTATTACAATTTAATAACACGCATTAGATTTTAGACGACTAAAATTAGTTTTAGTCCACTAAAATGTACTGGATTATCTGTTCCCCTCAGTTCTGCGACAAGTATTGGAATTGTGTTCCATAGCTAACAGGATTTCCGTTCTGGGGTGGTGGTGTACCGCTCGTTTGTATCACCTTGTATATATTCTTCTCCTATCGTTAGTGCTATACACTGTCTAGGTCTTGACCGACCCCACAACAGTGGTGTGCAGTGGTTCTACTACCCGTTGTCGGGTGTGGGACCCTTGTGCACTCTGTACCCCACCGATTGCAGCATTAAGCTCTAAGTGACTGGGCAGCGCCCGCTCACTTAATCGGTTAGTTGTAGTAGTGGGCCTGTTCATCTCCCCCCCAGGCCCCCTTTTTTTCCTCTCTCCTCATCCTCTGCTTCTCTCTTTCTCCCTCCTCCCCCCACCCCCCCCCTCCCCGGGTCACTGTCCGGAGATCATGGCCGGTTCGACGGCCTCCCCACCAGACGTATTGCCTGGTGGGCAACCGCTCTCTCGCCTTAAACTGTACTCCCTGAATGTGCGGGGGCCTTAATGCCCCTGAAAAGCGCTCCCAGGTTCTACATGCTCTGTGGAAAGAGAGGCCCCATGTAGTTCTACTCCAGGAAACCCATTTCAGGACTGATGATGTCCCTAAACTGCACAATCGTAACTTTCCGAAAGTGTTCCATGCCTCCAATGACACTGCTAAATCCAAAGGGGTGTCCATCCTGATTTCGAGACTGTGCCCCTTTCAGGTGTCGGACGTCCAACGTGACCCTCAGGGCCGTTACCAGGGCTCAAGTCCTGCGGGAACGCGTGGGAACGGAGTTCCTGCACTTTTTTCACAGCAGGAACTCAGTTCCCTTTGCAGGACTAGAGTAGCCGAGAGCAGCCGAGCCGCCCAAACCAATCCTTCACTAAGCGGCGATGCCCAGCTCGAGTCACTGTCAGGGGCAGGCGAACCTTAGTAATTCTTTATGTTACTGGCCGCTTTCTGTATATGGATTCATCAGGTAGTGTGCGGGTATTCCGTCACTTCCTCGATGCCGCAATGTCTCCTGGGAGCTTTTGTCATTGTTCCCAGGAGACATTGCAGAGGTCTGCTGCGAGTTATCGCGGGATTTAGAAAGAACTTGCGGTTTAGTAATTATGCATATGAGCGTATCCATTTTTTTTGGTGGGGGAGTGGATCTTGGGTGGGAGTTCCCACACTTTTTTCCCCGGGACTTGACCCCTGGCCGTTACCTCTTTATTAAGGGCACGCTGCACGATATCCCCTTCACAATTGCCAATGTATATGCCCCGAATTCACAGCAAGTTTCCTTTTTCCGCACTGTTTTTTATCAATTAACTGCGTTCCAGTCGGGTACGCTGTTGGTTGGGGGAGATTTTAATGTCCCGTTAACCCCTTCCCTAGACACGTCTACCGGTGCCTCCTGCTTGACATACAGGGCCTTGCGCGTGATAAAATCACAGCTGACCACACTCACACTCCACGACACATGGCGAACACTGTACCCGAACGTAAAGGATTTCACATACTTCTCCCCTTTACACAAGAAATATTCCCGGTTGGACTATTTTTTTCTTTCACAGAATGATCTCACTTGGCTGTCGGATGCTACCATTGAACCAATGGTGCAGTCGGACCACCTTCCTATCTCTGTTACTCTGACGATTCCCTCACACCACACCAGATCTAGGATCTGGAGGTTGGACGACTCCCTGTTACTCGACCCCGAAAATTCCAGACAGGTGACTGAAGCTTTATCTCATTATTTTATCGAGAACACTACGGATGACTCCTCCTCCTCTATGGTGGTCTATCATAAATGTGTGGTTAGGGGGGTGTTTATATCCTTGCTCGCCAAGCGCAATAAGATTAGGAAAGCGCGTATAATTGAACTGTCTGAGCGGGTGAAAACGCTTGAACGAGTGCACAAGCTTACGCTGGCGAACCAAACACACACTGACCTGCTTGCGGCGAGGGAGGACCTCCTGGAGGAACTCCAGAAATCGATGAAACGCAAATTCGCTCTATCTAATAAGCTATTCTACGAATTCGGGAATAAGTCAGGGAAACTCCTAGCGAGAGCTCTTCAGAAGAAAAACGATACACACTATAACCTCCGCATCGGGCTGCTCGGTCACAAAGACGGAGGACATTGCGAACCGTTTTGTACAATACTAGGATTGTAGACTGGCACCTTCACAAAACTAACAAAGATTGGGTAGCGGTGGAAAACACATTTCTCCAGTTTCCCATTTGCCCTGGATTGAGCCGCAATCGGTTCCTAAAACGTGTCTAGACCACCCTTTAATTGGGCCTACGGTCTTGAACTTTAAGGCTGTCTGCCGCATGTTCAATCTGAACCCCTCGCCTGGACCCATGACCCCTCTGTGCCACAACCCCGACTTTCCGCCGGATTTAAAATTGCGTGACCCGACTGCAGACTTTGACCCTACCCAGGTAAGGGCTGGCCAGTTCTTTCGTGATGACACCCTTCTCGATCCTTCGGAAATGACGGCGGCCCTACCTCAGGTAGCCATCCCGTTTTTTAAATTCTTGCAAATTAGGCATTTCCTGGGTAAGGCTCGGTCACCGACGCTGTGGTCCAGGAGTCTGACTCCATTTGAACGCATATGTAGCTCGCAGGAACCCCAACGTCATCTGATATCGTCTTTATACTCCATGTTGCTATCCAGGTCGGCCCTTACGCCTACGTTTAGGTCTGCATGGAATGCAGACCTGTCCGTGGACCTGTCGGATGACGATTGGGCCAATGTCCTGGAACACACACACAAAGGCTCCGTTAACGTCTCAGTGCAGGAAAACAGGTTTAAACTTTGCTCCCGTTGGTACCGCACTCCTGACAAGTTACATAAGATCTTTCCGACGGTACCCCCTGAGTGCTGGAGGTGTGGATCTGATCCGGGTTCGCTCCTCCACATTTGGTGGGATTGCCCCGTGCTGCAACCGTTCTGGAAAGAGGTGCATGGTCTCATCACTAGGATCACTTCGTACCATCTAGAATTCACCCCAGCACAATATTTGCTGCACCACACGACCTTGCCAAAATCTTGTTATCGTAAATCACTGGCGCTCCACCTCATTAATGCAGCCACCCAGTGTATCCCTCTGAGATGGAAATCTGTCACTCCCCCCACTGTGTTGGAGTGGCACCTTCGGGTGATGAAAATTGAAGAGATGGAACAGCTCATACATCGTGCACATGACACTCATGTAAAATTTATGGAAACTTGGGCTTGCTGGATTCACTACAGAGAGTCCTGGGACCCTGCAGATCCTGCAGCCCCTACTGGTGTACCCCACTAATCTGTTAATTCATCCCCTAATGTGGTTGGATTGCTTTCGACTGCGTTAACATACCCTCAGTGGCCCCTCCTCTCCCCCTTCCTCCCCTCCTCTTCTTGTTCTTTTCTCTCTCTTTTCTCTTTCTGCCCCGGTGCAGGATAGAACCATACGTAGATACAGATATAGTTGCCCGCTTAGGGGCCCCCCTCCGTTCGCTGACAGCTCCCCTTTGGGGTGGGTGGTAGGAGGGAGAACCCGGTGTTATGGTTTCATGGCTCGGTTAGCCATTTTTGCTCTCCTGTTGGAAGTTAATGCAAGTGTAAACCCCAGTGGCACACCTAGGTACTGCTCGTTCCCCTCTGAAAATGTCTTTGCATTATCGTTGAGTGGTTTTCTAGCCTTCATGCAATGCCTCCAGTTGGCATCTATCTGATTTTTGATTGTACCTGTTTCTGTACCCTTGTATACATGCTACTGGTTGCATCCAGTTTGGAATTGTTCTGTACTTATTTCTTTGCTGAATACTCAATAAAACGTTTACAAAAAAAAAATGTACTGGAGATTTTAGTCAACTAAAACGTAGGACATTTTAGTCGACTAAATACGACTAAAACAATTGTAGAAGACTAAAATGGGATTAAAAATAAAATGCCATTTTAGTCCTAAGACTAAAACGAAATCGAAATTTGCTGCCAAAATGAACACTGTTGTGGGGATTGATAAACAGAATTTTTGTGGACTGAGTAGTGTCAGCCCTGCCCAGTTTTCCTTTGCTACACTGCTCAGACCAGCGGGGTAGCGAGGTCTGCGATAGCGCTTTGATTACCGAAGTTGAAGAGCTATCTCAGATTCAACCAATAATAGGCAAGCAGCCAATCACAGACTGTGGCTGTGAATAACGGGCATCCCTTACTAATCCATACTAATTCCGTTATGTCAGGGTTATTGGCTGGCCGCTCTGCTGTTAGCGAATAGACCCCCCACCCCCAGGGGGGGCAGAAGGGGTAAAAGATGAGGGGCAATCACCCTACCCCCCCACACAAGGTGCCCCCCATCCTGTGTTCTCCTAGTCAGGCAGGAAATATGGTGAAGGAACAGCAGCCTCTGTACTTACACATGTGGCACTCTGTGTACTCCCGAGTGCGGTCATCAGGTTTCCTCGACTTGCTGTGTATTGCTGCGTGTGGCAAGCTGGGATCCCGAGGTCACCGGCAGCCTTCCTCATCTCCTCCTCTCCTGCAATCAGCAGCCCATGGCCCGGGTCAGGGAAGACAAAACAAGGAAACCTAATGCCTCGGTGTGTCTGCACTGAGCACAGCTCCACTTGCATTCTCTCTGCCAGGTTCTTCCTTCTCCTGGCCGGTGGGGAGGAGGGCCGGTGATGTCAGCGCCCAGTCCCATTGACGTCAGTGGAATCCTTCTATCTGCATCACACACGTTCCGGTCCTACTTCCATAAACAATGGGGCTGGCTGGGGCTTTGTACCCAGCACATGAGGGACTAATTTCTGTGCCCCTCTAAATTTTGTGTCAGAGGCGACCGCACCGGCTGCCCCCCCAAGCTACGCCACTGGCTCCTACCTACCCACTCTCCCATTTCTGCAGCATAGACACTAATATTTACAAAGTTTCGGAGGTTGAAAAAAAGACACAAGTCCATCTAGTTCAACCAAAAGTAAATAGATACAATCCCATATACACAATTTTATACCCACAGTTGATCCAGAGGAAGGCGAAAACCCCCCAGCAAAGCATGATCCAATTTGCTACAGCATTGTGTGGGGGAATGAATGAGAATGTAGGATAGTGAGTAAATGGAGATATATGTTGTAGGAAATCGTGTTTTAAAAGGTAATGTGATTCACGGACATTGAATAAGATACAGTAAATTGAACAGAAGCGAAGTATAATGTGAGAGAATTTTGTTTTAAATGTATATGTTTTGTATATGAGAAAAAGAATAATAAAAACGAATTGAAAACAATTTGCTACAGCAGGGGAAAAATTCCTTCCTGATCCCTCGAGAGGCAATCGGATTTACCCTGGATCAACTTTACCTATAAGTGTCAGTACCCAGTTATATTATGTACATTAGGGAAAGTATCCAGGCCTTTATTAACCCCCCTGGCGGTATCCCCGAGTGTGACTCGGGGTTGATTTTTTCTACCAAAATCGGTAACCCCGAGTCACGCTCGGGGTAGATATGCAGAGCCTGCAGCGTGCGCTGGCTTACCTTCTCCTGGATCCAGCGATGTCACCGCGCTGTGTGAGCGAGCGGGACCTCGCTCGATTCACACAGCGTCCTCCTGTGCCGCCGATCTCCGTTCCCTGCGACGTTACGACGCACGGGAGCGGAGATCGGTGCCAAATTCAAAAAGGTAAACAAACACCTTACATACAGTATACTGTAATCTTATAGATTACAGTACTGTATGTAAAAAAAACACACCCCCCTTGTCCCTAGTGGTCTGCCCAGTGTCATGCATGTCATTTTATATAATAAAAACCCTTTTTTCTGCCTGAAAACTGTAGATTGTCCATAGCAACCAAAAGTGTCTTTTTATGTCAAAAATGGTTTTAGATCAGCTAGAAAACAGCGATAATAAATTATAATCACTTGCAGAATTGTGCGATAGCGATTTGCGGGGAAATTCGTCATAAAAAAAAAAAATGACCGCGACAATTCTGCAACTGAGCAAATTTCAGTGATTTTGATTTGATTACATTATTGAATCATTTTTATTTTAATTATATTATTACTTGCTATAATTATTTATAATTATTTATTATATTATAATTTAAAATTTTGTTTTTAAAAAAATGTCATACCCGGGATGCCTATTAGATTCTTGTTTGGTCAGATTTAAGTGAGTTATTCCTAAAAATCACAGGCCTACAGTATAAAACACCAAATTTCCTTGCAAATAATTGTACCGCTTTCAGCATGTTTTTTCAGACAGAATCATACCGCCAGGGAGGTTAAAGCAATCTACTGAGCTGGCCAGAACCACCTCTGGAGGGAGTCTATTCCACATTTTCACAGCTCTTACTGTGAAGAAACCTTTCCGTATTTGAAGGTGAAATCTCTTTTCCTCCAGACGTAAAGAGTGCCCCCTTGTCCTTTGTGTTGACCGTAAAGTGAATAACTCAACACCAAGTATATGGACCCCTTATATATTTGTACATGTTGATCATATCCCCCTTTATTCTCCTCTTCTCAATAGTCAATAAATTCAGTTCCTCTAATCTTTCCTCATAGCTGAGCTCCTCCATGCCTCTTATCAGTTTGGTTGCCCTTCTCTGCACTTTCTCCAGTTCCCCCAGATATCCCTTTTGTGAATTGGTGCCCAAAACTGAACTACATATTCCAGATGAGATTACTTAGAACACCCAAACATTATAAAAAATATATATATATATATATATATATATATATATATATATATATATATATATATATATATATATATATATATATATATTCTAACACCCTAGAGAATAAAATGGCGGTCGCTGCAATACTTTTATGTCACACTGTATTTGCGCAGCGGTCTTACACGCACACTTTTTTTGGAAAAAAATACACCTTTTTGAACTAAATAATAAGGCAACAGTAAAGTTAGCGCCATTTTTTTTATATTGTGAAAGATAATGTTATGCTGAGTAAATTGATACCCAACATGTCACTCTTCAAAATTGCGTCTGCTTGTGGAATGGTGACAAACTTTTACCCATAAAAATAACCATAGGCGACATTTAAAAAATTCTACAGGTTGCATGTTTTGAGTTACAGAGGAGGTCTAGGGCTAGAATTATTGCTCTCGCTCTACTGATCGCGACGATACCTCACATGTGTGGTTTAAACACCGTTTACATATGCGGACGCTGCTCACTTCTGCATGCAAGCTCGGTGGGACGGAACGCTTTACATTTTTTTCTTATTTATTTTACCTTTTATTTTTATTTTTTACACTGTTCTCTTAAAAAAACGTGTCACTTTTATTCCTATTACAAAGAATGTAAACATCCCTTGTAATAGAAAAAAAAAGCATGACAGGACCTCATATATTTACACTAAAATGCAAAAAAAAAAAAGATAAAAAATGTAGGCATTTGAAAAGATGAAAAAAAAAAATGTCCCTTTAAGAGCTATGGGCAGAAGTGACGTTTTGACGTTGCTTCTGCCTTGCTATAGTAAGGAGACGGGTGGGGGCCATCTTCTACTCACTCATCTCCATGCCTAACACCAAGAAGGATCTGAACGCCTCCACCGCTGCCGATGGCTCCGGTAAGAGGGCACCGGAGAGCGGCGGGCGGGGGGGCCCTCTCCCGACGCTGATAAAATTGATCTTGCAGCGATCCCGCCGCAGAGACCACTATTATTGGAAACCGGCTGAAGAAGAGGATAGCTGGGTTATGGCAGCTAGCTGCTGCCATAACAAAGATATCCCTCTTCAAACAGCTGACGTATATCGCCATTCGGCGGGCCGGAAGTGGTTAAGATACTGTAGAGTCTTTTAAACCTATCATTATTCCCTGCTGACACCACCAATTGTGGAAGAGAGTTTCACATCCTTATCATCCTGCTAGCCTTATCACCAGTGAAAAACTCCCTACGCAGTGTAAGGTTTATCCGCTTCTCCTCCAATCTCATTGTGTGGCCCCATGTCCTCTTACACTTCCTGAGACTGAATAGCTTTCTACCTACACTGAGATCACCTTTGAGGTAGTTGTAAATTGCTATGATATCTCCTCTCAAGCGTCTCTTCTCCAGAGAGAATACATTTAGTGTTTGTAGTCCTTCTTCATAATTAAAGCGGAGGTTCACCATAACAACATGTATATCTGACCAACTCCCTTATAGTCGTAACAAGTACTGCCCGCAATTAGTTTTTTTTTTATGCTTTACGTACCTTGTAATCCATTTTTTCAATCTACTTCTCCCCGCGGGAGTAGGCGTTTCTATGCCTAGGGGGATTGTCATCTGGGAGGTCGCCCATATGATTGACGTCTGTTCGCGCCGGGAGATAAGGCCCCGCCCCTCCGTATTGTGTAGGCGTCGTATAGAGCCGACTCACATATCCGCATGCTTGGCTTTTTTGGAAGCCCCGTAACTCTTGCGCGCCTACGCAATACGGGGGGCGGGGCCTTATCTGCTGGGGCTAACAGACTTCAAGCATCTGGGTGACCTCCCAGATGACAATCCCCCTAGGCATAGAAACGCCTACTCCCGCGGGGAGAAGTAGATTGAAAAAATGGATTACAAGGTACGTAAAGCATAAAAAAATTGCGGACAGTACTTGTTACGAATATAAGGGAGTTGGTCAGATATACATGTTATTAGGGTGAACCTCCACTTTAAGGACCTCCAGTCTCATTATTAGTTTTGTTGCCCTTCTCTGGACTCTCTCCAGCTCCAGCACATCCCTTCTGAGAACTGGTGACCAGAACTGGACGGAGTACTCCAGATGCGGCCTAGCCAGAGTTTTTTTTTTTATTAGGAATGAAGGGCCAGATTCACAGAAGAGATACGACGGGGTATCTCCTGATACGCCGTCGTATCTCTGTGTTCCGGCCGTTCTAACTAAAGGACTGATTCATAGAATCAGTTACGCATAGATAGCCATAAGACCCGACAGGTGTAATTGACTTAAGGATGCAATTCTATGCCGGCCGCTAGGTGGCGAGGCCATTGCGGTCGGCGTAGAATATGCAAATGACTAGTTACGGCGATTCCGGAACGTCCACGCTGCCCGTCGATCTAACTTTACGTAGTTTCCGTCGAGTTACGCCGCGTAAAATTAGGGCTGAGCCCTAGGTGTTCTAAGCCATGTTAAGTATGGCCATCATTCCCGCGTCGAAATTTAAAAAATCACGTCGTTTGCGTAAGTCGTCTGTGAATGGCGCTGGACGCCATTTACGTTAACGTCTAAACAAATGACGTCCGTGCGACGTCATTTAGCGCAATGCACGTCGGGTAATTTTCCCGACGGAGCATGCGCAGTACATTCGGCGCGGGAATGCGCCTAATTTAAATGGTGCCCGCCCCATTTGAATTAGGCGGGCTTGCGCCGATCGGATTTACATTACACCGCCGCAAGTTTACAGGTAAGATTTTTGAGAATCAGGCACTTACGCTGTAAACCTGCGGCGGTGTAACGTAAATGGGATACGTTACGCCGCCGTGGAGTAACGTACTTCTATGTGAATCTGGCCCGAAATTCCTGAGATTCTTTTGGAGATAGAGGATTGTGGTAACTCACCTGAAGTTCTAGCCAGCTGGGTGGCTGGGTTCTAGTGCCATTACCAAACGTCCTCCGCAGTCGCTCCTCACAGTACGGTGCATATCCTGGGGGACCTCCACTAATGAAGTTTCTCAAGTACTAGAAAACAAGAAGACAAAACTAAAAGTCCTATTGCAGGTAAAATGGCAAATACAATATATAAATATATATATAAATTGAACTGTGAATTTAACTGTTTGACCAGAATTCAACTTCAATGCAGACCTAGGGATCAGGAATACCTTTTCATGTTGGAAATAACCGCTTGTAGAGAGATCACCATACCCCATCTGCTTTTCTCTCCAGAAAGACAGCACCAGCTTTGTTCAGAGTCACTATCTACTTCCTGGACATATTATAAAGTTGCTGTATTTTTTTGTGACATGTCAGGAATAAATTTACGCAGAATTGTAAAATGACTGAAAGGTCTACATTAGGTAAAACCTCTTTGGCATCTACCAGTTCCTAGTTTTGTCCTCCTATTTTTACCTGTCGTCTGTTGTGACGGGTGTACTTTTTATCAAATAGACATGTGCAATTTGTTTAGTTACAAATTAATTTTTTTTAACAAATTTCGACAAATATCTGAATTAACAAATTTCGTAAATTTGAAAATTCGTAAATTTTTAAATTCGTAAATTTGAACATTCGTAAATTTTAAAATTCCAAAATTTGTAAATTCGTAAATTAAAAAAACCTGAAAGTTCCAAAATCTGAAACAATAACTTAACTATTACTAACTATGATAGGTATTGGAATTTCCATTCAAATTTGGCTGTTAGTGAACGTAACGAATAAGAATTTTTCCAAAGTTACGAATTATCCCAACCAATGAATGCCGTATCTATACGAATGGAACAGAACAAATAATAATAAATTACAATAATAATAATAAAAACATTTTATTATTATTATTATTAATTTGTTTAGAGGCAGCATTCGTTATTTCGGATAATTCGTAACTTCAGGGGAAAAAAAATATTCGTTGCGTTCACTAACAGCCAAATTTGAAAGGAAATTCCAATACCTGTAATAGTTAAGTTATTATTAGTTACCGTATTTATCGGTGTATAACACGCACCCTAACTTTAAGAGGGAAATTTCAGGATTTTTTTTTCCCACAGCCCCCTGCGTATGAATGAATGAATGAATGAAAAACTTATAAAGCGCGGCGCATGCGAACTGAATCGCTTCTGGGCGCTAGTTGTTCGTGTCTCATGTCATCAAAAGAGCAGAGTTTTGATTCGTCTTCTGAAAGTCAGGTGGTTTTCCTCCAACCGAATGCTGGTTGGTAAAGCGTTCCATAGTCTAGGACCCTGAAAAGCAAACCTTCTTTCTCCTTTGGACTTGTATTTGGTTTTTGGTACCCTGACCAGATTTTGGTCGGTGGATCGCAGAACGCGATTCGAATTGTGAGGTTCTATCTTGTCGCAAAGATATTGCGGAGCCTTCCCATGGATGCACTTATGTGTCAGGCAGAGTGCTTTAAATGCAATTCTGTCTTTTACTGGCAGCCAGTGAAGGGTTCTCAACGAAGGTGAGATTGATTCCCATTTTTTTTTCCCAGTCACAAGTCTGGCGGCCGTATTCTGTACGACTTGCAGACGAGAGATTTGGTACTTTGGGAGTCCGAGGTAAAGGGCATTTGCATAGTCCAGTCTGGAATTCACGATTGTTCCCACCACGACTGCTACGTCTTCTTTGGGGATAAATGGAATAAGTCTGCGTAGTAGGCGCAACAGATGGTGCGCTCCGCTGACTACTGACCCTATTTGTGCGTCCATTGTCATGAAGGTGTCGAAGATGACCCCGAGACTTTTGACTTTGGAGCTAGGGGTGATGATTTGGCCCAGAATGGGCGGGGGTGTCCAGGTTGTTGCCAGTTGACTCTTTCGGCTGGCGTGAAACATAAGGAGTTCTGTTTTTGAACTGTTGAGTTTAAGATAACTCTTAGTCATCCAGTTTTCTATCAAAGAGAGACATTTCTCTAAACTGAGATGATGATCCTTTTTGTTGCAGATGCGAAAATACAGTTGCGTATCGTCTGCATAAGAGTGATAGAGTAGTTCTTGGCTACTGATAATATCAAAGAGAGGGCGAAGATAGATGTTGAAAAGCACCGGTGACAGGGGGGATCCTTGGGGGACTCCACATGACACCGTGCGCTTTTCCGACGTGAAACAACCCAATTTAACTGTTTGTGATCGGTTTTCAAGAAAGGAAGAAAACCATGGTAAATCACCTTCTGCGACTTCTGCTACCTTGGCTAGTCGCATCAGTAACAGTTTGTGGTCTACCGTGTCAAAGGCTGCGCTTAGGTCCAGCAGAACCAGGAGACAAGATTCTCCTTCGTCTGCGGCCTCGAGGGCATCGTCCCATATTTTGAGTAAGGCCGTTTCTGTCCCGTGTCCGGGACGGAAGCCTGATTGTAATGGATCCAGTAGATTGTGGGTATCTAGATGCTGTTGCAGCTGTTGTACCACTACTTTCTCCATTATCTTGGAGAGAACATTAAGGCCTGTTATGGGACGGCGGTGAGTTGGGTCCTTGGGATCCAGGTTAGGTTTTTTCAAGATGGGCTGGATTGTGCCCTCTTTCAACAGGGATGGCACTGTGCCTTCCTTAAAAGACTGGTTTATAAGCTGTGTGATGGGTGGTGCCAGGATGTCGGCACATTCCTTCAGCAGTTTGGTGGGGATGATATCATTGGGCGATGTGCTGTTCCGCAAAGCACCAATGATATTTTTTGTGGTATCGATGGAGATCGGTTCCAGAGTGAACTTTGTTGATTGTAGAGCGTTTCTGTGGGTGTTTTGTGGTTGATTGACGGTGGGGTTGAGGGGGGTATTGTTTTGCATGATGCTTTCCCGGATTCTTTCAATTTTGTTGATGAAGAAATCCGATAGTTCATTGCAGAACTCTTGGGTGTCTGAGTTGGGGACTTCAAGACATCCTGGGTTCATGGTCTGGGTGACCATCTTGAAGAGTTCGCGGGGGCGGTTTAGGGCGCTGTTAATCGCCAAAGAAAAATGATGTTTCTTGGCTTTGAAGATTTCTTTATGATATCGTGTTGTTATTGCCTTGTAGATGATGAGGTTATCCTCTGCAGGACTTCTTTTCCAGGCGGCTTCCGCCCTTCTGCGCTCTTGCTTCAGAAGCGACAGCTGGTTGTTGAACCAGCCGGACTTTCTTTTTCGAATGCAGGCTTTGCGTTTCGGTGCTACTAAATCGGCTGACTGTAGCAGGGCTGCGTTTATGGCGTCCAGTGTATCTGCGGCTGTTTGATGTGGATGGATTGTTTTGATTCTGTTTCCCAAGGTAGATTTGAAGAGTTCCGAATGGAGCTTCTTCTGAGATCTAGCCCAGTGTATTGTCACCGGCTTGGGTGCTTTTATCACTGGGGGAATTTTGGAGATTATGAAATTAATTGCATGGTGGTCTGTCCATGGCAATGGTTCATTTTCTAAAATGCTTATTTTCAGATTTTGTCTGAAAATTAGGTCGAGTGTGTGACCTGAAGCATGTGTTGGCCCGCATATAAGTTGCTGTAGCCCTAATCCCTCCAGGTGATCAATGCAGGCGTCCGCAATGGGATCCTGTGCGGAGTTGGCCCACAGATTAAAGTCCCCGAGCAGCAAAAGGTGTTTGCTGTTAAGGGTATAAGTGGATATAAACTCCGTTAATGATGGCAAAAACTGCGATTTTGGCCCAGGTGGCCTATAGCAGAGGAGAATGTGAACAGTCTCCTGGGGGGAAGTTTGAAGTTGAAGAGTAAGGGTTTCCATGAATGGAAGAGGATTTTGAAGGGCTGGCTTAGTGATTGTAATGCGATTCTTGTGGATCACCGCCAGGCCTCCTCCTCTTTGCCCTATTCTGTTTTCCGTTATAATGCGATAGTTTTCTGGCACCAATTCTCCGAGAATGGTGTTGCAGTCGTCTGAGAGCCAGCTTTCTGTAATAAAGAGGCAGTCTAGATCGTTTTGTAGTAAGAAATCGTGGATTTCTAATCGGTGTTTTACTGCCGATCTTGTGTTGATCAAAGCACATGATATGTGCTCGAGCTGGGTTAAATAGTTAAAATTTTTGATGGTCGATCGTCGATCGAATCTCAAAAGTTGCTCTATTTTTAAGGCCTTTTTGGTGACGGCTGGTAATGCTGTTGCGAATTGTCTCAGACCCCGAATAGAGTGCGCAGAGTATCGCAGATTAGCCATTGTCGCCAGTCACATTGTCATCAGTCTTTCCTAATTGCGGCGGCCGCGAATGAGGCCTGGTCTGGCGCGGATGCGGGAAGAGCCGCGAGACGCCGGACGTGATGGGTGGAAGACTGTCCAAGTGAGCCGTCACTCGTTGAGTCTTCTCTCCCCGATTGGTCCAGAGGAAGGCGAAAAACCCCCGGCGTGCTGTGCCAATCTGCAGCGATCGGGGGAAAAAATTCCTTCCTGACCCCTTAACGGCGATCGGTGCAACCCTGGATCAATTGGCTAGGGGGGTGTGGTGGACCCTGCCTGGCTGCACTATCCCTGGGGAGAGCCGACTCGTTTGAGAGCGTCCTGCTCTCACTATCCCTGGGGTGAGCAGACTAAGATGAGAGCGTCTGCTGCACCGCTGAATCTATATAGCAAGAGTTCCAACTTTATTAGCTGCAAGCTTGTTCTGGATCAGTGATTGAAAAAAATAATGAAGACTCCTGTCTTACCTCCTGTTTCAAACTCCTGGTTTTTAACTCGCACTTTTGATCAAAGAATGCACTTCTGATCAGAGAGTCCACATGTGAAGCCACCATCAACTGGGAGCCAGCTCCTCTGGGAGCTTGTACAGCCACTTTAATACTCACCTGTGAAGACCTGTGAACAAACACACACCTGTGAACAATTAAACCCTCCCCTTAATTAGCAGAAAGGAAAAAGGAAAAAAAAGCTGTTTAAAAAGTGTCAGAGAAAAAGAGGGGAAAAAACAAATCTGCAAGCAGAAGCAAATGATAGCCAAATCCTGGTTTTTAACTCGCACTTTTGATCAAAGAATGCACTTCTGATCAGAGAGTCCACATGTGAAGCCACCATCAACTGGGAGCCAGCTCCTCTGGGAGCTTGTACAGCCACTTTAATACTCACCTGTGAAGACCTGTGAACAAACACACACCTGTGAACAATTAAACCCTCCCCTTAATTAGCAGAAAGGAAAAAGGAAAAAAAAGCTGTTTAAAAAGTGTCAGAGAAAAAGAGGGGAAAAAACAAATCTGCAAGCAGAAGCAAATGATAGCCAAATCCTGGTTTTTAACTCGCACTTTTGATCAAAGAATGCACTTCTGATCAGAGAGTCCACATGTGAAGCCACCATCAACTGGGAGCCAGCGTATAACACGCTGGCACGGTTTGCCCTCTATTTTCAGGGTAAAAAAGTGAGTGTTATATGCCAATAAATACAGTAGTTATTATTTCAAATTTTAACTTAATAATAATAACTTAACTATTAATAACTATTATAGGTATTGGAATTTCCTTTCAAATTTGGCTGTTAGTGAACGTAACAAATATGAAATTATCTGAAGTTACGAATTATCCGAACCAAATGCCATATCTAAACGAATGGAATGGAACAAATTAATAATAAATTACAATAATAATAATAAAAACATTTTATTATTATTAATAATTTGTTTAGATGCGGCATTCGTTATTTCGGATAATTTGTAACTTCAGGAAAAATTGTATTCGTTACATTCACTAACAAATTTGAAATGAAATTCCAATACCTATAATAGTTAGTAATAGTTAAGTTATTATTAGTTAGTAATTATTAAAAATTTGACTTAATAATAATAACTTAACTTTTAATACCTATTATAGGTATTGGATGTTAGTGATCATTACAAATACAAATTTATCCAAAGTTACGAATTATCCGAAATAACGAATGCCGCATTTAAACAAATGGAACAAAACTATTTAATAATAATAATAATAAAATATTATTATTATTGTAATTTATTATTATAAATTTGTTACATTCCATTTGTTTAGATACGGCATTCGTTATTTCGGGTAATTTGTAACTTCGGATAAATGTTAAATCCACTAGCAGCCAAATTTGAAAGGAAATTCCAATACCTATGATTTAATAGCAACTAATACTTAACTTATTATTAGTTAGTTATTATTTCTGATTTTTGAATTTTCGGGTGGTCAAATTTCCGATTTTTTACGGATTAAATTTTTTTGGGGAATATAATTTTTTTTTTTTAATTTACGTTTTTTTTCGATTTTTTTTTTCAATTTACAAATATTTAGAAAAGTTTGTTAAACAGGGTTTTGTTAATTAGGATATTTCTGAATTAACGAACTTGTCGAAATTCGGAACAAAATTAATTGCACATGTCTAATTGTAAGTAGTGTATGCGTTTTGTCCAAAAGATGGTTTGATATGCTCTGGCAAAATTTTAATACAATGTAGAGGAAACCCAATGTGTAGGAGAGTTGTAGGCCTCCCACATACGTGCCTTATTATCACTAATTTAGGTCTTAATATGTCTCTTGAAGGATAAATTCATCTTTTCACAGAAGATCTGACTCCAATATATTTATAAATGATATTGGGTCTGAGATCAAAAGTAACATTTCTGTCTTTGCAGATGACACCAAGCTATGCAGTGGAATAACGTCCCTACAGGATGTCTCCAATTTACAAGCCGACCTCAATGCTCTGTCTAATTGGGCGACTGAGTGGCAGATGAGGTTTAATGTAGATAAATGTAAAGTTATGCATTTGGGGGCTAAGAATATGCATGCATCATACATACTAGGGGGAGTACAACTGGGGGGATCTGTAGTGGAGAAGGATCTGGGGGTCTTGGTAGATCATAAGCTCAATAATGGCATGCAATGCCAAGCTGCGGTTTCCAAAGCGAGCAAAGTCCTTTCTTGTATAAGAGAGGTATGGACTCCAGAGACAGAGATATCATTTTGCCCCTGTACAAATCATTAGTAAGAACTCATCTGGAATATGTAGTTCAGTTTTGGGCCCCAGTTCTCAAAAAGGATATTGGAGAACTGGAGAAAGTGCAGAGAAGGGCAACCAAACTGATAAGAGGCATGGAGGAGCTCAGCTATGAGGAAAGATTAGAAGAACTAAATTTATTCACTCTTGAGAAGAGGAGAATTAGGGGGGATATGATCAACATGTACAAATATATAAGAGGTCCATACAGTGGACTTGGTGTTGAGTTATTCACTTTACGGTCAACACTGAGGACAAGGGGGCACTCTTTACGTCTAGAGGAAAAGAGATTTCACCTCCAAATACGGAAAGGTTTTTTCACAGTAAGAGCTGTGAAAATGTGGAACAGACTCCCTCCAGAGGTGGTTCTGGCCAGCTCAGTAGATTGCTTTAAGAAAGGCCTGGATTCTTTCCTAAATGTACATAAAATAACTGAGTACTAAGATATGTAGGTAAAGTTGATCCAGGGTAAATCCGATTGCCTCTCGGGGGGATCAGGAAGGAATTTTTTCCCCTGCTGTAGCAAATTGGATCATGCTCTGCTGGGGGTTTTTGCCTTCCTCTGGATCAACTGTGGGTATGAAGTTGGGTGTATAGGATTGTACTGTGTTTTTTATTTAGTTTTTTCATTTTTTGTGGTTGAACTGGATGAACTTGTGTCTTTTTTCAACCTGACTAACTATGTAACTATGTAAATATCCTGATCACCCCTCCAGACCCCGTAACACATAGCAGCTGTGATGCCGGGGCTGCTGGTGTAGCCATCGGTGGACTGTACACCGCCCCAGAGTATCCATAATAATGCTCACAATGACAAGCACAATGACAAGCACTCGTTGGCCAGCACAGCCAAATGACCATGCTGACTAATGAGAAGCACATTGGAGACTTCTTCTTCTGGTAAGGTGTACCAGAAGAAAGAAGCACTTTTCATTGGTCATGCTGAGCAATGGGCTGCTGTTAGAAATTACAGGCCCCACCCCTATAGTCTCATCTGCACAGGCGACTGAATAGGAAGCGCACTGAGGCTTCCTATGCTTTAGTGTTGAATGAACATGGGAGTGATCCGTACCGATCGCTCGATGTGTACATTCAGGAAAAGAGGTGTGGCAGTAAATGACTTTGCCAGGGGGGAGGGAGAGGAGGAGAAGCTGGCAGCGCTGCAGGCGGAAGCAGAATAGGGTAGGAGCCTGCAATAAGGCAGTACAGCTGACCTAGCTCAGCAGGTGTCCGGGCCCCTCTTTTGGGTCCCAGTACTGAAGGGCTTTTATTTTTGTTGCTTGAATCAGGCAGATGGGTGTGTTTTTGAAGCGTTTTTTTTTTTTGTTCCATAGAAATGCATGGAAACACTTGATTCACAAGTTTTGAGTGTTTTCATGTGTTTTATAATAATAACAATAATAATAATAATACATTTTCAAAAACCCTAATCTCAACCCCAACTCTAAAATTAACCCCAACCCTAATATTTACCCCCAACCTTAATACTAACCCTAATATTAACCCCTAATACTAACCTTCATATTAACCCCTAATCCTAATATTAACCCCTAATACAAACCTTAATATTAACCCTTAATACTAACCCCTAATATTAACCTCTAACCCTAATATTAACCCCTAATCCTAATATTAACCCCTAATACAAACCCTAATATTAACCCCTAATACTAACCTTAATATTAAACCCTAATACTAACCCTAATATTAACCCCAAACCCTAATATTAAACCCTAATACTAACCCTAATATTAACCCCTAACCCCAATATTAACCCCTAATACTAACCCTAATATTAACCCCTAATACTAATCCTAATATTAACCTCTAACCCTAATATTAACCCCTAATCCTAATATTAACCCCTAATACAAACCCTAATATAAACCCCTAATACTAACCTTAATATTAACCCCTAATACAAACCCTAATATAAACCCCTAATACTAACCTTAATATTAACCCCTAATACTAACCCTAATATTAACCCCTAACCCTAATATTAACCACTTGACCACTGGGCACGTAAACCCCCTTAATAACCAGACCAATTTTCAGCTTTCGGTGCTCTCACAATTTGAATGACAATTACTCAGTCATACAACATTGTACCCAAATGAAATTTTCGTCCTTTTTTTTCACACAAATAGAGCTTTCTTTTGGTGGTATTTAATCACCGTTGGGTTTTTTATTTTTTGCGCTATAAGAGAAAAAAGACTGAAAATTCTGTAAAAAAAAAAAATTTTCTTTGTTTGTTATAAAATTTGGCAAATTTAGTATTTTTTCTTCATTCTTTTGCATAAATGTGAAAGATGAAGTTACGCCGAGTAAATAGATACCCAACATGTCACCCTTCAAAATTGCACACGCTCGTGGAATGGCGCCAAACTTTGCTACTTAAAAATCCCCATAGACGACGTTGCAGGGTATTGTGGGGTATTGCGGAGTATTGTGGGGTATTGCGGAGTATTGTGGGGTATTGCAGGGTATTGCGGGGTATTGCGGGGTATTGCGGAGTATTGCGGGGTATTGCGGAGTATTGCGGGGCATTGCGGGGCATTGCGGAGTATTGCGGGGCATTGCGGGGTATTGCGGGGTATGGGGGCATTGCAGAGTATTTTGGGGTATTGCAGAGTATGGGGGCATTGCAGAGTGTGGGGGCATTGCAGAGTGTGGGGGCATTGCAGAGTATGGGGGTATTGCATAGTATGGGGGTATTGCATAGTATGGGGGCATTGCAGAGTATGGGGGCATTGCAGAGTATGGGGGCATTGCAGAGTATTGCACAGGGAGGGATGGCTGGATCTGTGACTGCATGTGTCACAGATACAGCCCACAGCAGCTGCTGCTGCTTCCGCTCTCTCCCCTCTCCTCTCTCACACTGTACCGTTCGGTACAGAGAGGAGAGGGAGGAACCGGCGTCATCACATGACGCCGGTTCGTTTACTAGTGATCGCTCCGTCATTGGACGGAGCGATCACGTGGTAAACCGCCGCTAGCAGCGGCGATTTACCGTGATCCGTGATCAGCCGGGTCCGGAGGACCCGGCGGTCACGGAGACTCCAGTGTGCGCGCCCCACAGGGCGCGCGGGAGCGCGATTCTAGGACGACGTACATTGACGCCCCCTAAAAGAGTTAAGCAACCGCCTTGTAGACGTATTTCGTCAATAGGGCGGTCGTTAAACCCTAATACTAACCCTAATATTAACCCCTAACCCCAATATTAACCCCTAATACTAACCCTAATATTAACCCCTAATACTAAAATTAAACCCTAATACAAACCCTAATATTAACCCTTAATACTAAACTTAAAGCGGTTGTAAACCCACATCAATTTTTTTTTCTCCTGCAAGGCAAAAGTCATAATGAGCTAATATGCACCGCATATTAGCTCATTATGAAATACTTACCTCGGAACGAGGTGTGTAGCACTTACCTGGTCCATGCCGAGCGAGATTTCATCTTGCCTCGGCGTGTCTTCCGGGTATCGCCGCTCCAGCGCTGTGATTGGCTGGAGCGGCGATGACGTCACTCCCGCACGTGCGCGCGGGAGATTTAAAACTCGGCAAGGTCCGGCGGCTGCCGGTCCTTTCGCCGCAGATCCCCCTTGCGCATGCGCCGTGGCGCATTGCGGGGGGAATATCTCCTAAACCGTGCAGGTTTAGGAGATATTCTCCTTACCTACAGGTAAGCCTTGTTATAGGCTTACCTGTAGGTAAAAGTAAAAAAAGTGGGTTTACAACCACTTTAATATTAACCCCTAATACTAACCATACTATTAAGCGCCAATACTAACCCTAATATTAACCCCTATACTAACCCTAATATTAACCCCTAATCCTAATATTAACCTCTAATACTAACCCTAATATTAACCCCTAATACTAACCCTAACCCAAAAAATTCAATAAATAATAATAATAATAATAAGTAAATAAATATTAATAGATAAAAATAAAAATAAATGACCCTAACTATAATCCCTTCCAAAACAAGTAAATAATAATAATAAGAAGAAAATAATAAATAAATGTGGATGTAAAGATGAAAAGCATAGCAACAAACAATGAACATATGATATTTTCCTCTATTGGCTAAAAAAGAAATGCCTGAAAAAAAACGTCCGAAAAAAACTCTGAAAAACGTGACACTCAGATGTGAATGCAGCCTAGGCGAATCAATGATTCCATCGGGGCAGTAAATGCCACATTCCTTGCAAACGCACCAAATAAATAGCAGTAAATGTGTGTAACTCACCTTAACAAATTTCTCGGAGGGCGCAAAGCATCCTACACAGAGTGACATGAGGATCCACCCACGGGCATGGCTGCTTTTTGAAGGGTTCTGGGTAAGCTGTTTGCATATTTGGCAGTAGATTTCATCCCTGCAGAATCAAAAAATGCAGGATCAGTTCAGCGTACATTGATAGGAGTGCTATGTACTATATAAAACACTAGAACACTATGCTGAACACCTTCTGAAAATGCCAGTTGCCTGGCTGCCACCCTGATCCTTTCATATTCCCAAAAATTTAAAAGCAGGACTACCATTACTACCCCCTAGTTATAGGTTAGTGATTAGAAAATACTAAAAGGACAACTATGGGCTCTGGATCATCCCCTGTTTTTGACAACCCCATATCTTTTATTTTTATTTTTTTAATGTTTATAAATCCAGGTGTCTTCTGTCTGGTGTCATCACGTCTTCCATCACCTTTTCTTCTTCCTATGGTGGCCAGATTCTGGATGTTGCAGGCTGGCACCATGAAGTGGTGCCACTATCTGTAGCATTGTCCTGTGAACGCAGGGTGGGGGGCGGGCCTATGACAACCGGGACTCCCAGGAAGCAGGTTGATTGTCACTGGGAAAAAAGGCGGGGCAGCAGTAAAAACATGTTTGTACCCTCTCTTCCTCAATGTGC
Source organism: Rana temporaria (assembly GCF_905171775.1). NCBI lineage: Eukaryota > Metazoa > Chordata > Amphibia > Anura > Ranidae > Rana > Rana temporaria. The sequence continues at coordinate 28,731,847 of NC_053490.1, forward strand.
TATTAATATGTTTTTTTTTTCCTATGTTCTTATTGCAGAGATCACTCCCTGTCCTGATGGATGGGTGTACCAGTACACAGTGTCTCCGGGGACCAAGCACTTATTAATGTTGGCACAGACACTGATTGTAATGGAACGTCCCACACTCCGTGCTTCCGTCATTTACCGCTTACTTCAGTCTAAATATAGATATTAGATATCATGGCCACATATTGCAACCAAGAACTAGGCAGGACTCGTTTGGCTGCAAAGCTGGAACTGTTTATTTGAACAAGAATACAGGCTTTTATACACTTGAGAAGGTCACTCAAGTCACCACATTAACCAATTCCATACTGGGCACTTATACACCTTCCTGCCCAGACCAATTTTTAGCTTTCAGTGCTGTTGCACTTTGAATGACAATTGCGCGGTCGTGCTACACTGTACCCAAACTAAATTTTTATCATTTTGTTCCCACAAATAGAGCTTTCTTTTGGTGGTATTTGATCACCTCTGGGATTATTATTTTTGTTTTGCTTCTGTTTTAAAACATTGTAAATAATACGTTTTCTACTTTACTGATGGGCACTGATGGTACTGCACTGACGGGCACTGATAAGGTGGCACTGATGTGCACCGATGAGGTGGCACTGATGTGATGGCATTGATGGGCACTGATAGGCGGCATGGATGGGCACGGATAGGCGGCATGGATGGGCACAGATAGGCGGCATGGATGGGCACAGATAGGTGGCATGGATGGGCACAGATAGGTGGCATGGATGGGCACAGATATGTGACATGGAAGGGCACAGATAGGCGGCATGGAAGGGCACAGAAAGGCGGCATGGAAGGGCACAGATAGGCGGCATGGATGGGTACTGATAGGAGGCATGGATGGGCACTTATATGTGGCATTAATGTATGTTGTACTAATGGATGCCAATCAGTGGCAAACAATGCCTGATTGGCATCCATTGTGGGCACTAATTGGCATCCATTTTTTTGAAAATTTCTATCCCTGGAGATCTAGGGTGGCATACCTGTAATGGGCATCCCTGGTGGTCTAGTGGCATCCCTGGTGGTCCAGTGTGGGCATCCTCTGGGGGGCTGTTCAGCACAAACCCCCCCTGTCAGAGGAGCAGCCGATCATCTCTCCTCTACTCGCATCTGACCGATTACCGGCTTTTCCTGTTTACATCGTGATCAGCCGTGATTGGACGCGGCTGATCACGTGGTAAAGAGTCTCAGTCGGAGACTCTTTACCTAGATCGTTGTTGCGCGGTGTCAGACTGACACCCTGCAACAACGATCGCCGCGATGCGTGCCCACGGGGGCGTGCAGCAGCTCAATATCCTGAGGATGTCATATGACGTCCAGTCAGGATATTGAAACGACTTTGCCGACGTCAATCTGCAATTGGCGGGCGGCAAGTTGTTAACAGTGACCTAAAATGTACCCAAAAAATCACACAATGGTTTAGCTAACGAGGTTCAGCTGACTCATGGCTAATCCCATCACAGAGAATCCTTAATTATCCACCTGGATGACTTAGAGGTCTCATTGCAGGTCAGACTTGCCCACTCCAAGCTCAGAAGGTACAATACATATTATCATAAGTATAAACACAGAACTCCTTCAGACAATAGCAGACCTACTTACAATAAACACATTATGGCAGAGGGCCGCAGACAGGTGGCTTGCTGATGACATCAGCATTTGCTATGAGTTCCACACACAGTCATGTTGGAACAAGAAGGGGCCATCCCCAAACTGTTCCCTACAAAGTTGGGAACATGAAATTGTCCAAAATGTCTTGGTATGCTGACGCCTTAAGAGTTCCCTTCACTGGAACTAAGGGGCCAAGCCCAACCCCTGAAAAACAACCCCACACCATAATCCCCCCTCCACCAAATGATTTGGACCAGTGCACAAAGCAAGGTCCATAAAGACATGGATGAGCGAGTTTGGGATGGAGGAACTTGACTGGTTGAGTCCTGACCTCTACCCAATAGAACACCTTTGGGATAAATTCAAATGGAGACTGTGAGCCAGACCTTCTCATCCACTTCAATGCCTGACCTCAAAAATGCTCTTCTGAAAGGATGATCAAACATTCCCATAGACACACTCCTAAACCTTATGGACAGCCTTCCCAGAAGAGTTGAAGCTGTTATAGCCGCAAAGGGTGGACCAACTCAATATTGAACCCTACAGACTAAGACTGGGATGCCATTAAAGTTTGTTTGCCAGATCCACAGTGAGAGTACGCCGGCGTATCTACTGATACGCCGGCGTACTTTCAAATTTCCTGCGTCGTATCTTTAGTTTGAATCCTCAAAACAAGATACGACGGCATCTGGGTTTGATCCGACAGGCGTACGGCTTCGTACGCCTTCGGATCGTAGATGCAATACTTCGGCGTCCGCTGGGTGGAGTTTGCGTCGTTTTCCGCGTCGGGTATGCTAATTAGCTATTTCCGACGATCCACGAATGTACGCGCGGCCGTCGCATTCTCTTACGTCGCCTCTAGTCGGCTTTTTCCGGCGTATAGTTAAAGCTGCTTTTTTGCGGCGTATAGTTAGATTTGCCATGTTAAGTATGGCCGTCGTTCCCGCGTTGAAATTTAAATGAAACACGCCCCCTAATCACAGATTTGAATTCCGCCGCCAGAAATACACTACGCCGCCGTAACTTACGGCGCCAAATCTTTGAGGATTTGAAAGAACGCCAGGTAAGGTACGGCGGCGTAGCGTCGGTGCAGATCTACGTGGATCTGCCCCTGTGTGCAACTGTCTTATTGTCACCTAACTTTCTGCACAGAAATAAGGAGAGATTTGTGAAAACAGGTAATTAGAATTGTTACTAACACAACAGCCCTCCCTGTTATGAAACAGGCAAACTTTTGCTAGTAGTAATAAAATAACAAAAACAACACCAACCGAAGTGCCGGTCTCAGGATCCCATTGCCAATAATAAAATGGAGTTTTTCCAGGTTTGAAGTGGGACGATCTTCCAGCATGCTGTTCCCCTGCAGGGTAGACTCTCCATCATGCAGTCTTTTTGTTACCTGAACCAGAGGAAGCAAAGGGTTAAAGAAAAAAAGAAAGAAAGAAAGAAAGAAAGAAAGAAAGAAGGAGAAAGAAAGAAAGAAAGAAAGAAAGAAAGAAAGAAAGAAAGAAAGAAAGAAAGAAAGAAAGAAAGAAATCTAAGGTCACATTACCAATACTATAGGCTCTAAAAAAGAATATTAATTGGCTACTTGTGCTGCTTTTAACTTTCTCAGTCTGAGCTCTGCTGTACATGGACAGCGAGTGGCTGATGCCAACCTCAAATCAGGTACTTACAATGCTTTCATTAAAAAAAAAAAAAAAAAAAAAAAACATTAACCACTTGAGCTCTAAAAGATTTTACCCCCTTCATGACCAGGTAATTGCTTTGCAGGGATGAGAAAACGGGGATCGTTCCCTCTGTATAGAGCCCTGTGTTGATTGTCAACACAGAGCTCTGGGCTGTGCTGATCAGCAGGATTCGGCTTTGAATCATTGGCCGGGACTTGCTTAAACACTCCCCCCCCTGTGTACAATCACAATGGGTGCTGGCTGGAGGGGCGCCATTAGTGTGCCATAAACACTGGAGTGGGCAGCGATGTACGGTTAAGTCCAGGGCTGTCTTTAAGGCAGGGCAAAAGAGGAAGCTGCCCTGGGCCCTGTCATTGTTGTGGGGCCCAAAGCAGTTGCCTCATACTTGCCAACTATCCCGGTTTAAATTCCCTTGTCCCTTGAAGTTTTAGTCCTGTGCTGTGTCCTGATATCTCAGTGTGAAGTGATGGTACTAATGCTGCCCAGCTCTGCCCTATTGTTGTGTAGAGATGACTCACATGCAGACACTGTGTTTACATGTAAATAACCAACATTCATATCTAAATAACGGGAACATTCATATGAAAATAGCGGCAGGATTCTAATGTAAATAGCTGAGGCCAGTGGCATTCATAGGTAAATAAAGGCGGAATTCATATGTATATCATGCCCCTCTGCAGTGAATAGATGATGTGCTGAAACCTCTAGCAATCAAAAGGTGAGCAGTATTACTGTACAGTAATCTCTAGCAACCAATCAACAAGAAGAAATCATGTGCTGTAACCTCTAGCAACTAATCAGTGAGCCGTAATGTGTGCTGTAACCTCTAGCAACCGGTCAGTAAGTGTTAATGATATGCTGTAACCTCTGGCAACCAATCGCAATCACTGCCTGATCTGATACAGTAAACTGATTTTAAGTCTAGCTATTTATTGTATGTCTCAGAGCAGGTGGAGAGCAACATTGCATGGGGGGGGGGCAAGATTTTTTTTGCCCAGGGTCCAATCAATAATAAAGACGGCCCTGGTTAAGTCCCTTTGCCTACAGCCTGTACACAGAGGAGCGGTCGGGAAGTGATTTATGAATACAGAATTTGCACTAATTTGAGTATTTTATATCTCCTTGGAGTTCATCTTTTTTACTTGTGTAGAGTGAGAGAAGACTTAAACAGTATATTTGCATAAATCACAAGCCGGTTTAACCCCTTTGCTGCATTTGAGATATTCATTCATTGTTGTTTTGTGATAACATCCTGGTGATAGCAGCAGCTAGATTTACTGCACATGGTTTATGTCACAGTTTCTGCATTTATTTGTATTCACACACCACTAGGTGGCAGCACACAACTACCACATATCCTATGCACTAGACATGTGCACTGCCAAAAAAATTGTTTATTTTAGTTTTATGTTATTTTCGGTTTTTTTTCGGAAATTCAGGAAATTCGAAAAATTAGTTTATTTCATTCGTTTTTTTTATTTTTTCAGGAAATTCGGGAAATTCTTTTTTTTCTGTTTTTTTTTCGGGAAATTCGAAAATTCGGAATTCGGAATTTTCGGATTTCCGAAAAAGCAAAAAATGAATAAAACGGAAAAAAACAAATTTTCCGAATTTCCGAAATAAAACGAAAACAAGCGTTTTTTTCCGGAAATTCCAAAAATCTGAAAATTTCCCATTTTCGAATTTTAGAACTTTAGAATTTCGAATTTTACAATTTAGAAATTTCGAATTTTCGAATTTCCGATTTTTTTATAATTTTCGAAATTTCGAATTATGAAATTTTCAAATTTTCAAATTTTTTATTTTTAGAATTTTAGAATTTCGAAAAGAAATTCGAAAAGTGAAAAATTTGAAAAGTGAAAAATTCGAAATTTGAAAATTGAAAAATGAAAAAATTCGAAAATTAAAAAAATCGAAACTTTTCGAGAATTCTAAAATCTAAAATTTGAAAATCCAAAATACAAAAATACAAAAATTCGGAAATACGAAAATTCGGAAATTAAAAAATTCGGAAATTAAAAAATTCGGAAATAAAAAATTCGGAAATCTGAAAATTCGGAATAACGAATTTACGAATTTTCATTAAAAAACGAATTAGAAACGAAACGAATTGCACATGTCTACTATACACTTACTATATATTTGACTCCAGCTAAAAACTGTTTTATAAATAAAATGAAAAAGCGACCATACAAATTTATACAACGTACCTCCTCGGTTAACTTGGACTTTTTCTTCAGTGTTAGAGAGACCAGTTTATGGCGAACGCTATTCTTCTTCAGGCTGTCAATGTGAGCGTTCTGCATGGAATGGCAAAAAAAAAAACATTGCATTACATTCTCATTGCATTACGTTCTCTGCCTGTTTCCTGCTTTGCTTTGTTACACAATGCTACACTTTACTGCTCCTTCTCATCAGGCAAGTCTATGGGGGTTATTTATGAAAGACAAATCCACTCTGCACTACAAATGCACTTGGAAGGGGGGGACATGCAAGGAAAATAAAAAAAACAGCATTTTTGCTTGTACATGATTGGATGATAAAATCAGCAGAGCTTCCCCTTGTTTAAGATACTCCTCTCAGATCTAAAGTGACTGCACTTCCAAGTGCACTTGTAGTGCAAAGTGGATTTGCCTTTAGTAAATCAACCCCTATGAGTCAGCTAACTCAGTAAAAACAATGCACTCCCCATGTGGCTGATATCTCATCCCAGCAAGAAGTGAACCTTAGAGGATGGAAATATAGGAGCAGCTATTACCTAGGGATGAGGGTCATGGGCGTCCGCTCCATAGGGCAAGGGGGGGCAATTGACCCCCCCTGGTAAAACGAGAAGGTGTTGAAGAGTCTCGTGGCCGCGGGCTGTCTGAGCTGTCCCGGGCAAGATGTCACACAGACACAGCGAGCAGAGTGAAGCCGCTTCCCCCTCCAGTGTTTATGTGTACACAGGAGGAGGGAACCTGCTGTGACCTGGCTGATCTGAGGTACTGAATGGGATGGGGGAGGGGAGGTCCATCTGTGCTGAAGGGGGGTTTGTGCTGAATGGGGGTCCATCTGTGCTGAAGGGGGGGTCTGTGCTGAATGGAGGGGTCTGTGCGGAATGGGGGGCTGTGCTGAAGGGGGGTCCATCTGTGCTGAATCGAGGGGTCTGTGCAGAATGGGGGGTCTGTGCTGAAAGGGGGGGGTCTGTGCTGAAGGGGGGTCTGTACATTCTCTAGGCTATATTTATATGGGCATGGAGTGAAGCTGAATTATCTCAAGAGCTATTTCACACTGCCAACTGGCCGCGTTATCGGTAAAGCGTTACTAAAAAGTGCTGCTTTACCATCATTTTAGCTGCCCTATTCAGCCGCTAGCGGGGCGCTTTTAACCCCTGCATAGCGTTTGAAGAAAGGGTTAAATGTGTATCGCCTCTGCGGAAGCGCCCCCCCCCCCAGAAAAAATTTCAGCGGACGCCCATGGTGGGGGTAGAACTGCCAAGATTCAGGAACTTTTCCTTATCAAAACAGCTTAGCATCCAAGCAGATGAAGAAAACTAAAATGCTGCACTTTCTATGGATGGTAAAATAAATTTAGCATTGCATTTCGTTTTTATAAAGATAAAACTCTTAGGCCAGTTACACACGAGGCGGAATCCGTCGCTACGTTTTCATCAGATCTCACCCGATCCGCCATGGATGGATAGGGACGTATCGCCATACGTCTGATTTTGGAGGATCGGATCAGATCGGATGTCAGCGGACATGTCTCCGCTGACATCCGACGCTCCATAGGACTGCATGGAGCGGCCGTTCAGGTCCACCATCAAAACTGACAGGCGGACCTGAACGGTCCGTCCGTGTGAAAGGGGCCTAATGCCGCACACACATCTACTCTCCATATCAGAGCTCTGCTGCCATTTAGAGAACTGCCCATCCTCTGCCAATGCTCTGGAGCTACGCCCAGTCATGTAATTCACATACACATAAGGAAATTCACCATCTCTATTTGTCCTGTTTACCGATGTCACTGGGTACTGAAGGTGATTGGAAATCCAAAATGTAATGGGGTGTCACAGCAACAGGAAGTGAGTGAAAGTCTTCCAATGGGGACACCTGTTCTAGTGATAACTGTCTAAGAATGATTTCCTCTAAATTTGGAGAGATTTTCTATCTTTCCGTCGTGTTCCAGGACAGGAAGTGAAGTCAAATATCTCTCCAGCGTCCTCATAGCGCGATATTGGGGCGCTAGAACTTTGAGCGAACCCCAAAACTAGCCTTGAGCTCACGTGACACTTACCTCCCCCTCTCCTTGCAGTGCCTGGAGCTCCCTCTTATAAGTCTTCTTCCCCAGCGTCTCGTAGATCTTTGTCATGACGGGGATCTTCTCGCTGCCATCACTCATGGCCGTGTGGTATTTTGGCTCTGGAAGGTCGCCCATGAAGCGGAGAATAGTAATCCAAACAGCAAGAGCAGCCTGAGAAATGAATTCATGAAAATTAGAAACTGATTTAGGAACATATTGTGCAAAAAAAAAGAAAAAAGCTCCTACTACCATTTCCAAATGCAGGGTTAGACCCTCTGTCAGATTTTTATTACTTATTTATTTTTTATTATTTTACTAGATGTGTCCCTATATTACGGGTCCGCTCTCTTTTTCTGCCCAGGTATTGGATGCCAGGCAGAAGGTGAAGAGAAGGGAAATCGACAAACAGAGATAAAAACCTGGCAGAGTTTGTAACGTGTAAACCCAACAACAAAATGTAATCCAATTATATTGCAGCTTGCCGTTCCTCAGTGGTGGCTGCATTCGTTTTCTGCAGGTCCTTTTTTCTTTATTCAACCACTTAAAGTGGATGTAAACCCAGGTTATTTACATATCTAGCTTGGACATGTTTATCATATGTTATGTTATGTTTATCATAATATGAGGTGATCCACGGGTCATTGTATATTACCAGGATGTGGGGGAGGGGTGAATTTCTCCCTTTTTATACTGTGGATCACCTCATATTATGATAAACATAACATAAGATACACATGTCCAAGCTAGATATGTAAATAACCTGTCACTCAAAGCAAGGAGAGAGGAAAGGACTTTTTATTTAGACAGGGTGTTATCTGGAAGTCTGTTAATTTTCACTGAACAATAGGAGAGGATTGCTCAGAGCTGGATTAACTCTGTGTGGCAAGACTGGGCACAGATGATAGGAAATCTTATTCTCTACATTGTGACATAAAAAAAAAAAAAAAAGAATTTAAGCCCCGGACCATTTTGCAATTTAAAAGACCAGGCCCCTTTTTGCGATTCGGCACTGCGTCGCTTTAACTGACAATTGCGCGGTCGTGCGACGTGGCTCCCAAACAAAATTGGCGTCTGTGAAGAAAATAGACTTTATTCTGGACTTTCTCATAGGTTCTGTTTGTTTTTTAAGAACCCCTGGACCGATCTGGGTGAAATTTGGATATGTTGATCCCCCAGATCGGAGCTATCAGGGGATATGTAATTGTAGGGATACCTTGTGTGGAAAGGGGTGCTCCAACTTTTGGGAGACTTGGGGTGCTCTCTGCCTGGAGATAATTGGTTTATTCCTTAACTGATATCAATATCTCCCAGGCAGAGCTTGCTGTGATAATATCGTCTGCGGTGTCATGTAAATGAACTTTCGTCTGTCTCTCAAGAAGCGTTCATTGTGTGAATTTCTATTGTTTAGCAGATGAGAAGAGCTTATCTCTGCATCACCTCGTCTGGGTAACTGACCAGTAATTAACACATGTGGATTACATCGGAGACAGGACGTCTGTTTCCTTAGAGGTCGTTAGTAAACCATTGTATGATGTTGTGTGAGGAGATTGTCATTGTTCATCTGATTACTTCAAGTATTCCTTTTGCTGTATATAAGACCTGCCTCTCATTAAAGCTATTGAATATCTGGACACCCTTCATGAAGTCTTGGCTCATGTTTGGGGGGGAACATTCATCTTGGAAACTGCATTCATCTCCACTATCCCCCTACCTTCTATGGTAGCGATAATCACTTATGCTCGGCGATTGAGGGACGGAAAGAAGGCCGCAGTACCATAACCACTGCAGGTCTTAACAACTGGTGGCAAGCAGCGGGGTTGAATGGGACGCATAAAGACAGCAGGTGAATGGCCCAGCATTACGAGAGACTGAAGAGGACTACGCTAAAGGATCTGCTGGAAGCCCGAGGTCAGGTGGCAAGCAACAAAAAGAAAGCTACCCTCATAGCAGAACTTATGGAGGGGGACCAAACCAGCAGCATGGCAAATGTCAGCCAGGAGGAAGCAGAGTTCCAACAGAAGGTGATGTGGAGGCTAAACCTATATGGGCCAAATCCCCCACCAGAGATGGTGACGCAAGTCCTGGAGCAGGTGAGCGCAGAACGCAGAGCACAACAGGCAAGCGTAAACCAGGGAGACTCCGCTTCCTTAGCCGGATCTATAAATGGAGGGCAGCGGAGAAAGATCAACTATGCTGCGTTTAAAAGTTTTTCGGATGGAGAAATGGAAATTGACGCATACCTACAAGATTTCGAGCGTCAATGCGCTTTAGAGGGTCTGGAATCGGAGCAGTGGACCACGATTCTAAGCAGCAAACTCACGGGCCGAGCAGCAGAGGCATACCGAGCAGTTCCTGATACAGCCATACGCGACTACGCCAGGGTAAAAGACATTCTGCTAGCCAGGTATGCCGTGACCCCAGAGACTTACAGGAAAAAGTTTCGGGCATTACGGAAAGGGGGCCGAGACTCCTACACCGAATGGGCTTTTAGGATGTATCGGGCGGCCCAAAACTGGATACAGGGCTGCCAGGCCACAACGCTAGAGGAGGTGCTACAACTCTTCTTGCTAGAACAATTTTTTGACCACACACCTGCAGACACCAAGGACTGGGTCAGAGACAGGAAGCCGGCCACAATCGAGGAAGCGGCCAAGCTGGCAGACGAGCATTACGAGGGAAGAAAAGGAGAGGCTAGTGGAAACCGCCCTCTGGTAAGGTCCAGCACCCCAACGCCAGGTCCTGTGACCCACCACCGACCGAACGCGGTACCACCCACGACACCCCCTAATTTTAACCGGAGACCGCCATTGGTATGTCACCAATGCAATCAGCCAGGGCACTACAAGATACATTGCCCTCAGCGGAGCAGAGGCAATTGGGAGCGGCCATCACCACCACCACCAAGGGCAGCCGCCCATCACTATCAGCATGAGCCGCTGGAAGACCACAGTCCTGAATCTGAGAAATGGACCGTACTACATGAGGTGAACCTAGCACAAGCCGAGGGGGACAACCGGATGCACCACAGACAATGGGTCACAGTAGATGGAAAGGAGGCTGAGGCACTACGAGACTCTGGGGCCACCCTCACGCTGGTGCAGCCTCACACCGTATCTGCGAAGGCACGCACCAACAGGACTGTTGCAGTAAGAGTGGCAGGAGGCGCCATCCACAAACTACCCACAGCCCAAGTGCAGTTAAATTTGGGCACCGGAGTCAAGCAGATGGAAGTAGGCATTATGTCGGACCTACCTGCGGAAGTATTGTTGGGGAACGATTTGGGGTGCCTAACTTCACAGCTGCTTACCCCAGATCCCGCTGGAACCTGCCCTGTGACTACCAGGGCGCAAGCCCGCCGAGCTGGACAGATGCACTCCGAGGAACCACAGGTAGGAACCGAAAACCCTGTAGTATGCCCTGACCCTATACCCTTCTGGGGCACTCCACAAGACTTTGGCCAAGCCCAGCAGTCAGATCCCACCTTAGCAGGTTACAGGAAGGCCGTAGGTACCCCTAAGGAAGGTAATGCTCAAGAGAACTTCCACTGGGACAAGGGACTGCTATATAGGGTCACAGGGGGAGTGGGAAGTGGGGCAGCACAAGTTATAAAAAGGCAGCTAATTGTACCCCGCAAATACAGAGCAGAGCTTCTAAAGCTCAGCCATGATATCCCGCTAGCCGGACATCTGGGTATCGAGAAAACTAAGGATCGCCTTACCCAGACGTTCTTCTGGCCAGGGATATCAAAAGACTTGCAGACGTACTGCAGGACATGTGACACGTGTCAAAGGATAGGGAAAAGGGGGGACCACCCCAAGGCCAAGTTACGGCCCCTACCTATAATAGAGGAACCATTCTACAGAGTGGCAGTAGATCTGATAGGGCCCCTCAACAAACCCAGCGCCTCCGGAAGGCGCTACATCCTCACGGTGGTGGACTATGCCACCAGGTACCCTGAGGCTGTGGCGCTCTCCAACATTGAGGCGGAGACGGTAGCAGAGGCTCTAGTCAGGATCTTTTCTCGAGTAGGATTCCCCCGGGAAATACTCTCAGATCAGGGGAACCCAGTTCACGGCAACTGTCACTCAACAGTTGTGGCAGAGTTGCGGGGTGAAACCGTTATTTAGCTCCCCCTACCACCCCCAGACCAACGGCCTTTGTGAACGATTCAACGGCACGCTTAAGCAGATGCTTACAGCGTTCACAGAGTCCTGCGGTCAGTGGGATAAATTTCTACCCCATCTCCTGTTTGCCTACCGGGAAGTGCCCCAGGCGTCGACTGGGTTCTCCCCCTTCGAACTCCTATATGGGAGAAAAGTCCGGGGACCCCTGGACCTCATACGGGAGCACTGGGAGGGCAACACAGGAGAGGAAGGGATCCCGGTTTTGCCGTACGTGCTGGAATTCCGGGACCGCCTGCGGGCACTGACCGAATCAGTTCGGGAGAGCTTACAGGCGGCCCAGAAACGACAGAAACAATGGTATGACCGGGGAGCACGAGATAGGAACCTGGAAGTAGGGCAAAAAGTATTAGCCCTCAGACCATCCAAAAAGGACAAGCTACAGGCAGCGTGGCAGGGGCTATTTAAAGTGGTGGAACGGATTAGCGACACCACCTATATTGTGGCCAAATGTTCGGATGAAAGGATCAGACGAGCTTTTCATGTGAACATGTTGAAACCGTACTTCGAGCAATCCGAGGACGTGGCCGCTATCTGTGCCCCGTCCACGGACGATACTGAAGGACTCCCCTTACCCAACCTGCTGGCAGCTAACCAAGGTAGCCTAGAGCAAGTTGGGTTGGGGGAGAAACTAAATCTCACACAGCAGACGGACGCAAAACAACTGCTGCAGGAACACGATGGGCTGTTCTCGGTCCGACCCGGATACACCTCCGCCGCAGTACACCGGGTGGAGACGCAGGGGGAGACCCCATTACGACAGCAGCCGTACCGTATCCCGGCAGCAGTACGGACCAGCATGTGGAAAGAAATCCAAGAAATGTTGGAGTTAGGAGTTATTGAGCCTTCCCAAAGTCCCTGGGCATCCCCAGTGGTTTTAGTACCGAAGCGAGACGGTACGATTCGTTTCTGTATTGATTACCGGAAACTGAACGACCGGACTATCACTGACGCATACCCCATGCCACGGATCGACGAATTGCTCGATCGCATGGCCAGCGGTCACTTCCTAACTACCCTGGACCTGTGCAAAGGGTATTGGCAAATTCCGCTAGACTCGGCCGCCATCCTCAAGTCGGCATTCGTCACCCCATTCGGGCTATACCAATTTCGGGTTATGCCTTTTGGGATGAAAAATGCCCCGGCTACGTTTCAACGGATGGCAGACCAACTTCTGGAGGGAATGCAGGACTTCGCATGTGCCTACCTGGATGATATTGCCATCTATAGCGGCACCTGGGAGGAGCACTTGACGCACTTGGCTTTGGTATTTAGGAGGTTACAAGAAGCCGGTCTCACCCTGAAACCCGAGAAATGCCATGTGGGCATGGCAGAGGTTCAATACCTAGGGCATAGAGTAGGGTCTGGGAAACAGCGCCCCGAACCCGCGAAAGTAGAGGCCATAGCCAATTGGCCCCAGCCCCGCACCAAGACGCAGGTATTGGCATTCCTAGGCACTGCAGGGTATTATAGAAAGTTTGTCCCGGAGTATAGCACCCTAGCCAAGCCCCTCACCGACCTGACCAAAAAGTCCCTACCCAAGCAGGTAGCCTGGTCCCCCGAGTGTGCAACAGCGTTCCAGGGACTTAAGACGGCTTTGAGTGAAGCTCCAGTATTGGCGGCCCCAGACCCTAACAAAACATTTCTCGTCCATACAGATGCCTCCATGTTTGGGCTGGGAGCCGTACTGAGCCAAGTGGGGGAAGACGGCATGGAGCACCCGGTGGCATACCTCAGCCGCAAGTTATTACCTCGGGAGGTCAGCTACGCCACCGTGGAAAAGGAGTGCCTAGCTCTAGTATGGGCCTTAAAGAAGCTCCAACCGTACCTTTATGGCCGTGCCTTTACCCTACTCACTGACCACAACCCCCTCATCTGGCTCAACCGAGTCTCTGGAGACAATCCCCGGTTGCTGCGCTGGAGTCTAGCGTTGCAGCCCTACAATTTTACACTGCAATACCGCCCGGGCAAGCAGAACGGCAATGCGGATGGGCTTTCCCGCCAAACCGACTTGGAAGTATAATTTTGACCCGGACATCCCCTAGCCAACCCGGCAGGGTCTAGGCGGGTATGCCGACCCATGGAACTAAGGGGGAGTATTGTGAAGAAAATAGACTTTATTCTGGACTTTCTCATAGGTTCTGTTTGTTTTTTAAGAACCCCTGGACCGATCTGGGTGAAATTTGGATATGTTGATCCCCCAGATCGGAGCTATCAGGGGATATGTAATTGTAGGGATACCTTGTGTGGAAAGGGGTGCTCCAACTTTTGGGAGACTTGGGGTGCTCTCTGCCTGGAGATAATTGGTTTATTCCTTAACTGATATCAATATCTCCCAGGCAGAGCTTGCTGTGATAATATCGTCTGCGGTGTCATGTAAATGAACTTTCGTCTGTCTCTCAAGAAGCGTTCATTGTGTGAATTTCTATTGTTTAGCAGATGAGAAGAGCTTATCTCTGCATCACCTCGTCTGGGTAACTGACCAGTAATTAACACATGTGGATTACATCGGAGACAGGACGTCTGTTTCCTTAGAGGTCGTTAGTAAACCATTGTATGATGTTGTGTGAGGAGATTGTCATTGTTCATCTGATTACTTCAAGTATTCCTTTTGCTGTATATAAGACCTGCCTCTCATTAAAGCTATTGAATATCTGGACACCCTTCATGAAGTCTTGGCTCATGTTTGGGGGGGAACATTCATCTAGGAAACTGCATTCATCTCCACTATCCCCCTACCTTCTATGGTAGCGATAATCACTTATGCTCGGCGATTGAGGGACGGAAAGAAGGCCGCAGTACCATAACCACTGCAGGTCTTAACAGCGTCCCTTTTTTCCCCACAAATAGAGCTTTCTTTTGGTGGTATTTGATCATCTCTGCGGTTTTTATTTTTTGTGCTATAAAAAAAAATAGAGCGACTTTTTGCTATAATAAATATCCCCCAAAAATATATAAAAAGGTGTTTTTTCCTCAGTTTAGGCCGATACATATTCTTCTACATATTTTTGGTAAAAAAAATCGCAGTAAGCGTTTATTGATGGCACACTTGTAGATCCCTGCTGTCTCCGAGGGAAGAGGAGGAACGAGTGCCGCTGAATTACAGAGCCGCGATCTTCTGTGTACCGGGCGCTCCGTCACTCACAGCCACGCCTCCTGGCCCCGCTCATATGATAGACAGTTGCCCAATGCGGGGCCAGGAGGCGTGGCTGTGAGTGACGGAGCGCCCGGTACACAGCAGATCGCGGCTCTGTAATTCAGCGGCACTCGTTCCTCCTCTTCCCTCGGAGACGGCAGGGATCGGCCTATAACGCGCACCCGTGATTTTCCCCCTATTTTCAGGGGAAAAAAGTGCGCGTTATACGCCGATAAATACGGTACATATGTGTGTGTAATACATATTTATCATTGAAGCAGGCTGTAGTATGGGTCTGCCATAAATTAGTCTAAAATGTTGCCAGCTTTGCTTTGAGAGAGATTATAGGTCCTCTTACCAGTTGGTCTCCTTCATCTTCATGGTAGAGAAGAGGCTGCTTCAGGGGTCTCCGGATGTAGGTGTTGGTGGTCGTCCCCTGGAAATACGTTGCTGAAAACTTTGCATACTTATACTCTGAGAGGTCCTCATCCTCCTCCTCAGGGAGAGGCAAAGAATCATCGAGATCAGCTTCCTCCATGTCTCCCTGAGCTCTCTCCAGATCCTGAAAGAAGACATTTTGGTTGAAGGAAACTTTAAATTAAATAGAAGCACGGTTCAAATTCCGAAGTATGGAATATGTGCATTCTCTGGGCTAGATTCAGATACCTTTATGCGGGTGTAGCGTATCTCCTATACGCTACGCCGCTGTAACTTTGAGAGGCGAGTATGGTATTCTCAAAGATTTTGCCGCCGAAGTTACGGCGGCATAGCGTATTAGGGCCGGCGTAAGCCCGCCTAATTCAAATGTTGAAGCTGTGGGTGTGTTTTATGCATATTAACCCCACGTAAATGACCCCCGTGTGACCCCACGTAAATGACGTTTCGATAGAACGGCGCATGCGCCGTCCGTGGACGTATCCCAGTGCGCATGCTCCAAATGACATCGGCAAATCGTCAATGCTTTCGACGTGAACGTAAATTACGGCCAGCCCCATTCACGGACGAGTTACGCAAACAACGTAAAATTTGAAAAATTTGACGCGGTTCCGACGTCCATACTTAACATTTGGTGGTTTATCTTTACGCCTGAAAACCCCTTACGTAAACGGCGTATCTTTACTGCGACGGCCGGGCGTACGTTCGTGAATAGGCGTATCTAGCTGATTTACATATTATAGGCGTAAATCAGCGTACACGCCCCTAGCGGCCAGCGTAAATATGCAGTTAAGATACAACGGCGTAGGAGACATTACGCCGGTCGTATCTTAGCAACATTTAAGCGTATCTCAGTTTGAGCATACGCTTAAAGTTGCGACGGCGCGGATCCGGACTTACGACGGCGTATCTACTGATATGCCCGTCGTAAGTCTACCTGAATCTGGCCCTCTGTCTTATACTAACACGGAATCAGCAAAAGCAGCCCAAAGGGTGGCGCCATCCGAATGGAACTTCCCCTTCATAGTGCCGTTGTACGTGTTGTACATCACCGCGCTTTTCGAGAGCATTTTTTTTTCACGATCGTGTGTAGGCAACTATAGAAAACTCCATAGGAGCCATATAGCTAGATTCAGGTAGCCGGGCGCATTTTTACGGCAGCGTAGCGTATCGTATTTACGTTACGCCGCCGTAAATCAGAGAGGCAAGTGCTGTACTCACAAAGCACTTGCCTCCTAAGTTACGGCGGCGTAGCGTAAATGGGGCCGGCGTAAGCGCGCCTAATTCAAATGAGGATGAGGGGGGCGTGTTTTATGTAAATGGTTGGTGACCCGACGTGATTGACGTTTTTTTTACGAATTGCGCATGCGCCGTCCGTGTACATATGCCAATGCGCATTGCTCCAAAGTACGCAGCAAGGACGTATTGGTTTCGACGTGAACGTAAATGACGTCCAGCCCCATTCACGAACGACTTGCACAAAAAACGTAAATTTTTCAAGTTTCGATGCCGGAACGACGGCCATACTTAACATTGACTAGGCCACCTAGGGGCAGCTTTATCTTTACGCCGGCGTACCTCTTACGGAAACGGCGTATCTTTACTGCGACGGGCAAGCGTACGTTCGTAAAACGGCGTATCTAGTCATTTACATATTCTACGCTGAACTCAACGGAAGCGCCACCTAGCGGCCAGCGGAAATATTGCACCCTAAGATACGACGCCGTCGTATTTTAGCTAGGTTTAAAGCGGTGGTTCACCCTGCTGAACAACATTTCAGCATAAAATCCGGCATAGTAGCGCGAGCTACACTATGCCGGTCTTACATTTTTTAACCCCGTACTCACTGTTTAATCGTACATAGACGATTCCGTCTGCCGCGGGGAATGGGCTTTCCTAGCAAGAGGGAGGGTGATTGACGGCCGACTCTGGCACGTCACGCTCCCCGAAGACAGCCGGAGTAGGTCTCGGCTCTTCACGGCGCCTGCGCACAGGCTATGCGCAGGCGCCGTGAAGAGCCAAGCCTATTTCGGCTATTTCCGGAGAAGCGTGACGCGCCAGAGCCGGCCGTCAATCACTTTCCGTCTGGATTGGAACGCCCATTCCCCGTGGGCAGACGGAATCGTCTAGGTCGGATTAAACAGTGAGTACGGGGATAAAAAATGTAAGACCAGCATACTGTAGCTCGCGCTACGATGCCGAATTTTATGATAGAATAAAAAAAAAATTTTTTTTTTTTATTCTAGGGTGAACCCCCGCTTTAAGTGTATCTCAGTTTGAGCATACACTTAGGCCTCGTACACACGACAGAGATTCTCGGCAGAATTCACCGAGAAACTCGGTCAAAACCCGGATTCTGCCGAGAAACTCTGTCGTCTGTACAGTTTTGGCTCGATGGAGCCGCCGAGGAACTCGACGAGAAAATAGAGAACATGTTCTCTATTTTCTCGTTGTCCTCGTTCTTCTATGGGAGAAGCCGGCCCGCCGAGCTCCTCGGCGGCTTTATCCCAAAACTCGACGAGGAACTCGACGTGCCAAGCACGTCGAGTTCCTCTGTCGTGTGTACGGGGCCTTAAACATACGACGGCTTAGATTCAGAGTTACGACGGCGTATCTACTGATACGCCGGCGTAACTCTTTGTGAATCTAGCTAATAGAGTTCAACAGAACCCTGGTGGAGAAAGCCTAACTTAGAAGCTTCACTCCTTTCAACATCAGAAAGTCCGGAAATGAAGCCATTTGAGATGAAATAGACATTTGTTACCTCAAATCCCGTGGGTGCCTGCCCCTCATGTCCTGGGAGAGATGTTGTTGTTCCAAGGAATCCAAACATTTTGTCCACCATGTCGGAGTCATTCACAGGTTCGTTTCTGGCCTTCTCCATCTTGTCCAGCATTTCCTTCTTCCTGCGGGTCTCGTCTTTCTCCCTCACCTCTCTCTCGGCATCTTCCCGGGCCAACTGGGCAAGACGTTCCTATAAGTGAGTGCAAAGCAAAACATTGTGAGACAAAGAAAATCATTTCATTATGACTCTACAATCTCCATGTCTTCTGAGGCTACCTGATCCCTTTTGTAATCTATTGTGGTGCGCCATCTTTGGTGTGATTTTTCTTCCTTAAAGCGGGAGTTCACCCATTTGTTTGTTTTTTGCCCTTTTCCCCTTCGCTTCCTGCTCGTTTTGTCTAGGGGAATCGGCTATTTGTTTTAAAATATGATCCGTACTTACCCGTTTTCGAGATGCATCTTCTCCGTCGCTTCCGGGTATGGTCTTCGGGAGCGGGCGTTCCTTCTTGATTGACAGTCTTCCGAGAGGCTTCCGACGGTCGCATCCATCGCGTCACTAGTAGCCGAAAGAAGCCGAACGTCGGTGCGGCTCTATACTGCGCCTGCGCACCGACGTTCGGCTTCTTTCGTAAAATCGTGACGCGATGGATGCGACCGTCGGAAGACTGTCAATCAAAATAGGAACGCCCAGTCCCGCAACCCATACCCGGAAGCGACGGAGAAGATGCATTTCGTAAACCGTAAGTACTGCTCATATTTTAAAACAACTAGCCGATTCCCCTAGACAAAACGAGCATCCATCTAAGGGGAAAAAGTGCCCTCTAAGGGTGAACCCCCGCTTTAAGTCCCGCACACACGATCGGATTTTCCGTAAAAAAAAAAAAACATTTTCTGTCAGAATTTCCGCCAGCAAAAGATTAAGAGCAGATTCTCTATTTTTCCGACCAAAAAAGTTCTTGTCGGAAATTCCGCTCGTCTGTATGCAAAAAAACACGCATGCTCAGAATCAAGCAAAAGAGCCGAACTGCCTATTGAACTTCATTGATCTCGGCTTGTCGTACGTCTTGTACATCACCGTGTTCTTGACAGTTGGAATTTTAGACAAGATTTGTGTGTGTATGCAATATAAGTTTGAGCCAACATTCCGTCATCAAAAATCCATGGCTTTCTTGTCGGAATTTCCGATCGTGTGTACGGGGCATTAGAGGCGAATGGTCCAGTAAGATGCAACTGCATATCAGGAGGGGAATGGGACTTTTAGGATCTTGCCAAAACTTAAACAAATATGATAATTTGAAGTATGAACAAAATGTCTTCATCCCCATGATGTAGAACAGGGGTGTCAAACTCAATTTCATTGTGGGTGGGCCAGATCTGTAGTATGGTTGCCTTCAAAGGGCTGGTTGTATCTGGGGTGCGCTATGTACAGAGTGCAGGGTTCAGGAGTGCATTACATACAGAGTTGAGCGCTCAAGAATACATACGTACAGAGTGCAGTGTTTAGGGGTGCATTACATACAGAGTTGAGCGCTCAAGAATACATACGTACAGAGTGCAGTGTTTAGGGGTGCATTACATACAGAGTTCAAAGCTCAAGATTGTGCCATGTACAGAGGGGCAGATCCACATACATAGACTGTGCCCGGCGCAGATGTAAGATACGCTACGCCGATGTAACTTACCTGGCTTTGGTTTGAATCCTCAACGAATTTGCGCCGTAAGTTACGGCGGCGTAGTGTATCTCTCGCGGCGGAATTCAAATTGGGCGGGTAGGGGGCGTGTTTCATTTAAATGAAGAACGTCCCCGTGCCGAACGGACTGCGCATGCGCCGTCCGTAAAAACTCCCAGGGTGCATTGCTCCAAATGACATCGCAAGGACGTCATTGTTTTTGGGGCGTCCAGCCCCATTCACGGACGACTCACGCAAACGACGTAAAATTTTTAAAATTAGACGCGGGAACGACGGCCATACTTAACATTGAGTACGCCACCATATAGCAGCTTTAATTATACGCCGGAAAAAGCCGAACGGAAACTACGTTAAAAATTGCGACAGCCGGTCGTACGTTCGTGGATCGTCGGAAATAGCTAATTTGCATACTCGACGCGGATTACGACGTGAACGCCACCCAGCGGACGCCGAAAAATTGCATCTAAGATCCGAAGGCGTACGCCTGTCGGATCTAACACAGATGCCGTCGTATCTTGGTTTGTGGATACCAAAACAAAGATACTACGCGCAAAATTAGAAATTACGCCGGCGTATCAAGAGATACGCCGCATAATTTCTTTGAGGATCTGCCCCAGAGTGTTCAGGGGTGCGTTACATACAGAGTTCAAAGCTCAAGAGTGTGTAGCACACAGGGTGCAGGGTTTATCCATGTGTCAGGCCCCCTGATCTACATACAGGGCACCGGACTCATGGATTCCAAAGGCGGGTGTGTTTTTGTTTTAAGCATGTGATTAGAGCCAGAGGCTCTAATAGGCTTCAAAAAAGGGCGGTATTGGGGTGCAGTAGAATAAAAAATAAAAGAATAGAGTAAAAAAGAACAAAATAAAATAGAAAATAAAATAACAGAATAGCATAGAATGGAAAATAAAGGAATCAAGTAGAATAGAATAAAAAAAAAAAGAATGAAATAGAAAATAACAATCTTCTGACATTCAAATTCCAAATAGAATACATTTCGAAAAAAATAGAGAATAGGATAGAGAAACAAAAAATAGAATAGAAAAAAAAACAATAGAATAAAATGGAAAGAATATAACCTTCTTCCGAAATGTAAA
This sequence comes from Rana temporaria, assembly GCF_905171775.1. NCBI lineage: Eukaryota > Metazoa > Chordata > Amphibia > Anura > Ranidae > Rana > Rana temporaria. The sequence goes on from NC_053490.1 coordinate 28,752,796, forward strand.
TTTGCATAGAATAGAATAGAAAATAATAAAATAGAAATTAAAAGAATAGAATAAAAAAAAATACAATAGAATGGAAAGAATATAACCATTTTCCCCAAATTTGAATAGAAAAAATTTGAATAGAATAGATTAGAATAGAGTAGAAAAGAATAGAAAGAATGGGCCAGATTCACAAAAGGGATACGACGGCGTATCTCTGTTTCTATCTATGCGGCTGATTCACAGAATCAGTTACGCATAGATATCCCTTAGATCCGACAGGTGTAATTGTTTTACACTGTCGGATCTTAGGATGCAGTACCTCGGCCGCCGCTGGGGGTAGTTCTTGTCGTAAACCAGCGTCGGGTATGCAAATTAGGAGTTACGGCCGATCCACGACAGTTTTTCGCGTTCGCTACGTCGTCCGTAGTCAAGTTTCCCGTCGCAAAGTTAGTCGCTTTTTTTTGTGCCCTAACTTTAGTCAGCAAGTGTATTGCTGTCTAAAGTATGGCCGTCGTTCCCGCGTCGAAATTCAAAATTTAACGTCGCTTGCTTAAGCCGTCCGGGAATACGGAAGTACGGCGGGAGTTAGGAAACGGAGCATGCGCAGTAGGTCCGGCGCGGGAGCGTGCCTAATTTAAATGGCACACGCCCATTTGAATTGGCCCGCCTTGCGCCGGAGGCCGCGGGCGTAGTTTTCATCGCAAGTGCTTGGTGAATCAGGCACTTGCGATGAAAAATTGCGGCGGTGTAACTTATCTAGGATAAGTTACGCCGCCGCGATTCTACGTGAATCTGGCCCAATATAACCATTTACCCAAAATTCAAATAGAATAAATTTAAATAGAATAGAAAAAAAGCAATAGAATTGAATATAATAGAATAAACACAACCATCTTCCGAAATTTGAATAAAATAAACTTTAATTTGAATAGGATAGAAAACAATAGAATAGAATAGAAAAGAATAGCATAAATGAGAAAAAAATCGAATAGACTAAAAAGAATCTAACAATATAACCATATTCTGAAATTCAAATTTCAAATAGAATACCGTACATTTGAATTATAATATAATATAATAAAATGGAAAGAATATATCCATCTTCCAAAATTCGAATTTTGAATAGAATAAATTCAATTTCAAATTAAATTCAAATTGATTTGAATTTTCTGAATTTGGATCGATTTGGATAAAAAAAAACGAATTCCGAAAACGAATTAAACTAATTGATGCAAATAACGAATCGAAACTAAACAAAACTAAGGGCTAGATTCATAAAGCCCGGCGTAACTTTGTGCGGGCGTAGCGCATCTCAGATACGCTACGCCGCCGTAACTTAGTGAGGCAGGTTCTGTATTCAGAAAAAACCTGCGCCCTAAGTTACGGCGGCGTAGCGTAAATGTTTCCCGGCGTAAGCGCGCCTAATTCAAATTGTGGGCGTGTTTTATGTAAATAAAACATGACCCCACATAAATGACGTTTCTAACGAGCGGCGTCCGTGAACGTATCCCAGTGCGCATGCTCCTAATCACGTTGCAAATAGTCAACGCTTTTGACGTGAACGTAATTTACGCAAAGCCCTATTCGCGAACGACTTACGCAAACAACGGAAAATTTTTACGCTGTCCCGACGTCCATACTTAACATTGGCTACGCCTCATATAGCAGGGGTAACTTTACGCCGAAAAAAACCAAACGTAAACGACGTAAAAAAATCCGCCGGGCGCTCGTAGTTTCCGAATCGGCGTATCCAGCTCATTTGCATATTCTACGCGGAAATTAACGGAAGCGCCACCTAGCGGCCAGCGTAAATATGCACCTAAGATACGGCGGCGTAGGAGACTTACGCCGGCCGTATCTTAGCAACATTTAAGCGTATCTCAGTTTGAGCATACGCTTAAAGATACGACAGCGCGGATTCGGATTTACGATGGCGTATCTACTGATACGCCCGTCGTAAGTCTTTATGAATCCAGCCCTAATTTTTTGGTTCTGCTCATGTCTAGTTGAGTGTGCCAAGTGTGTGGCCGCCATTTTGTTTAGGTAAAATAAAGAATTATATGGAAGGTAAAGAGACTTTACTTGATGTTTCCTTTCAGCTTCTTGTTTGGCTTTTTTGGCGCTCATCTCCTTCTTCAGGCGTTCTTCTTCAACCAGTCGCATTTTCTCTGCTTCGAGGCGCCGGTGGTACTAAAGAGAGAAGGAAGATAAATACTTACAGAACGGTGTTCTTGGAAAGGCAGAGCACTTCTATACGGACAGTCATCCTACCTCTCCTTTAAGGCGCCTGTATAGCCGCCTAGCGATCATGCCGCGGGCGTGCGCCTGAATTGTGTAGACCGCCCAGAGCCGGTGCCGGAAAGCTTTTCGGACCAGGTAACCTCGACATCGGGCCTGGAAGTAGCTGATGCGCTTGCGGGCAATATGGTACTGCTGGTGAAGTTTCCGGGAGCGGTAGAGAGCCTGGAGCCGCAGGAAGCCAATCCTCATCTAGAAAACAAGAGCAAAGGCAGGGCTCGACAAATCCCGGTCGCCAGGTCGCCATGGCGACTAGAAATAGGGTCCTGGCGACTTGGCTTGGAAGGGGGGGGGGGAAAAAACATTTTTTTTGTGAGCTGGCGCCATCTGGTGGTGAGCCGTTGGTATTACAAGTTATTACCACCAGATGTGAGCTGGCGCCATCTGGTGGTGGCCGTTGGTATTACAAGTTAAGCATTACAAGTTAAACAGCAATTCTAATGTAATTTTTCACTATTTTTTACTGCCATCTTCTTCCCTCTAATTAGAACCCCCAAACATTATATTTTTTATCCTAACACCCTGGAGAATAAAATGGCGATCGTTGCAATACTTTCTGTCACGCCGCATTTGCGCAGCGGTCTTACAAGCGCACTTTTTGGGGAAACAATTACACTTTTTTTACTTAAAAAATAAGACAACAGTAAAGTTATCCCCATTTTTTGTTAATATTATGAAAGATAATGTTACGCCGAGTAAATTCATACCCAACATGTCATGCTTCAAAATTACGTCCGCTCGTGGAATGGCGACAAACTTTTACCCTTTAAAATCTCCATTAAAAAATTCTACAGGTTGCATGTTTTGAGTTACAGAGGAGGTCTAGGGCTAAAATTATTGCTCTCGCTCTACCAATCGCGGCGATACCTCACATGTGTGGTTTGAACGCCGTTTACATATGCGGGCGCTGCTCACGTATGTGTTCGCTTCTGCGCGCAAGCTCGTCGGGACGGGGCGCGTTTTCTGGCTCCTAACTTTTTTAGCTGGCTCCTAGATTCCAAGCAAATTTGTCAACCCCTGAGCAAAGGGGTCACCAAGATCCATCCCGGTGAACAATGGGCATTTCTTCATGATGCCAGTCATCATCATCGACAAGTAGAACCATTATTTTTCTTTGTACCTTTCATGTTGATGAATAAGCCCCCCCTATTACTGGAGTATTTTTATTATAATTTTTTTTTAATTCATGACTTACCACGGCGTAATTTCTCCTGCAATTGTGTCCTCTCCAATATCTCTGGATCAACAAAGCAGATTTTCTTACTTTTAAGAAATTGGACCTAAAAAATAAAAGTAATTTGGTTATCAACTTATAGATTGATTAAAAACTTCAGCCCCTGACCATTTTGCTGGTCAATAATCGGGCCACTTTTTGCGATTCGGCACTGCGACGCTTTAACTGACAATTGCGCGGTCGTGCAAGGTGGCTCCCAAACAAAATTGGCGTCCTTTTTTACCCACAAATAGAGCTTTCTTTTGGTGGTATTTGATCACCTCTGTGGTTTTTATTTTTTGCGCTATAAACAAAAATAGAGCGACAATTGCGAAAAAAAATGAATATTTTTTACTTTTTGCTATAATCAATATCCCCCGAAAAAATATGTAAAAAAACATTTTTTTTCCTCAGTTTAGGCCGATATGTATTCTTCTACATATTTTTCGTAATTAACGTTTATTGATTGGTTTGCGCAAAAGTTATAGCATCTACAAAATAGGGGATAGTTTTATGGCATTTTTATTAATATATATTTTTTTACTAGTAATGGCGGTGATCAACGATTTTTAACGTAACGTATGTTGGCCGGCGTAAGCCCGCCTTATTCAAATGGGAATGATGTGGGCGTGTTTTATTTAAATGAATGGTGACCCCGCGTATTTTACGTTTTTTACGAACGGCGCATGCACCGTTCGTGAAAGAATCCCATTGCGCATGCTCAAAATTAACCTGCAACAAGCCAATGCTTACAACGTGAACGTCATTCTACGCAACGCCCTATTCGCGAACGACGTAAAATTTTCAAAATGCGAGGCGGGAACGACGTCCATACTTAACATAGGATACGCCTCATATAGCAGGGGTAACTATACGCCGGAAAAGCCTTAGGCCTCGTACACACGACCGAACATGTCCGCTGAAACTGGTCCGTCGGACCAGTTTCCGCGGACATGTCCGACCGTGTGTAGGATCTACCGGACAGTTTTCCGGCCTAGCGGACAGGTTTCCAGCGGACAAAAGTTTCTTAGCATGCTAAGAAACTTGTCCGCTGGAAGCCTGTCCATTGGACATGTCCGATGGTTAGTACGACTCATCGGACATGTCCGCTGGCCCGAAATCCCGCGCATGCGTCAAATTGATTCGACGCATGCGTGGAAGCATTGAACTCCCGTGTCAGAGAACGTCGGTGTCTTCTACGTCACCGCGTTCTCTGTCCGCGGGGATTTTGGTCTGATGGTGTGTACACACATCAGACCAAAAGATCCCAGCAGACATGTCCGATGAAAACGGTCCGCGGACCGTTTTCATCGGACATGTCTGCTCGTGTGTACAAGGCCTCACGGAAACGACGTAAAAAATATTTCATATTCGACGCGTAAATATACGGAAATATACGGAAGCGCCACCTAGCGGCCAGCCTAAAATTGCAAATAAGATACGACGGCGTAAGAGACTTACGCCGGTCGGATCTTAGGGAAATCTATGCATAGATACGACGGCCCGCACTCAGAGATACGACGGTGTATCCGGAGATACGCCGTCGTATCTCCTTTCTGAATCTAGCCCATTGTGTTTTATTCAAACTTTACGCTCTTTTTTTGTTTATAGCGCAAAAAATAAAAACCGTAGAGGTGATCAAATACCACCAAAAGAAAGCTCTATTTGTGGGAAAAAAAGGCATCAATTTTGTTTGAGAGCCACGTCGCACGACCGCGCAATTGTCAGTTAAAGCGACGCAGTGCCGAAAGCTGAAATTTAGCCTGGGCAGGAAGGGGGTATATGTGCCCATTACGCAAGTGGATAAAAGTAAACAACTTGAAAAAATAAAGTGCTTGAAAAATAATAACTTATTAAATAGCTTCCCAAAAACATAGAAAAATTGCATAAATACCTATAAACTGCACACTGACCAATATCAGTAAAATTGGTAAGATTCTGACTCATAGCGATTATTTGAAAATGTGCTAATATCGGCCTAATAATCAGCAGCTCCAATAATCGGTTGACTCCTAGCGCAGATCAATCAATATACACTTATTGGGATTTTTTTTTTACTAGTAATGGTGGCGATCTGCGATTTCAATCGGGACTGTGACATTGTGGCGGACACATCGGACACTTTTGACACATTTTTGGGACCATTGTCATTTATACAGCGATCAGTGTTATAAAAATGCACCGATTACTGTAAAAATATCACTGGCAGGGAAGGGGTTAACACTAGGGGGCGATCAAGGGGTTAATTGTGTTCCCTTGTGTGTGTTCTAACTGAAGGGGGAGGGGACTGACCTGAAAGAAATTACAAATCGTGGTTCCAAGCTATTAGGAACTCACGATCTGTCTTTCCTCCTTTACACACACATGTCCCTCTTCTGCCTCTCATGCCTGGAGATCAAGCTTGGCCGGCGGTCATCGCGACCACCGGTCACGAGCATCGGCACTCCCGCGATGCAGCGGGCACATGTGCGCGCCTGCTAGCCCGCTTAAAGCCACCGACGTACAGCTAGGATGGTTTGCCCAGCAGAGCCAACCTGCTGCAGTATAACTGTGGCGGCTGGTCCACAAGCGGTTAAATCAAGGGGCGGCCGTCCATTGTGGGCGATGCCTCCCCTATCCACCACCACCCTCCCTATCCATGCAACCAGTCCCTTTCAGGCACGCCAGGCACATCGATTCCTATGGCAGGGGTGGGCGGGGTTTGTTTTTTGAAGCACTTGATTAGAGCCAGAGTGTCTAATAGGCTTCAAAATAGGGTGGGCTCGGGGCACAGAGCACTGCGTCTGGAGCCCACCCCCCAGTTGTGTTGCAACAGCGAATAAAAATTTGCTGTTGCAACAATGATCCTCCTCCCAGCCAATCGGGAAAGCGGGGCTGATACCCGTCACCCAATTGGCTGAAAGGAAAGGCGATCCTATTGGATACCTAGGAAGAGGGGAGGAGATGCACGGCGGAAACGAGGAGGAGAAGACACAGGAGCCACTGCCAGATGTCCGCCGATGCCCCAATCTTCGCAGCTGCCCGATGCACCCGCCGCTGCCGATCCCCGCCACTGCCCGATTTGCCCGGCGATGCCCGATCCCCGCTGATGCCCGATGTGCCAGCCGCCTAGATGGGGTAAGCACCAATGGACCGGCAGACAGTGAGGGGGGCTTGAGGTGCCGCAGGGGGTGGTTGTTTGCTGCCCCCCCAAACAAAAAAACACCAGCCACCATTGAGTTAAATTATACCCTTATGTCCCTTCTTCCCACTTCATTGTTTCAAGTGTTATACTTCTTCCAAGTCCATCATGTGCAAAGTACAGAGCGGACGACTTTTGACAACAATTTCCACATCACTTTACAGCCCTTGTTATATAGTAGGAGTCTAATGATCAGGGCCGGGACAAGGGGTGGGCAGGAGGGAAAGCTACCCTGGGCACTGTACCGTAGTATCATGTGAGGTGGGGGAGGGGATTTGTGTTGGAAGGGGAATTTGTGGGGCAGAAGGGGGTAAGTATTGTTCTAGGAGGGGACATTTGGGGGGGGGGGGCGGTAGGGTGACCACGTGTCCCGGATTGCCCGCATTTTGCAGGTCTGTCCGGGGCTCCTTCATTCCAGTACAATACAGTGTCCCGGAATGAAACTGACACAGCCACCCCCCCCAAGCCAAACTAATGCCCCAAAAAAAGGCCGCCACATCACCCATACCTCCCAACTTTTCAACTTCAGAATGAGGGACAAATGAGCATACCCCCCAAACGAAGTTGTTGAGCGGGGGGGGTCCGTGGATCAGAGTTGTTAAGCGGGGGGGGGGTTCTGCAGATCGAAGTTGTTGAGCGGGGGGGGGTCCGCGGATCAAAGTTGTTGAGCGGGGGGGGGGAACGGATCACAGTTCTTGAGCTGGTGGGGGGGGGAATACCGCGAAACGCGGGCACGCAATATCGCGGTAATCGCGGGGGGTAGAATTAGCGGGACGATAGCACTGCTCGCGGGACTGCGGGATTTTTGGGAAACCGCGGGACGTTTCCGCGAAATTCGGGACGGTTGGGAGGTATGACTTTACCGCTTTACTCACTGACAGTACTTGTCCTGGCCGGGAATGCCTGGAGGAGCACAGTCCCGCCCCCTGCTTGTGATTGGAGAAATTATAAATCCCGCCTTTTGTGTCCAATCACTGTGCTGTGATTCGTTACAGCACAAGCTGATTTTTGGGAAGGGGGGGTGTCCCTGAATGGTAGTTTGGAAATGTGGTCACCCTAGGGGGCGGGTGCTAGGAGTGGCGATTTAGGTGGATTTCTTTTGGGAGGGAAGATTTGTGCTAGGAGGGAGGGGGGAATGTTTGTGTGGTGGGGGTGGGGGGGGTGGCATTTGAGCTGGGGGGTGGAGGGGCAAAGATATGCGCTGGGATGGTTTTTTTTTAGCAGGGGGGTGGATTTGTACTGGAGGGAATTTATGCTTTGCCGATTAGATTATTAGCTGGATTCAGGTATGCGGGCGCATCCTTGCGGCGGCGTAGCGTATCATCAGGGCCGGCCTTTGGGGTGTGCGAGCTGTGCGGCTGCACAGGGCGCCATGGGCAACAGGGGCACCGTGCGGCCAGAGGGGGGGCGGGCCGCACCGGGGTGCCACACACTGAGGGCCGTGACTTAAGTGGTGACAGCGCCGCCGCCACTTCGTGACTTTAGGCAGCACTGTGGCAAATAAGAGCTGCAGAGAGACTCCAGGCACAGGCAGATACCGCGATACAAAGGCCGGCCCTGCGTATCGTATTTACACTACGCCGCCGTAAGTTAGCAAGGCAAGTACTGTATTCACAAAGTACTTGCCTGCTAAGTTACGGCGGCGTATCGTAAATGGGGCCGGCGTAAGCGCGCCTAATTCAAATGAGGATGTGGGGGGCGTGTTGTATGTAAATTAACTGTGACCTGACATGATTGACGTTTGTTACGAACGGCGCATGCGCCGTCCGTGTACATATCCCAGTGTGCATTGCGGCAAAGTACGCCGCACGGACATATTGGTTTCAATGTGGACGTAAATTACGTCCAGCCCTATTCACGGACGACTTACGCAAACGACGTAAAATTTTCAAATTTCGACGCGGGAACGACGGCCATACTTAACATTACTAGTCCAGATACTTGATGGAATAACTTTACGCCTGAAAATGCCTTACGTTAACGGCGTATCTGTACTACGTCGGCCGGGCGTACGTTCGTGAATAGGCGTATCTAGTGATTTACATATTCTACGCCAAACTCAATGGAAGCGCCACCTAGCGGCCAGCGTAAAAATTACACTTTAAGATACGACGGTGTAAGACACTTACGCCGCTCATATCTTATCCTAATCTAATCCATATCCTCTATCCTAATTTAAGCGTATCTGGTTACCAGAATACGCTTACATTTGCGTCGGAGCAGATTCAGACTTAGGCTGGCGTATCTACTGATACGCCGGCCTAAGTCTTTCTGAATCTAGCTTTATGTATGCAGATTAGTGCTCAGTGTTTTTGTGGGGAGATTTTGGCATGTTCACCATGGACTCTTGATGACCTTGTCCCGACACTGCTAATGTCATAGGTGTGCGCAGCCTATTGCATTAGGGTGTGCACCCCAAAGCTCAAACACACATTACCGATCACTCACAATGTTCATTCAGAAAGGGAAGGGGCCGGTAAATTTTATATTTACCAGCCCCTTCCCCCACTCATCCTAAAACATCTCCGTAGCAACAGCCGACGGGAAAGGAGAGGAGAGGAGGGAAGTCGGCAGCGTGGTGGGAGGGGAGGGCAGTGGGGGGAATCTGTGCTGCACAGGATGATTAGAGTGTGCCTGGGCACACCTGGCACACCCTGTGCGCACGCCTATGGCTAATGATAAATACAAATCTGGGAGACTCGCCTGTCTTTGAAGCCCCGAACCACTTTCTGGATGAGAATAACCTTGTCTGTAATGGCCTTGTCTCTTTCAATTTCCAGCAGCATGTCATGGTGGTCCTGGAATAAATAAAAAGAAAACATGATTGAAGTGTATATAAAACCTAACAATGGTTTGCTCCTTTCCTGTCTGTTGAATATACTTTTGGAAGCTTTGTGTTATATCTCTTACATAATGGCAAAAACAAATAGATTTATATCTGTCGCTCCGACCACAAACCTTGTGAGACGACTTCTGGACCCTCTGTCACTGCTGTCACACCTATCAAGTATTTTGTTTCCACTTCTCTCTGTGGACTACAGAACACCTTCCTCTATGTTGAGATGAGGACGGGGAGTATTCTGTGTTTTCCTAAAACATTTCCTGTCTTCACTAACACCAACAATGGGCCATAACTCCTCCCACTGACACCGACAATGGGGCATAACTCCTCCCACTGACACCGACAATGGGGCATTAATCCTCCCACTGACACCGACAATGGGGCCTAGCTCCTCCCACTGACAACGACAATGGGGCATAACTCCTCCTACTGACACCGACAATGGGGCATAACTCCTCCCACTGACACAGACAATGGGGCCTAGCTCCTCCCACTGACAACGACAATGGGGCATAACTCCTCCTACTGACACCGACAATGGGGCATAACTCCTCCCACTGACACCGACAATGGGGCATAACTCCTCCCACTGACACAGACAATGGGGCATAACTCCTCCCACTGACACCGACAATGGGGCCTAACTCCTCCCACTGACAACGACAATGGGGCCTAACTCCTCCCACTGACAACGACAATGGGGCATAACTCCTTCTACTGACACCGACAATGGGGCAACGACATGGAACGATTCCTTCCACTGACACTAATGACCTGGTACAATTAATATATATATTTTTTTTACTCCCACTGACCATCAAGCTAGAGGCATTGGGGTAGATTCAGGTAGGGGCGCGCACTGATACGGCGGCGCAGCGTATCGTCTGTATTCACGAAGCACTTGCTCCGTAATTTGCGGCGGCGTAGCGTAAAAGGGGCCGGCTTAAGCGTGCGTCATTCAAATGATCCGGTAGGGGGCGTGGATCATTTAAATTAGGCGCGTTCCCGCGCCGAACGTACTGCGCATGCGCCGTCCCTTAAATTTCCCGACGTGCATTGCGGTAAATGACGTCGCAAGGACGTCATTGGTTTCGACGTGAACGTAAATGGCGTCCAGCGCCATTCGCGGACGACTTACGCAAACGACGGAAAATGTTCAAATCGCGACGCGGGAACGACGTCCATACTTAACATTGGCTGCGGCCTCCTAATAGCAGGAGCAACATTACGACGAAAACGACTTACGCAAACGACGTAAAAAACTACCGCCGGGCGCACGTACGTTTGTGAATCGGCGTAAGTATGTAATTTGCATACGCTACGCTGACAACTACGGAAGCGCCACCTAGCGGCCAGCGTGAGAATGCACCCTAAGATACGACGGCGTAAGAGACTTACGCCAGTCGTATCTTAGGCTAATGTCGGCGTATCTAGCTTTCTGAATACAGAAAATAGATACGCCGGCGCAGCTTTGGAATTACGCGACGTATCTATGGATACGCCGGCATAATTCTTTCCTGAATCTACCCCATTATTTACTCCCACTGACGTTTGGGGAATTTTCTAGTCCCACTGTCGTCAGTCCAGTCCCCCTATAGTCTAAAGCAGGGGTCTCCAAACTTTCTAAGCAAAGGGCCAGTTTACAGACTTAGGAGGGGGGGGGGGGGGTCGCACTGCAGCCATTGGAAATGGAAATGGTCCTGGCATCAGTGGGACTTGGGAGTAAACATTGGGGTTTATTTAAAGCTAAAAAGTGCAAAATCAGTCTCACTTCTGCAGAGAAACCAATCAGCTTCTAACCTCAGTTTGTTCAATTAAGCTTTGGCAATAAAACCTGGAATCTGATTGGTTTCTATGCAGACGTGAGACTGATGTTGCACTCTCCAGCTTTAGTGAATAAACCTCTTTGCATCTTTGGTAATAGGGGGAGGAATAGCGCCCCGTTGTTGGTGTCAGGGGGATCAATAGTGTCCCAGCATTGGTCTTAGTGGGAGAAATAGTGACCCATCATTGGTATCAGTGGGAGGAATATTGCCCCATCATTGGTGTCAGTGGAAGGAATAGTGCCCCATCATTGGTGTCAGTGGAAGGAATAGTGCCCCATCATTGGTGTCAGTTGAAGGAATAGTGCCCCATCATTGGTGTCAGTGGAAGGAATAGTGCCCCATCATTGGTGTCAGTTGAAGGAATAGTGCCCCATCATTGGTGTCAGTTGAAGGAATAGTGCCCCATCATTGGTGTCAGTGGAAGGAATGGTGCCCCATCATTGGTGTAAGTGGGAGGAATAGTGTCCCAGCATTGGTGTCAGTAGGAGGAATAGTGCCCCATCATTGATGTCAGTGGAAGGAATAGTGCCCCATCATTGGTGTCAGTGGAAGGAATGGTGCCCCATCATTGGTGTAAGTGGGAGGAATAGTGTCCCAGCATTGGTCTTAGTGGGAGAAATAGTGACCCATCCTTGGTGTCAGTGGAAGGAATAGTTCTATATCATTGGTATCAGTGGGAGGAATAGTGCCCCATCATTGGTGTCAGTGGGAGGAATATTGCCCCATCATTGGTGTCAGTGGAAGGAATAGTGTCCCATCATTGGTGTCAGTGGAAGGAATAGTGCCCCATCATTGGTGTCAGTGGAAGGAATAGATCCCTATTGTTGGTGTCAGATTAAGGAATAGTGCCACATCGTCGTTTTCAATGGGAAAAGCACGCTAGAAGAAGGCAAGTATTTATCCAAGATACAGGAATACTTCTAATTCCATTTAAAATGTTCTTTTGGATAGACATTGATAAAGTGAGTACGTTAAGTATTTATTGCTAGCTCTAACCACCCTGTTTGGGTGAGTTGACCTCACTTCCTGTCCCTCTGACAGGCCGTGACAGCAGGACAGGAAGTGAGAAGAGTGGGCGTTGCCAGAACAAGAATTCAAACACACAAAGAAGTCCTTTAAAAAAACTTCATGAAGGAAAACCTGTCTGTAATGCCGCGTACACACGACCGTTTTTCATGACGTGAAAAATGTCATTTTTTTAAATGGTCATTAACCCCTTAAGCACCGCCTCCTGCACATATACGTCGGCAGAATGGCATGGCTGGGCTCCGTGACCGGGACCTCGGGACCAGCGGACCCGATCGCTGCTGGAGACCCGGGATCGGTCCCCGGAGCTAAAGAACGGGGAGAGCCCGCTATTTTTTTACATCGTTTACGTTAGGCTTTTTCTGCGTAACGTTGCTCCTGCTATTATGAGGCATACGCAATGTTAAGTATGGACGTCGTTCCCGCGTCAAATTTTTAATTTTTTACGTCGTTTGCGTAAGTCGTTCGCGAATAGGGCTGGACGTAATTTACGTTCACGTCGAAACCAATGACGTTCTTGCAGCGTACTTTGGAGCAATGCACACTGGGAAATTCCATGTACGGCGCATGCGCCGTTCAGGAAAAACGTCAATCACGTTGGGTCACCACCCATTTAAATAAAACACGCCCCCCTCATACTCATTTGAATTAGGCGCGCTTACGCCGTCCCCATTTACGCTACGCCGCCGCAACTTAAGGAGCTTTGTGAATACTGCACTTGCCCGTGTAAGTTGCGGCGGCGTAGTGTAAATAAAATACGCTACGCCCACACAAACTTACGGCAGGCTACTTGAATCTAGCCCAATGCATTTTAAATGCATTTTTTCCTGTGACAATTACAATGGTCCCAAAAATGTGTCAAAATTGTCCGAAGTGTCCGTCATAATGTCGCAGTCACGAAAAAAAAAACGCTGATCGCCGCCATTAGTAGTAAAAAATAAAAAAAAATGAATAAAAATGCAATAAAACTACCCCCTATTTTGTAAACGCTATAAATTTTGCGCAAACCAACCGATAAACGCTTATTGCGATTTTTTTACCAAAAATAGGTAGAAGAATACGTATCGGCCTAAACTGAGTAAAAAATAAATGTTTTTATATATATTTTTGGGGGATATTTATTATAGCAAAAAGTAAAAAATATTGCATCTTTTTCAAAATTGTCGCTCTATTTTTGTTTATAGCGCAAAAAAAAAAAAAACGCAGAGGTGATCAAATACCACCAAAAGAAAGCTCTATTTGTGGGAAAAAAAGGACGCCAATTTTGTTTGGGAGCCACGTCGCACGACCGCGCAATTGTCAGTTAAAGCGATGCAGTGCCGAATCGCAAAAAGGGGCAAGGTCCTTTAGCTGCATTTTGGTCCGGGTCTTAAGTGGTTAAAAACGATCGTGTGTAGGCTCCAGAGCATTTTTCTCGATGTGAAAAATGGGCATTAAAAAATTTAGAACATGCTCAAATTTTTCTTGTCATTTTTCACGTCGTGAAAAACGGTCGTGTGTGGGCTTTAACGATGGGGAAAAAACGCGCATGTTCAGAAGCAAGTTATGAGACGGGAGCGCTCGTTCTGGTAAAACACTGTAACAGACTGAAAAGCACGAAGACTGAAAACCAAATTTTTACTAACACAAAATCAGCAAAAGCAGCCCAAAGGGTGGCGCCATCCGAATGGAACTTCCCCTTTATAGTGCCGTCGTATGTGTTGTACGTCACCGCGCTTTACTAGAGCATTTTTTTTTCTACATATATACACTAATATTTATATTATATTCTTTATATTATATTATTTTTTCTGCACCATTTTCATGCATTTTGGGTTTTATGCATATATCAGGATTTATATTATGAGTCTTTACTGTTAACCCTTATATATATTATAAGTGTTTGTTACCGCACTTTTATATACACATATTTGTATTGTGGAGTCCAGTCACGGTCCCCTGTTTGTTCCTTCCCCTCCCCCTTTCCTTTTACCCCTTCCCCATAGCGCAGTTACTGTACCATTTCTTCATTATATTTATTTTTCACGATCGTGTGTATGCGAGGCAGGCTTGACGAAAATCACGTCGAGAAAAACTTTGTTTTTTCTAGGACATTAAAAATTGTCGTGTGTACGCGGCTTTAGGCCCAAATACTGTAAATGAATTCTATTTTCCATGCACAAAAACAGTGGTCTCCAAACTGTGTCCCAGGGGCCAGATGCGGCCTTCATTAGGCCCTTGGGGCACTATTCCATCTGACACCAACAATAGGGCATAATTCCTGATGCTGACACCAACAATGTGACACTATTCCTACCACTGGCACCATCAAAGGGGCACATTTCCTTCCACTGACACAGATGATGATGCACAATTACTTCCATTGACACCCATGATTGGGTCACAACTCCTTCCATTGATACCGATGATGGGCCACTATTCACCCCACTAGCACCAATAATGGGGCACCGTTTCCCCCACTGACAGCAACAATGGGGCAGAATTCCTTTCATTGACATCCACTATGGGGCACTATACCTCCAACTGACACCAAAAAATTGGGCACTATTCCTCCACTGACACCAAAAATAGGGCATTGTTTACTCCCACTGGATGCCGAGACATTTTCTAGCCCCATTGGCCCTAGTCCGGCTTGCCTAAAGTCTGAAGGACAGTAAACTGGCCTTTTATTTAGAAAGTTTGGAGACCCCTGCACTAGAATAAAAGGATCTGTGGGTTGGTATGAGCCAACACCCAGGCCTGGATTTCCCACAAGGCCACTGAGGCCAGGCCTTGGAGCGGCAGGGCGCCAAGGGGCGGCAGTGGCATGGAATCCCCCGACCAATGCTGTATCCTGGCCTAGGCCAACAAGGCCCAGGCCTAGGGCAGCACTTTGCAGGGGGGCAGCACAGACAGTGTCCCCGCCGGCTTGCACTACACTGTTAGGCAAATTAGTTTAGCGCCCCCATAAATCGGCCGCACTGCTTCCAGTATGTGGGCGGTTGGCATTCTGCAACTGTGGGGGGTGGTGGGGGGCTGTCTCTTCTAATTTTTTACCATCCCTGCCCCATTGCAGAGATTTCCCTTTACTTCCTGTCCCATAGCCAAACAGGAAGTGAGAGGAAATCGAACTCGTTAACAAGTGATTGCGGCGATGTCGCCAAAATCACTTGTAAAATGTGTGCTCCTGTCCGCCCACCCCACATACCTCTCTCTGCTGGCTCTGTCTTTGGGACTCCGTCCTCCCCCCAGCCACCGAGTCTGTCTAGCACAGTGCTAGGATTCATGTTTTGGAGGTGACAGGGTCAATAAAGAGAACATGTCACCTCCAATTGCTATCACACAGGGAATTGTTTTCTCCTGTGGGATAGCAAAAAAGTTAAGTGAAAAAAAATGATAAAAAATAAATAAATAATAAGAAATAATAATTAAATTAATAAAATAAAAATGTAAAGAATAAGAAAAATAATAAGGAATATAATAAGAAAATTATACAAAAATAAAAAAAAGTAAGCGACAAGCTACAAAAAAAATAAAAAAGTGATAAAAAAGTTAAAAAAAAATTAAACTAACCGTGCAGCCCATTCTCCGTTGATTTGGGGGGGGGGGGGGGTTCGATTGGCGGGAAGGAGGTGCATTGCGGAACCTGGCCTTGGGGTGGCAGGGAGAGCAAATCTGGCCCTGCCAACACCAGGAACATTCAGTTCATTGAGAGGTAAAGTCCCCACTCTCCTGGGCTTTCATTGCCTAGCTCCAAGGCTCTTTGCATTAAACCCTACCCAACAAGGATCCAAACTTTTCCTACCACTGTGAGAGGGGCAGTTAAGGAATGCTAAGCCTTTACTAATTTATTGGTGTCCATAGCAGAATGGAACCGCTTACAGCAAAAAAAAAAGCTCATCCCTTATAGGGTGAAGGCTGGGGAAAAAATCTTAACTTGATCCTTAAAGATCTGGCCTAGGATAACACTGACACCAACTAACATTACTGTATGTCAGACATTTTCATACAGGTGACCCCATGAACTCCAGTATAAGCCAATACCGTGTAAACACATTTGAGATCTGTGGCCCGGATTCAGATAGCCTTTACGCCGGCGTATCTATTGATACGCCGCGTAAGTACTACGAAGCGCCGGCGTATCTTCTTTCTGTATTCAGAAAGCTAGATACGCCAGAATTTCCCTGAGATCTGACCGGTGTAAGTGTCTTACACCGTCGTATCTTAGGCTGCATATTTACGCTGGCCGCTAGGTGGCGCTTCCGTATATTTACGCGATGAATATGCTAATTAGGTAGATATGCCGATTCAGAAACGCACGTCCGCCCAGAGCATTTTGTTACGTCGTTTACGTTAGGCTTTTTCCAGCGTAAAGTTACCCCTGCTATATGAGGGGTATCCTATGTTAAGTATGGACGTCGTTCCCGCGTCGAGTTTTGAAAATTTTACGTTGTTTGCGTAAGTCGTTCGCGAATAGGGCTGTACGTAAGTTACGTTCACGTCTAAAGCAATGACGATTTGCAGCGTAATTTCGAGCATGCGCACTGGGATTCTTTCATGAACGGCGCATGCGCCGTTCGTAAAAAAACGTAAAATACGCGGGGTCACCATTCATTTAAATAAAACACGCCCACATCATCCCCATTTGAATTAGGCGGGCTTACGCCGAACCACAGACGTTACGCCGCCGTAACTAAGGGCGCAAGTTCTTTCTGCATACGGAACTTGCGCCCTAATTTACGGCGACGTAACGTATCTGAGATACGTTACGCCGTGCCGAAAGATACTCCAATGTATCTGAATCCGGCCCTGTGTATTCTTCCTTGAATCTAGGTGTGGGCTTTATTTATTTCTTCTGTGCAGTAATCCAGTGTGAAGCTTTAGCTCCCCTGTCATTCCAGAACGCACCGACAAGGGGGTAGCAATCTCTAGCCGTGATTAGAAAGTAACCCATTCTATAAATATTTATCTGATCTCGATCCTGTTCTTGGAGTAGGAATAATTTGATAGCCTGTTATGTCCGGACCCCTCCTGTTTATTCGCAGCCCATGGAATGTCCAGCCAGCTGTTCTCTCTATTTCCCGTTTGGGAAACCTCCATTTCCTGCAGGAGTTTCCTCTAGGACTGACAGATGCCGCATCTGATAAAAGACATTGGAGAGGCCCCCGGAGCACAATAGGATGTCATATAAGGGCTTTCTGTCAGCTTCATGGGCAGCTGGGATATGGGAAAGTGATGCCAACGTGTTTCTTGCACGGGCCAGTTTAACAGACACGCGAGCTGGAGTCTACTGGTTACGTTTAGGGCCCATTTATACTTTTTCCAATAAGACCTGAGGGCCAGATTCACGTAGAAGTGCGGCGGCGTAACGTATCGCAGATACGTTACACCGCCGCAAGTTTTCATCGCAAGTGCCTGATTCACAAAGCACTTGCAATGAAAACCTACGCCGGCGGCCTTTGGCGTAAGCCCGCGTAATTCAAAGGGGCGTGTGCCATTTAAATTAGGCCCGCTCCCGCGCCGGACCTACTGCGCATGCTCCCTTTTGAATTTCCCGCCGTGCTTTGCGCGAAGTGACGTCATTTTTTCGAACGGCGACGTGCATAGCGTACTTTCGTATTCCCGGACGTCTTACGAAGCAAACATTTTTACATTTCGAACGACGGCCATACTTTATACAGCACATACGTGTGCTGTGTAAAGTTAGGGCACCAAAAACGACGACTAACTTTGCGACGGGAAACTAGACTAGCAGCGACGTAGCGAACGTGAAAAACCGTTGTGGATCGCCGTAACTCCTAATTTGCATACCCGACGCTGGTTTATGACGCAAACTCCCCCCAGCGGCGGCCGCGGTACTGCATCCTAAGATCCGACAGTGTAAAACAATTACACCTGTCGGATCTTCTGGCTATCTATGCGTAACTGATTCTATGAATCAGTCGCATAGATACTCTGAGAGATACGACGGAGTATCTGAGATACTCCGTCGTATCTCGGCTGTGAATCTGGCCCATACTGCTTAAACCATGGTGGAAAATGCCTTGTATGATGTCTGTAGCACTACCCCCAGAGGAGCTGCTGGTTGTTTTGGGTGGCACATTAACCTCGTGGCTCTTCC
The DNA here is from genome assembly GCF_905171775.1 of Rana temporaria. NCBI lineage: Eukaryota > Metazoa > Chordata > Amphibia > Anura > Ranidae > Rana > Rana temporaria. The sequence goes on from NC_053490.1 coordinate 28,771,264, forward strand.
GAATTCCCAGGGGTGAACGGAGAATATAGCAATAGTAAAAGATGTCCGCAACAAGTGTCTTTTCTGTGCTCTTTATTACCCAGCCGGGTAAAACAATGAACTGGTGGTGAAAGGGATATGCCCCGTACACACCATCACTTTATGTGATGAAAAAAAACGACATTTTCTGTGAAGTAAAAAATGACGTTTTTGAAACTTCAATTTTCAAAGACGAAGTTGCCTACACACCATCGTTTTTCTCACAATGTTCTAGCAAAGCGAGGTTACGTTCTCACCACGTTTTTCCATTGAAGCTCGCTTCATAACTAGCTTCTGGGCATGCGCGGGTGAAAAAACGTTGTTTTTTGGTACACACGGTCAATTTCTGTGAAGTAAAAAACAAAGTTTTGAAAAGCGACACATAAAATTGAAGCATGCTTCAATTTTTTTTTGTCGTTTTTCACAAGACATAAAACAACGTTTTCCCCCACACACGGTCATTTAAAGTGACGTTTTTAAAAACGACGTTTTTTTTCATCACATAAAGTGATGGTGTGTACACGGCAATAGAGTTTGCAGGAAGACGGAGAAGAGCAAATTCAGGCGTACTATGTGGAACAGTCCTGTTCCCATATGTAACACTTTCCGTAACACTCTTGCCTGAGTGGGCTTAGTGTACCCGGACAGGCCTCTCTCACTGACCTGGCAGACGGAGTATCACTCGAACATTTGTAGGATAAAGTCTCTGCCACAGACCCTCCTGAATGGCAGTTATACAGCGGCAGGTCGACTCCCCTGCGCGAGAGCCCGACTCCCGTGCGCGTGACCGGCGGGCGCGATCGCCGCCGGGCACACGCGATCGCTCGTTACAGAGTGAGGACTGGAAGCTGTGTGTGTAAACACACAGCTCCCTGTCCTGTCAGGGGGAGAAATGCTGATCCTCTCTTCATACAATGTATGAACAGAAGATCAGTGTTTCCCCTAGTGAGTCCACCCCCCCTACAGTTAGAACACACCCAGGGAACATACTTAAGCCCTTCCCCGCCCCTAGTGTTAACCCCTTCCCTGCCAGTGGCATTTTTATAGTAATCCAATGCATTTTTATAGCACTGATCGCTATAAAAATGCCAATGGTTCCAAAAATGTGTCAAAAGTGTCCGAAATGTCCGCCATAATGTCGCATTACTGGAAAAAAAATTGCTGATCGCCGCCATTACTAGTAAAAAAAAAATATTAATAAAAATGACAAAAAATACCCCCTATTTTGTAAACGCTATAACTTTTGCGCGAACCAATCAATAAACGCTTATTGCGATTTTTTTTTACGAAAAATATGTAGAAAAATACGTATCGGCCTAAACTGAGGAAATTATAATTCAATTGTCGCTCTATTTTTGTTTATAGCGCAAAAACTAAAAACCGCAGAGGTGATCAAATACCACCAAAAGAAAGCTCTATTTGTGGGAAAATGCCAATTTTGTTTGGGAGCCATGTCGCATGACCGCGTAATTGGCAGTTAAAGCGACGCAGTGCTGAATCGCAAAAAGTGCTCTGGTCTTTGACCAGCAATATGGTCCGGGGGTTAAGTGGTTAATGTCGCCCAGGTATCGACTGACAGGTGATCAATCAGTGTCCGGCTACCTTGATCCCCGGTAGTTTGTCGAAATCCTTTTGGTTCGCCAGCCTCTCATTGGCGCTCCTCAGATGGACTCCCCACCGAACAGCAAATACAGCTTGGGATCCTCAAAGGTGGGAACCCAGTCGCTCACTGGGTCCCCGTTGCTGCTCAGATGTTCCGGGCCAACATGGCCCCGGAACCAGGAACACCGCATGGCACGCACGCCCCAGCCAGGTAGGCCATAACGCCGGGGCACCGTGATGTGGCCACCCTAAAGGTGGGTGTCTGTCCCATAAATACCCTCCCCCAGCATGCACAGCGAGGCTACACCCTCCTGATTGGCTGCTAGGGAAGAGCACCCAAACCTTGACTCCACTGCTGCCATCTACTGCACAAGGGTGGGAAGAACACCCCAGTACAACAGAATGAGCCCACAGCACAGCCAAGCGGAGACAGAGACCCTGTTTTAAGCATAACAATTTGGATCAGAGTTTAACTACACTCTGATCTCCCTCTATATTTAAATAGCACCGGTACTTCAAAGTAACCAGTCGCTACATGTCTATCACCAGGGTCAAATGAGGATCCCAACTCTGCCTTTAGGTCCCCATTACACCTCTGCAGTGTATTACCAAATAGACATCATAGGTAAGGAACGGCTTCATTTTCAGTCCAGCTACACATCTGTGCATTGCGGTAATGCGTGTGTTTTACTGCAAATGATTGCATCACATAGTAAATTATGATTATGATGCATTGCGGTGCCTTTATTTTCAGCACTTTGAATGTGCGGCAACATACCTGTGTTAAGGTGCGTATGCAAGGTGACTTGGGGTGCGATTCCAGTTAAGTAGCACTGCAACTCGCAGTAATCATTTAGTACAGCATGTTGCAATAATTCACAGTAAAACATCTGTATTACCGCAATTAAATTGACCTCAACGTGAACCTTTGCTTTATCTGCATGTTGGGTAGGTACAGGGTGGTGTGGAAGACAGTCCAATCACAATTTACGGGTTAAGAACTCAAACAGGCCCAGTGGGGAGGCTCACCTCTCCGGTGCCACTTACAACTCTACCTCAATCGACAGCCGAGAGAAGACCCCCAACAGAGCCTGCAACGAGGAGCAAAGTGTGGCCTGGCCGGCAACAGGAAAGCCTCCTTGTAGGTAGACATAGGCCCTGCTCTCTTTCCAATCCACAGGAACTTCTCCCTATTGTTGCCATTGCTCCCGTCAGACAGGGTACCTTTCCACTTACATAAAGCGCGGCAAACACAGTGGTCAGAGTATTCAATAGACTCTGCTTAACCTAAGATGGCCACCAGGGTCACAAGGGGCATGTGCACCCAATCAGACCACTGCCCGAGTGATGGAGGAAATCACAGAGAAACACAGCTTCTCCCAACTTCCTCTCCCCTCTGCATTGTCACTGCTGTCAAGCGCCACCTGCTGTGCAGAATATAGACTGCACCTGCCTACATATGCATGCCAAAGCAACATGTTCAGTTTAAAGTGAAACTAGCATGAAACTGTGTAGTCCACTGATCTTGCACCACCTCCTTGTATAAAAACTAACTTAAAACAATGCAAACATAAAAGATCAGAGTGAAATAGCAAAATAACACTCCCCTTACACCCCAGCTTCTAGCTGTACCCTGCAGGTTCCAGTGATATCCCACTACCATGGTCCTTGGAAAGCTACAGATCCTAAATCTTTTGAGAAGATGCTCCAAGCTTTGCATAGAACTGCATTCTCATGAGATTTGGGATCCTCAGTTTCCTGGAGCCTGTAGTGAGGCTCAGTGATGTCACCTCAACAACATACCTCCCAACCGTCCAGGATTTCGCGGGAATGTCCCGCGATTTGCGGTAAATCCCGCTGGCCCACGATCAGCGCTATTGTCCCGCGTAATTGCGGCACCCCCCGCGATTACCGTGATTCGCGGTAAATCCTGCGGTCCCGGGATACGCGGTAAATCTCGGATCCCCCCCCGCTCATCAACTTTGATCCGGTCACCCCCCCTCCGCTCAACAACTTTGATGCTCAGCGCACTCCCCCCCCCCCCCCCGCTCAACAACTTTGATCCAACCCCCCCCCCTCTACTTTAAAAGAAGCAGCCCTGTGTAGGCTCGAAGTCGTAATAAGGACTTACAGGTCTGAGTACTCTCTTCATATTCCAATGTGATGGTGCTGGCTGCCTAACTGGCCAATCATCAAACACCTGCACTGTCACTTGGGAGGAAGGGGAGTGAGTAACATGCTACCCATACTTAGAAGTACAAGATATATCACTTTGCTGTCCTGGGCAAACAGATGAGTGAGGGAGCAAAAGTAAAAGTAAAGACTGTTTGTATAGGAAAAGCCAGAGCTTTTTTTCTCAGAAAATAGGTGCAGGAACTCAACCACGACCCCGTTCATATTTCACAAACAGTAGAAGGGTCTTAAAGGGGCATTAAATACCAGGATTGCATTTCATACAGAATGCAGAGTTCAGGAGGTTACATACAGAGTGCAGAGCTGTCACTTGTAAACACAGAAACCAGACTTCTGTGTTTACAAGTGATTGTGGTGAGCAGGCACCAAAGGGTCTGAGCCAGAGGTGGTGGAACTGAGTTCCCCCGAATTCCCCCTGAAAAAAAGCCCTGGGAAAAGCCCATGTTCACCGTCTACTGTACGTGTACATCCCCCAGCTTCTCCAGACTTAAACCCAGACACCAAATTACTTTATTTCTCCCTGGAGCCACATTGGCCTCGAACCTAGGGTGACCACATTTCCAAACTGCCATTCAGGGACACCCCCCCCCTGAAAAATGTTATACCTTTTTTTGTGACCCCATAGATTTCACTGGTTCATCCTGGGACCTGTAGTTCTTCACTGGTTGGGGGGTCACATATTCAGCTCTAAAGGGTTCATGGTGGGACCTGTAGTGCTTCACGTTTGGGGGTTACATCCCACAAATTGAAGGACTAAAAGTCCCAGCACGAACTCCTAGGCCCGGATTCAGATAGGTGATACGACGGCGTATCTCCTGATACGCCGTCGTATCTCTGAGTGCGGGCCGTCGTATCTATGCGCCTGATTCAGAGAATTAGTTACGCATAGATTTCCCTAAGATCCGACCGGTGTAAGTGTCTTACACCGTCGTATCTTAGGCTGCATATTTACGCTGGCCGCTAGGTGGCGCTTCCGTATAGTTCTGCAAGGAATATGCTAATTAGGTATTTACGCCGATTCAGAAACGTACGTCCCGCCGACGCATTTTTTTACGTAGTTTACGTTAGGCTTTTTTCGGCGTATAGTTACCCCTGCTATATGAGGCGTAGCTAATGTTAAGTATGGACGTCGTTCCCGCGCCGAGTTTTGAAAAGTTTACTTCGTTTGCGTAAGTCGTTCGCGAATAGGGCTGGACGTCATTTACGTTCACGTCGAATCCAATACGTCCTTGCGGCGTACTTTGGAGCAATGCACACCGGGATATTTCACGGACGGCGCATGCGCCGTTCAAAAAAAACTTCAAAAACGCGGGGTCATCTTAAATTTAAATAAAACACGCCCCCAACATCCCTATTTGAATTAGGCGAGCTTAAGCAGCCACACATACGTTACGCCGTCGTAACTAAGGGCGCAAGTTCTTTCTGCATACAGAACTTGCGCCCAAAGCCCACAGATAGATAGAGCATTCTATCTGAATCCGGCCCTAATATCTAAAGATGTGACCCCCCCCCAAATTTTAAGGACTACACCACCCAGCATGAGATCTAAGAGTGTGATCCCATAGATTTCACAGGTTTATTTTGGGACCTGTAGTTCTTCACTATTTGGGGGGCGGGGGGGTCTCACATCTTCAGCTCTGGGGGGGGGGGGGTCATGCTGGGACCCTGTAGTCCTTAACTTTCGGGGAGGTCACACACCCCCAAAGTAAAGGACTACCAATCCCAGCAGGAACCCCTGATATCTAAAGATGTGACCCCCCAAAAATATGAAACTCCCAGCATGAACCCGCGAGATCTAAGGGTGCGATCCCATAGATTTCACAGATTTATGCTGGGACCTGTAGTTCTTCACTATTTGGGGGGTGTCACATCTTAAGCTCTGAGGGGTTCATGCTAAGACCTGTGTCAGTTACATTCCGGGACACTGTATTGTGCCAGTGTGAAGGTGCCCGAGACAGACCTGCAGAATGCGTGACAATCCGGGACACGTGGTCACCCTACTCGAACCCTGTAGTCAGGACTAAATATTCTGGCAGCCAAAAGGAGATCAGTGGGCATTAGCCATCCATATGGTTGGCAGAGAGTTTACAGATTAAATCTAGGACAAGTTTACAGTTATTATTGCAGTCATGAGCCTATAATCAAATAATACACCCTTATTACCCAATTAAAAGTGGCCTTGCTGGCACAGAGGTGGTGAGAAGACCAGATATGGATGTGAAAAGCCCCCGTTTCCTCTAATACAGCACTGATTTTCACTTATTTGAATAAAGAAAAAATGAATGCGGGCACCAGAAGGAAGATTGGCCACCAGATTGCTAACAATTTTTTAAGAAAAAGTAACAGGCTCTGTAAAAAGAACAAGCCTCCAACTCCTGATATTTACTTTCACCCACACTACTCCAAGTTGCATGTCCAAACCCTGTGCAAGCTCTGTGTTGGAGCTTACACAGCCTCAATTATTTCACTTCTTTCCCCATGCGACAGTGTTCTGTTCCGGCCTGGTGATTGGCCATTCCAACCTGAGCATTGCATCCTGGGAGTAAGGGGAGGAGACCACATGCTCCCCCATACCTTGAAGTGCTTGTTGATGGCTCAAACCAAGCAATGGTTTGGCAAAGAGAAAAAGAGTGATCTGTCAGCCCAGGGTCACTTTGTATGTAAAAGGATATGTATTAAAGAAGAGGGAATACACTTAGGCTGCATTCACACCTTAGCAATTTGTCGCCTTGCTAATTGCGGGCCCGCAATATCTGAATTCCTTGATAACGCGATATGCCCCTGCACGAGCACTCAGATCATTAAAGGGGTGGTTCACCCTAAAAACTACTTTTTTTTATTACACTGGCCCCCCACATTACAATACGATTAAGGCTATTATTTTTTTTTTGATGCTGTACATACCTTTGTACAGCATATTCACCCGTGGCATCCGGGTTGCGAGTCCCGCGGGAGTGGGCATTCCTAACATGTCTGTGATTGACGTTTTGCCCAAAAACGAGCTCCCCCCCGTCGCGTAAGCCGCGTCACGGTTGGCGAAAGGAGCCGAACGGCGAGTCGGCGCTATACTGCGCATGCGCATCGCCGTTCGGCTCCTTTCACCAATCGTGACGCGGCTTACGCGACGGGGGGAGCTCGTTTTTGGGCAAAACGTCAATCACAGACATGTTAGGAACGCCCACTCCCGCGGGACTCGCAACCCGGATGCCACGGGTGAATATGCTGTACAGAGGTATGTACAGCATCAAAAAAATAATAGCCTTAATCGTATTGTAATGTGGGGGGGCAGTGTAATAAAAAAAAGTAGTTTTTAGGGTGAACCACCCCTTTAACAGCTGGTCTTGTCACTTGCCCATCTGCCCGTTTGCTTACCTTTAGGGGCAGACTCTTTTCTGTGAGAGCAACAGCTCTATGGAATAGTCTCCCTGTTTCCATTCGGTCTCTCCCCTCTATTATGGCCTTTCGTAAAAGGCAAAAAACATGTTTTTTGGAGAAAAAGCAGGCCGAGTCTTGTTAGTTCTACCTGTTGTTTCCTGGTGATCTGTTTCTTAGTTTTTCTGTTTTTGTTTTTTTGCTCTCTTTTTTTCTTTTCCTTCTATTTCTTTCCCTCCCTGACTTGATTTATCTATTTCCAGTTATGTTTTCTGCGCTTAGACACTGCCCTGACGGGTCAGTATTTGGCGCATTATAAATCTATTAAATCAATCAATCAATCGCCAGACTGGTGACTGGGAAAAAAACATGGGAATCAATCTCACCTTCGCTGAGATCCCTTCACTGGCTGCCAGTAAAAGACAGAATTGCTTTTAAAGCACTCTGCCTGACACATAAGTGCATCCATGGGAAGGCTCCGCAATATCTTTGCGACAAGATAGAACCTCACAATTCGAATCGCGTTCTGCGATCCACCGACCAAAATCTGGTCAGGGTACCAAAAACCAAATACAAGTCCAAAGGAGAAAGAAGGTTTGCTTTTCAGGGTCCTAGACTATGGAACGCTTTACCAACCAGCGTTCGGTTGAAGGAAAACCACCTGACTTTCAGAAGACGGATCAAAACTCTGCTCTTTCGATGTCATGAGACACGAACAACTAGCGCCCAGAAGCGATTCAGTTCGCATGCGCCGCGCTTTATAAGTTTTTCATTCATTCATTCATTCATTCAATCAATATCGGGCGGTTTGGGCGTTTTTGAGCGTTTCCATTTCCCATAGAAAGTAATGGAAACGCTCGATTCAAGCGACTTGCGCGACAACGAGCGTTTGCTACGGGCGTTTCTTCGCATTAATCAATAGAACATTTCACCCAGGCAGAAGATTAAAAAAATCTACCAACATAGCAACAAGTGATGAAAAGATGATCATTTTTCCTATTGGCTAAAATAAAAAACATTGAAGTACAAAAACGTCGGACGACGCTGTATGCAAACGCGCAAATAAGCATGAATACGCGCGACAAAACACCGGAAAAAAAGACCAAATGACCGACGCTCAGGTGTGAATGCAGCCTACCTTTTCCGATGGACTGTATGATCAATTGCTGCCTAGCGGCTGCTGAAAGTAGAAAATAGAAGGCCATGACCCAGGACTGTGTGCAACAAACATTGTTCAGTATCTGGACAGTATATAAGCAGCTTGGTAAGCTACTATTGGTTGAACTGCATGGACTTCGTAGGAGACTTATCGTATCTTAGCCTAATTTAAGCGTATCTGGTTTCCAGGATACGCTTACATTTACGACGGCGTAGATTCAGAGTTACGACGGTGTATCTACTGATACGCCGGCGTAACTCTCTCTGAATCTAGCTATCTATCTCTCCAATACTCCCTGCATTGCCATGTGAAATAAGTCTGTTTAGGAATCAACGTTTTCACTGTTTAAATACCTTTAAGAAGATCTTTGTTTTACCAATCTGCCAATCGTCATCCTTGCCCAACACACATTCGGCGATGCGCGTACATGTTCCACGCAAGTCTCCCTGAAAATGCAAGCAAAATGTCACCAATAAGCTCACAACATTCAAGGGAAAACCTCACTGTCACCGCGTATCCCTCGTTATAACGCACGGTACATAAGGCTCAATTTACATAGCGAACACACCAGGATAAGTACCCTTATTTTCCAAAAAGTGACAAATATTTTCAGTCCAATGACATTTGGAAACCTGTACGTTCCTTAGAATCTGCTGCCGTGCGGGGGCGCGCGTGCGTGTGCTCGGCGAGTGTGCCCGCGGGTCCCGCGGACTCGATATCCGCTGGTTTCCTGCGATCGTCTCACGGAGCGGCAGAACGGGGAGATGACTTTGTAAACAAGGGGGTAGATTCAGATAGAATTTACGCCGGCGTATCCATAGATACGCCACGTAAATTCAAATCTGCGCCGGCGTATCTACTTTCTGTATTTAGAAAGCTAGATACGCCGTCATTAGCCTAAGATACGACTGGCATAAGTCTCTTACGCCGTCGTATCTTAGGGTGCATTCTCACGCTGGCCGCTAGGTGGCGCTCCCGTAGTTTTCAGCGTAGAGTATGCATATTACCTACTTACGCCGATTCACAAACGTACGTGTGCCCGGCGGTAGTTTTTTACGTCGTTTGCGTAAGTCGTTTTCGTCGTAACGTTGCTCCTGCTATTAGGAGGCACAGCCAATGTTAAGTATGGACGTCGAAATTTGAAAATATTACGTTGTTTGCGTAACTCGTCTGTGAATGGGGCTGGACGCCATTTACGTTCACGCCAAAACCAATGACGTCCTTGCGACGTCATTTAGCGCAATGCACGTCGGGAAATTTTAGGGACGGCGCATGCGCAGTACGTTCGGCACGGGAACGCGCCTAATTTAAATGATCCACGCCCCCTACCCGGTTCATTTGAATTAGGCAGGCTTGCGCCGGGGGATTTACGCTACGCCGCCGCATTTTTACAGGCAAGTGCTTTGTGAATCAAGCACTTGCCCGTAAAACTTGTGGCGGCGTAACGTAAATGTCATATGTTACGCCGCCGCAGATTTGCCCGATTCTACGTGAATCTGGGCCAAGGCATTTCCCTGTTCTGCCTAGTGAGGACAGTGATCTACTGCTCCCTATCATCGGGAGCAGTGATCAATGTCGTGTCACTTGTAGCCCATCCCCCACACAGTTAGAATCACTCCCTAGGACACACTTAACCCCTTCCTCACCCCCTAGTGTTTAACCCCTTCCCTGCCAGTGTCATTTGCACAGTAATCAGTGCATTTTTATAGCACTGATCGCTGTATAAATGACAATGGTCCCAAAATAGTGTCAAAGGTGTCCAATGTGTCCGCCATAATGTCGTAATCACAATAAAAGTCAACGCCATTACTAATAAAAAAAATATATATAAAAAAGTGCCATAAATCTACCCCCTATAACTTTTGTGCAAACCAATCAATATACACTTATAGCTGGATTCAAGTAGCCCGCCGCATCTTTGCGGCGGCGTAGCGTATCGTATTTACACTACGCCGCCGTAAGTTAGCTAGGCAAGTACTGTATTCACAAAGTACTTGCTTGCTAAGTTACGTCGGCGTAGCGTAAATGCGGCCGGCGTAAGCACGCCTAATTCAAATTAGGCTGAGGGGGCGTGTTTTAGGTTAATTTACCAACGGCGCATGTGCCGTCCGTGTACATATCCCAGTGTGCATTGCGGCAAAGTACTCTGCAAGGACGTATTGGTTTCGACGTGGACGTAAATTACGTCCAGCCCTATTCACGGACGACTTACGCAAACGACGTAAAATTTTCAAATTTCGACGCGGGAACGACGGCCATACTTAACATTGGCTACGCCACCTAGGGGGCATGTTTATCTTTAGGCGGCGTATCTCTTACGGAAACGGCGTATCTTTACTGCGACGGGCGGACGTACGTTCGTGAATAGGCGTATCTAGTGATTTACATATTCTACGCCGAACGCAATGGAAGCGCCACCCAGCGGCCAGCCTAAATATTGCACCCTAAGATACGACGGCGCAAGCTGTCGTATCTTAGATAGGTTTAAGTGTATCTCAGTTTGAGAATACACTTAAACTTAGGTCGGCGCAGATTCCGAGTTAGGTCGGCGTATCTACTGATACGCCGGCCTAACTCTCTGTGAATCCACCTATTATTGCGATTTTTTTACCAAAAATATGTAGAAGAATACGTATCGGCCTAAACTGAAAAAGAAATTTGTTTTTTATTTTTTTATTATAGCAAAAAGTAAAAAATATTGCTTTTTTTTCAAAATTGTCCCTCTTTTTTTGTTTACTGCCCAAAAAAATAAACCACAGAGGTGATCAAATATCATCAAAAGAAAGCTCTATTTGTGGGGGAAAAAAAAGGACATCAATTTTGTTTGGGTGCAACGCCGCACGACCGCACAATTGTCGGTTAAAGTGACGCAGTGCCGTATCGCAAAAAAATCGCCTGGTCATTGGGCAGCCAATTCTTCCGGGCTGAAGTGGTTAAGGTAGTACTAAAGAGTAATTTTTCTTGTCATAAAAAGAATGGTAAAGAGCAGTTAAACATTAAACAATAAATGATTTTTGAACAAGAACTTAAAGTGACTGGCCTCAGGAGATTAACAGAGATGAAACAAATCCTTCTACATAAGTTGTACCTGTTTATCTACAGCCGTATTTCCCCTACAGCAGGGGTACTCAAAATATGGCCCACCAGTTGTTCAGATACTACAATTCCCATGATACCTAGTTATGTCTGTGAATGTCAGAGCTTTACAATGCCTCAAGGGACGTGTAGTTCCGCAACAGCTAGAGGGCCGTAGTTTGGAGATCCCTGCCCCACAGCCATTCAAAGTGCAGAATTTACACAGAATTTCTTAGCTCTGAAAAGCAGGGGGAAGAGAGCTGAAGCTACATCAGTGAGGAGAGTCAATCAGCTAAAGGTCCCTCCCCGTCACCATTTTTCTCTTGGTGTAAGTGATTCATGCTGACAGCCATAGGTGTGCGCACAGTGGCGGCTGGTGAAGTTTTAGGATGGGGGGGGGGGCGCAAGACCCCGCCCCTTCACATTTGGCATCCTTGTCATCTACCACGAACTCCTAAGGTGATAAACAAGGTTGATCAGCGGGGGGAGGCATTGCGAGCTTCTTCAGCTTACCTGATCAGCTCAGGTGGTGCATTCCAGCATTCCACAGAGCTGCCGAGTGCCAACGTCACTTCCTGTACTTCGAGTGATGTCGGAACTAGCACCGCCTAACTCTATGCAGTGTGCACCTGCCCGGAAGCTGTGGCACGATCGACTGCGCCACAAAGGCAGTTTTTGGCTGCAAATGATGCGCCTCGTCTGCAATCTCGTGATTGCATAGACATGGCACTTCCCATACTGCACTGCGCCCGGCGCCCGAACACAGTGCACATACAGACCTTTTTTTCATTTTTTTTTTAAAAGGACATGTTTAAATATATATTTTTTTAATTTACTGCCTAGGGGGCGCCCCCTATGGATGGACCGCCACTGTGTGTGCAGCCTATTGAATTAAACACAAACACACACACCTTTCTCTGCAGCCTCAACTGCACTGGACAGTGAATGAATAGGAAGTCCTCTGTGCTGAGCAGCTTCCTGCTCATTCACAAACAAGCATAGTAAACACAGTTTACTATGCTTCAGTTATAATTGAACACAGTGAGTGTGTTCACTTTGTTAATTTAGAAAAGGAAGGGGTCAGTACATTACATATTTACTAGCCCCTTCTCCCGCAGCAGCTGAGAGGAGAGGAGGGAAGCCAGCAGGAATTGGGCACGTTAATGCGTGGGTGCGCCAGCGCTTACATGCACTTGTGAAAGATGTTGGCACCAAAACGGGCTATTTATACTGGGCCAGTGCTCATGATCAGTGCTGCTTTGTCTTTGGCCCCCTGTGTATCCTGTGATCAGTGGCGGCTGATGCTGTATATTTTGGGGGCGGCAAAAAACACATCCCGCCACCATCTCCCCCCCAAATCAGTCGGCTCCACACTAACACTGCCCCCTCCCCTGGTCGGTCAGTTGGCCCCGCACCTACCCCATCTAGGTCTCAGGCAGCTTCGGCTCCTTCCTGCATCTCCTCGTTCTCGGCGTTCCCTTGGCACAGCGGCCAATACGATTGCTTCTCCTCTCGGCCAATTGGGTCTCAGGACCGGCTTCCTGATTGGCCGGGAGGAGAATCAGGAAGACAACAGCGAATATTAATTCGCTATTGTTACACAACTGGGTGAGCTCAGGGTGCAGTGCTCTTGCGCCCTGAGCCCACCCTTTTTTGAAGCCAATTAGAGCCTCGGAATCCATGCGTCCGGCGCCCTGCATGAAGATTATGGGCCGAGCGCATGGATTAGGGGGTGCTGCCCCTGTGCCCCTAATGGTCAGGCTGCCCCTGCCTGTGATTCTGTATCCTGATTCCAGTTGCTTTCCCGGCTTGTCTTGACCACTCTCTGAACTCCACCTGCACTGACCTCGACTTGTCCCCTGACCTCCGCTTCTGTCTGCTCCATTGGTTCCTGCTTTACTAATCGGTTCCAGACCCGGCTAGTTTCCTGGCCACGCTCCTGCCTGTACCCTGAACCCAATCCCTCCTGTCTGTGTATAACCCATCCTGCCTGACTCTACTACTCTGCCTGCTGTCACCGGTACCTGCCTACCACCCTACTTTTCCGGCTGCCCTACAGTCTGCTACCAGCAACTGTCTCATCTGCCCTTTGTTACCAGTACCAGTCTGGCACTGCCTACCAGCTTTCCTTACTAGAGCCTGCTCGGTGTGGACACCTGCCTTACTGCCAGCAAGACTTACAGGCACTTGTGCCACTCTGTACTCCTGTGCCACCTATCTTCACTATCAGGAGCTCCAAATCAGAGAGGTCTTCCTCATCTTATTAGGCTCAGTGCGAGTCGTCTTCTGTATTTATATGGTTATGAACTACACAATGAATCCTATCATGGGTGTCCGCTGAAAATTTTTCAGAGGGGGGCGCTTCAGCAGCGGCGTAACACAGTCGCATTTTACCTCTAGCGCGAGTTAAAAGCACCCCCCCTACGTTGTAAAAACACCCCACTGTGCCCCCTGCATCTTTCAATATCTCTTTGTCACTACTGTGCACCCCTCTCCACAACTGCACCTCTGGACCCCTTTACATTACACAACACCTCACAGCTCTGGACCCCTTTACATTACACAGCACCCCACAGCTCTGGACCCCTTTACATTATACAGCACCCTGCATCACTGGCCCCCTTTACATTACACAGCACCCTGCATCACTGGACCCCTTAACATTACACAGCATCCTGCATCACTGGACCCCTTTACATTACACAGCACCCTACATCACTGGACTTCTTTACATTACACAGCACCCCTTTCCCTTGATTGAAACACTACACTATATTGACAGTATATTTATTTCAGGTCAAAAAGAGGAACCTTTTGGGCTGAGGGACAAATGGATTTGATTCCAGAAGAGGGACAGGCACTCTAAATAAGGGACAACTAGAGGGGAGGGGAGCGCTGCAGTCACCGCTTAAATCGGCCCCAGGGCCACTTCGGCCCTGCTCCTGGCTCTCCCTGGCGATTCCAGGGGGGGCAAACGACCCCCCTTGCCCTATGGAGCGGATGCCCATGAATCCTATTGAACTTGACTACACTGTACAAGATGCTCCTTCTGCCTTATATACAGCACCTGTTTGTAGGCCGGCTTAACTCCCGGCATTAACACTCGATATCGGTCCACAAACTCCACGAAGGTGTAGCGTATGGGGTACCCAGCCCGGCGGATTCGGATGGTCTCCATCATTCCCGAGTACCGAAGCTGGCGGACACACAGCTCTCTGTCAAACAGCTGGAGGAAAAGGAGAATCGTTACACACAATTATCTTAAACCTGAGCTCCAGGCAAACAGCTAAATGTACAGATAAACCAGATATCCCGCAACTGTTCTACCTGCCAAATAATTTGCATTTCTGTTCATCCAGTTCTAAGATTTACACAGCCCTGCCAGACTGAAGAGACACGGGAATGACAGCACTAAGGCCCCATTCACAACTGAGCCTTTTGTAGCTCAAAGTTTCAAAATGCCCAGGAAGAAAAAAATGTATTATTCTTTATGAAGATCGTTCACATCTCCACTCCCAAGTCGCCTGAAGCTAGAGCTGCGCGACTAATCGTTAAAAAAAATCACGATCTCGATTCAACCCCCCTCACGATTTTAATCCAGAATTTCCACGATTCATGTAACAAGTGCAGAGCCGTTCTCTGCTCACAGCTGTCAAAAAAAAAGAGCAGCCGACCGCAACATTGCTCAGTGCTGAGAAATAAAAAGAAACATTGTGGGCCAGATCCACAGACGAAGTACGCCAGCGTATCTACTGATGCGCCGGTGTACTTTCAAATTTCCCGCGTCGTATCGTTGTTTTGAATCCTCAAAACAAGATACGATGGCTTCTGGGTTAGATCCGACAGGCGTACGTCTTCGTACGCCTTCGGATCTAAGATGCAATACTTCGGCGTTCACTGGGTGGCGTTTTCCGTGTCGGGTATGCAAATTAGCGATTTATGACGATCCACGAACGTACGCGTGGCCGTCGCATTTTCTAACGTCGTCTGTAGTCGGCTTTTTCCGGCGTATAGTTAAAGCTGGTATTTTGTGGCGTATAGCTAGACTTGCCATGTTAAGTATGGCCATCGTTCCCGCGTCTAATTTTTTTTATTTTTTTAAGTCGTCCGTGAATAGGGATGGATGTAACTCACGTCTAAGTTAAAAAAATGACGTCCTAGCGACGTCATTTAGCGCAATGCACGTCGGGAAATTTCGGGACGACGCATGCGCAGTTCATTCGGCGCGGGGACGCGCTTCATTTAAAAGAAACCCGCCCCCAACCTGCCCAATTTGAAATCCCCCGCCAGAAATACACTACAACGCCGTAACTTACGGCGCGAACTCGCTGAGGATTCGAATATACGCCAGGTAAGGCTGCGCCGATCTACATGTATGTGGATCTGGCCCTGTATCATTTGGTTCTTTTAGAGATCAAAGGAATGACCTTCGGTCTGCAAATGAGAGAAGTTTAACCATTTAAAGACTAAGGCCCGGATTCACATACATCGGCACATATATTCATGCCGCCGTAGCGTATCTTCTTTACGCTACACCAACGCAGCGCAGAGAGGCAAGCCCCGAATTTACAAAGCACTTGCCACCAAATTTTTGCTGGGTTTCTTAGGCGTAAGTCCTCGTAAGTGGAAGTGGGTGTGAGCCATGCAAATGAGGCGTGACCCCATGCAAATGATGGGCCGAGCGCCATAAAGATACGAATAACGAAGGTCGAAAGCGCCGTCCCTTGGATGCATGCCAGTGCGCATGCTCAGAATCACGTCGGAACTACTCCCTAAGATACGACGGATCACTGCCTACGACGTGAACGTAACCTACGCCTAGTCATATTTTCATACAACGTAAACGACATAAGATACGACGGCTTGTGTTCCCTGGTCCATACCTTTGCATGGGTTGCGCCTCATCTATGGGGAATAACTTTACGCCGGACGTACGACTTACGCAAACCGCGTATATTATGCGCTGGGCGCAAGTACGTTCGTGAATCATTTGAATAGGAAATCAATGGGAGCGCCACCTACGTCCAGCGTAAATATGCGCTCACGATACGAAGGCGTAGGAAAGTTAAGTCGGTCGGATGAAGCCTATTTTCAGGCGTATCTTGGCTTCAGAGTCCGGCGCATAGATACGACGGTGCATATTTACACTTACGTGGCGTATCTCGAGATATCGGGGCCTATGCCTATATCTAATCCGTATTTTTTACTAGAAAATTACTTGGAACCCCCAAACATTATATATATATTTTTTTTAGCAGAGACCCTAGAGCAGGGGTAGGCAACCTCAGCCCTCCAGCTGTGGTGAAACTACATATCCCATCATGCCTCTACCTCTAGGAGTCATGCTTGTAATTGTCAGGGTCTTGCACTACCTCATGGGACTTGTAGTTCCACCACAGCTGGAGAGCCGTGGTTGCCTAACCCCTGCCCTAGAGAATAAAATGGTGGTTGTTGCAATATTTTATGTCACACTTTATTTGTGCAGCGGTCTTTCAAATGCAATTTTGTGGAAAAAACACATTTCAGTGAAGTAAAAGAAAAAACTAAACAGTAAAGTTAGACCAATTTTTTTGTATAATGTGAACGATGATGCTACGCCGGGAATCGTGTTCGTTATTCCAAGCAAGAAAATGTTGATTCACATTTTATCCAGAATCGTGCAGCTCTACCTAAAGCTCAAAAAAGTTTTGGAGCTAAATTTGTAGCTCGATTTGGGAAGATTGATGTGCTTTTGAAGCATTTACTTCTCCATTGAGATGCATTGAAAAGCGTTTTGTTATACGTGTGTGAGCGTTTTTTTGCTCAAATGCAAAAAAAATACGTAAATATATAAAAAAAAAAAATAACAATAATAAATATTATACAATAAATAAATATATACAGTAAAGAAAATAAATAAAAATGAAACCATAACCAAATAAATAAATAAATGAAATAAACAAACCCCTAACCTAACCCCTAACCATAAATAAATAAATAATCATAAATAAATACATTAAAAAAATATACCCCATAACCCTAAACCCAACAACTATCCCCAACCCCTAAATCTAACCCATAACCCTAAACCCAACAACTATCCCAAACCCCTAAATCTAACCCATAACCCTAAACCCAACAACTATCCCAAACCCCTAAATCTAACCCATAACCCTAAACCCAACAACTATCCCAAACCCCTAAATCTAACCCATAACCCTAAACCCAACAACTATCCCAAACCCCTAAATCTAACCCATAACCCTAAACCTAATCCCTAAACTTAACCCCTAACACTAACAAAAAATGAAAACAAAAATGAATAAATGAATAAATTAAGTACCGTATTTATTGGCGTATAACACGCACTTTTCCCCCCATAAAATCAGGGGGAAATCGTGGGTGCGTGATATACGCCGATAGCATACCTAGGAGGGGGACGAGCGCCCGCCGGAAATCACCGAGCCATCATCTCCTCTCGGCTCTCACTCGGCTGTCACGTCACACACACACAGTCCTACCTTCGCCACCAGCATTGGACCAGTGTTCTGTCTATCACAGTAGATGGTCCAATGCCGATGGCGGAGGCGGGACTGTGCATGTGTGACGTGACAGCCGAGTGAGAGCCGAGTGGAGAGGAAATGACGGCTCAGTGATTTCTGGCAGGCGCTCGTCCCCCTCCTTCCCCTCCGAGGTATGTGTGAATGTTCAGGCTGATGATGGTGAGGATGCAAATGAAAATAAAACCGCATAATAAAATAAAACGGCAATAATCAGGCTTCATTCATGCATTAATCAGGCTGCAGATGGACATTCATGGGCTCTGACCCTTATGCCCCGTACACACCATCACTTTATGTGATGAAAAAAAACGACATTTTCTGTGAAGTAAAAAATGACGTTTTTGAAACTTCAATTTTCAAAGACGAAGTTGCCTACACACCATCATTTTTCTCACAGTGCTCTAGCAAAGCGAGGTTACGTTCCACCACGTTTTTCCATTGAAGCTCGCTTCATAAGTAGCTTCTGGGCATGCGCGGGTGAAAAAACGTCGTTTTAAACGACGTTTTTTACTACACACGGTCAATTTCTGTGAAGTAAAAGTTGATGTTTTGAAAAACGACACATAAAATTGAAGCATGCTTCAATTTTTTTTGGTCGTTTTTTAGAAGACATAAAACAACGTTTTCCCCCACACACGGTCAATTAAAGTGACGTTTTTAAAAACGTCATTTTTTTTCATCACATAAAGTGATGGTGTGTACGGGGCATCAGATTGCTTCAAAGTTGTTTATTTAAAAAATTAGTTTTTCCAGAAAATTCCCTCTTAAAATTGGGGTGCGTGTTATACACCGGCGCGTGTTATACGCCGATAAATAAGGTAATTAATATTATCTATTATTTATTTTTATACATAAATAATAATAATACATTAACCCCTAACTCTAACCCTAACCCATAACCCTAACCTTTAACCCTAACATCTCTGTTACCATAACCATAAACCCAACCCCTAACCCGGAAAAAAAAAGAATAAATAGAGTAATTAAAATTATTATTATTTTTTTTATACATTATTAATAATAATAATAATCATAATAAATGAACCCCTAACTCTAACCCTAATCCATAACCCTAACCTCACTCTAACCATAACCATAAACCCAAACCCTAAGGCAGGTCACAAGAAAATGCGCCTGCTTTGAAATGCTCACTCTTCAAGACTGACATCCACCTATCAAGGCATTTTGATTATTGCATATCTCCCCTAAGAGACAACCCACTGCTCACATCAGGGCTATTGGGAGGAAAACTGGGGAAGGGTGCTGCAATGTTTTCAGGAAGCCATGTATACAGCGCCTTGAAAAAGTATTCATACCCCTTTGAACAGCAATTTTTAAGTCTTGCCACAGATTCTCAATTGGATTTAGGTCTGGACTCTGACTGGGCCATTCTAACACATGAATATGATTTGATCTAAACCATTCCATTGTAGCTCTGGCTGTATGTTTAGGGTTGTTGTCCTGCTGGAAGGTGAACCTCCACCCCAGTCTCAAGTATTTTGCAGATTCTAACAGGTTTTCTTCTAAGATTGCCCTGTATTTGGCTCCATCCATCTTCCCATCAACTCTGGGCAGCTTTACTGTCCCTGCTGAAGAAAAGCGTCCCCACAACATGATGCTGCCACCACCATGTTTCACGGTGGGGATGGTGTGTTCAGGGTGATGTGCAGTATTAGTTTTCCGTCACACATAGCGTTTCAATTTTGGTTTTCATCTGACCAGAGCACCTTCTTCCACATGTTTTCTGTGTCCCCCACATGGCTTCTCGCAAACTGCAATGGGACTTCTTATGGCTTTCTTTCAGCAATGTCTTTCTTCTTGCCACTCTTCCATAAAGGCCAGATTTGTGGAGAGCACGACTAATAGTTGTCCTGTGGACAGATTCTCCCCCCTGAGCTGTGGATCTCTGCAGCTCCTCCAGAGTTACCATGAGCCTCTTCTCTGATGAATGCTCTCCTTGCCCGGCCGGTCAGTTTAGGTGGATGGCCATGTCTTGGTAGGTTTGCAGTTGTGCCATACTCTTTCCATTTTCGGATGATATATTAAACAGAGCTCTGTGAGATGTTCAAAGCTTGGGGTATTTTTTTATAACCTAACCCTGCTTTAAACTTCTCCACAACTTTATCCCTGACTTGTCTGGTGTGTTCCTTGGCCTTCATGATGCTGTTTGTTCACTAAGGTTCTCTAACAAACCCCTGAGGGCTTCACAGAACAGCTGCATTTATACTGAGATAAAATTACAGGCAGTTGGACTCTATTTACCAATTAGGTGACTTCTGAAGGCAATTGGTTCCAATAGATTTTAGTTAGGGGTATCAGAGTAAAAGAGGGCTGAATACAAATGCACGCCACACTTTTCAGATATTTGTAAAAAGGTTTAACCACTTTCCGTCGGCGCGCCGTCGAAATACGTCCACAAGGTGGCTCTGCTGGGCGAGAGCACGTAATATGACGTCCTCTCTCCCAGCCGCCACTAGGGGCGCGCGCGCGCCCCCGACTCCCGTGCGTGTGCCTGGCAGGCGCGATCGCCGCCGGGCACACGCAATCGCTCGGTACAGAGCGGGGACCGGGAGCTGTGTGTGTAAACACACAGCTCCCGGTCCTGTCAGCAGGGGAAATGCTGATTTTCTGTTCATACAATGTATGAACAGAAGATCAGTGTTTCCCCTAGTGAGGCCACCCCCCCCCCACAGTTAGAACACACCCAGGCATACTTAACCCCTTCCCCGCCCCCTAGTGTTAACCCCTTCACTGCCAGTGGCATTTTTATAGTAATCCAATGCATTTTTATAGCACTGATCGCTATAAAAATGCCAATGGTCCCAAAAATGTGTCAAAAGTGTCCGAAGTGTCCGCCATAATGTCGCAGTACCGAAAAAAAAAATCGCTGATCGCCGCCATTACTAGTAAAAAAAATATAATAAAAATGACATAAAACTACCCCCTATTTTGTAAACGCTATAACTTTTGCGCAAACCAATCAATAAACGCTTATTGCGATTTTTTTTTACGAAAAATATGTAGAAGAAAACGTATCGGCCTAAACTGAGGAAAAAAAATGTTTTTTTATATATTTTTGGGGGATATTTATTATAGCAAAATCTAAAAAATATTCATTTTTTTCAAAATTGTCGCTCTATTTTTGTTTATAGCGCAAAAACTAAAAACTGCAGAGGTGATCAAATACCACCAAAAGAAAGCTCTATTTGTGGGAAAAAAAGGACGCCAATTTTGTTTGGGAGCCACGTCGCACGACCGCGCAATTGTCTGTTAAAGCGACAGAGTCCCGAATTGCAAAAAGTACTCTGGTCTTTGGGCAGCAATATGGTCCGGGGGGTAAGTGGTTAAAGGCCATTTATCATTTTCCTTCCACTTCACAATTATGTGCCGCTTTGTGTTGGCCTATCGCATAAAATCCCAATAAAATACATTTACGTTTTTGGTTGTAACATGAGAAAATTTGGAAAATTTCAAGGGGTATGAATACTTTTTCAAGGCACTGTAAATGCTATTCAGAGATCCAGACAGCCATTACAAAGTATAGAAAGCTTTTTGTTTAGACTGGAGTTTCTGAATTTTTTAGTAAGAAGGATATGAGTTTTGGCGGGGGCGCTGTAGCGGATAGGAGGTAACGGTGCGGAACGAACGTTCATAATCATTGTTTATTTACATATCGCGCTACATTATCCCTCTAGGATAATAAATGAGGTTGTTATTGTTATCCGTTCCTTAAATCTAAAATTAACACCTGAAAATCCTATTAAAATAACTTCTGTGTGAACGGCGTCTCCGGCCAAAAAGATGTTTTCTTCATCAATGACCTTCCAACAATGACGATTTCTGCTTTCTAGTAAACGGCAAGTTCCTTAAAGGGACCTTTAAATGGCTTCCTATTACTACCAGCAAACTCCATCATTTCTCCTTCACCATAAACTACGCACACGTCTTCTTTTCAGTGGGTGGCTCATAAACTTCAGTTCAGACTTTATTGTTTTTATTTTTTGGGGGGGTTAGAACATTTCCTGTGGAGCATTGAACCCCAGGATAAGTTCAAATCAGGGTGTCCCACCTTTAGAGGTAGCTTTCCACCAACCATGGTATTCTTGAGGTCCACTGGAGATTATTTAACCACTTTAGCCCCGGACCAAAATGCAGCTAAAAGCCCAGGCCAGGTTTTGCGATTCGGCAGTGCGTCGCTTTAACAGACAATTGCGCGGTCGTGCGACATGGCTCCCAAACAAAATTGACGTCCTTATTTCCCCACAAATAGAGCTTTCTTTTGGTGGTATTTGATCACCTCTGCGGTTTTTATTTTTTGCGCTATAAACAAAAATAGAGTGACAATTTTGAAAAAAATGCAATATTTTTTACTTTTTGCTATAATAAACATCCCCCAAAAATATATATATAAAAAAAAAAAAAAAATCCTCAGTTTAGGCCGATACGTATTCTTCTACATATTTTTGGTAAAAAAAAATCGCAATAAGCGTTTATCGGTTGGTTTGCGCAAAATGTATAGCGTTTACAAAATAGGAGATAGTTTTATTGCATTTTTATAAAAAAAAATTGTTTTACTACTAATGGCGGCGATCAGCGATTTTTTTCGTGACTGCGACATTATGGCGGACACTTCGCACAATTTTGACACATTTTTGGGACCATTGTAATTTTCACAGCAAAAAATGCATTTAAATTGCATTCTTTATTGTGGAAATGACAGTTGCAGTTTGGGAGTTAACCACAAGGGGGCGCTGAAGGGGTTATGTTTCACCTAGTGTGTGTTTACAACTGTAGGGGGGTGTGGCTGTAGGTGTGACGTCATCGATCGTGTCTCCCTATAAAAGGGATGACACGATCGATGCAGCCGCCACAGTGAAGCACGGGGAAGCCGTGTTTACATACGTCTCTCCCCGTTCTTCAGCTCCGGGGAGCGATCGCGGGGGGGACCCGTGGAAAGGCAGGTACGCCCATCTGCCTGTACGTGCCATTCTGTGGACGTATATATACATGCGGCGGTCGTTAAGTGGTTAAAGGACGGAAGCACAACAAAGCTTGAATGAGTTCTGTCTAAATTTATTTTTAATGGCAAGAAGGTCAACAAGCATAGCGTTTTGGGGGTTCAACCCCCCCCCCCCCTTTCATCAATGGGCTAACTGATGTAGCACCCTGGGGTTTAGTCAGGGATGCTCCTCACAGATTTACTTGCCAGGAGTAGTTAACTTAGTCAATTGTTAGAGGTCCTTAGATTTCTCCCTAAGTTTGACCTTGTTGCACTTTTCTACCACTAGGTGGCCGGGCACTTGGTGGTACTAGATATGAGAAGGACAACTCAAGGTCAGGTTGTGGGTATATGGGGAATCTCAGCCAATGGGCAGGGGTTTTCTTGAATCCCTTGGTCTGCTGGGAGAACCTATTGCCCGGATTCACATACATCGGCGCATATTTCTCCCGGCGCAGCGTATCTCATATGCGCTACGCCAACGTAACACAGAGAGGCAAGCACAGTATTCACAAAGCACTTGCTCCCAACGTTTCGCCGGTGTAACGTAAAGTCGTCGGCGTAAGCCCGCCTAATTCAAAGCAGGTGGAAGTGGGCGTGATACATTTAAATGAACCGTGACCCCATGCAAATGATGGGCTGAACGAACAGCGCATGCGCCGTCCTGTGGACGCATCCCAGTGCGCATGCTCACAATCACGTTGAAAATACTCCATAAGATACGTCGAATCACTGCCGACGACGTGACGTAACCTACGCCCAGCCCTATTCACATACTACTACGTAAACGACATAAAATCCGACGGCTGTTCCCTGGTCCATACCTTAACATGACTTACCCCTGCTTTATGAGGCTAAACTTTACGCCGGACGTACAACTTACGTAAACCGCGTATATGAATGCGCCAGGTGTAAGTACGTTTGTGAATCGGCGTATCTCCCTTATTTGCATATTCAAATCGTAAATCAATGGAATAAGCGTAAATATGCTCCGAAGATACGACGGCGTATGAAACTTACGTTGGTCGGATGAAGCCTAATTTCAGGCGTATCTAGTTCTATGGGCACGGCGCATAGATACGACGGCGCACATTGACACTTACGCGGCGTATCTCGAGATACGTCGGTGTAAGTGCTTTGTGAATCCGGGCCTATATATTCAGTTGGAGTCAATTGATCTAGGTTCTGTGCCACCTGGGTGACTGTCTGGGTGGACGTGTGTGTCGGTTGCTAGGCCAGAGATTAGGCCTATCCCGGGGGCATCTGGCTGCCAGGCTGTGTGAGGGCCTATCCAGAAGTTAGAGGGCAGCGCAGGGTTGGAATTGCGGCTTGCAACCCAACCAGAAATTCTGCCGATCGGAGAACCTGTCGTGGTCGGAGGTAGAAGGGAAGCGGTCGCCACTAAGGGACCATCCACCTTTACCAGGGACCATCCACCTTATTACCAGGGACCACAGTGAGTAACTGAAGCAAATACCAGAGCAGCATTCCCACCGAACGGGCACGATTGAGTCAAAGAGGTGATGCTTGCAGAGCAGCCTTGTGAGTCAAGCCAGGGACAGAGCCGGTTAGCAGGGGTTAAGCTTGAGAAGTATCTGGAGTGTGAGAAGCCATGTGGGGGACACAACAAACATGTGGAAGAAGGCGCTCTGGTCAGATGAGACCAAAATTGAACTTTTTGGCCTAAAAGCAAAACGCTATGTGTGGTGGAAAACTAACACTGCACATCACCCTGAAAACACACCATCCCCACTGTGAAACATGGTGGTGGCAGCATCATGTTGTGGGGATGCTTTTCTTCAGCAGGGACAGGGAAGCTGGTCAGAGTTGATGGGAAGATGGATGGAACCAAATACAGGACAATCTTAGAAGAAGACCTGTTGGAGTCTGCAAACGACTTGAGACTGGGGCGGAGGTTCACCTTCCAGCAGGACAACAACCCTAAACATACAGCCAGAGCTACAATGGAATGGTTTAGATCAAATCATATTCATGTGTTAGAATGGCCCAGTCACAGTCCAGACCCAAATCCAATTGAGAATCTGTGGCAAGACTTGAAAATTGCTGTTCACAGACGCTCTCCATCCAATCTGATAGAGCTTGAGATATTTTACAAAGAAGAATGGGAAAAATGTCCCTCTCTAGATGTGCAAAGCTGGTAGAGACATCCCCAAAAAGACTTGAAGCTGTAATTGCAGTGAAAGGAGGTTCTACAAAGTATTGACTCAGGGGGGCTATTCACATATTTGTAAAACAAATTGAAAACCATTTATAATTTTCCTTCCACTTCACAATTAATACAACCATCAGTCCCTCCCCTCATGTCAAGGTACTAGGTGTAATTCTAGACTCTGTGGGCCATATTCCCGTAGTTTTTGGGCGGGCGTCACGTAAGCCATTTACACTCCGCCGCCACAACCTACAGGAGCAAGTGCTGTATTCCCCAAACACTTGCTCTGTAGTTTGGGGCGGCGTGGTGTAAATGGCCCGGCGTATGGCAGCGTAAATCCAAGGGGGCGGCTTGTATTTAAATTAAGCGCGCCCCCGATTCTAACGAACTGCGCATGCGCCAGGCTTAAAATAGCCCAGTGCGCATGCTCCAGTTCTCGGTGTAAAACGTCAATGACGCCGACGTGTGCGTCATTGACGTAAAGTCGTATTCGCGGACGACTTAGTAAAACGACGTACCCGACGGGAAAACACGACGCGGACCCGATGCCATACTTAACATGGCCTACGTGGGACTGGCGTAAGGTTACCCCTCATATAGCAGAGGTAACCTTACGCCTACGCAAACGACGTTAGCGACGGTTACGCGACGCGATTTCGTACGTGAATCGGCGTATCAGGCTCATTTGCATAAACAAATGAGACCTGAACGTAAACGCCACCTAGCGGCCGGTGGAGTAATTACATTTAGGATCCGACAGTGTAAGTGATTTACACCAGTCGGATCCTAGCCTAAATCCGGCGTATCTTGTTTTGTGAATACAAAACAATGATACGCCGGCGGGAATTTCGAATTACGCCGGTGTATCAGTAGATACACCGGCGTAACTGGTTTAAGAATATGGCCCTGTGACCTGTCCTTTCATCCCCAAATCCAGTCACTGTCCAAATCATCCAGACTTCACCTCCGAAACATCTCCAAAATACGCCCCTTTCTAGCCATTGAGACCACTAAGCAACTTAGTCACTCCCTTGTTATCTCTCGCCGTGACTATTGTAACTCCCTCCTCATTGGCCTACCTCTCCGCAAGCTATCCCCTCTTCAGTCTATCATGACTGCCGCTGCCAACTCATCCACGTTACCAACCATTCATTCAGTGTCCGCCACTCCTCTCTGCCAATCCCTATACTGGCTACAGTGTCCGCCACTCCTCTCTGCCAATCCCTATACTGGCTACATCACCAATTCTATCTCCAAATATCACCCAAACCGTCCCCTCCGCTCCTCCCAAGACCTTCTGCTCTCTAGCTCCCTTGTCTCCTCCTCCCATGCTTGTCTCCAGGACTTCTCCAGAGCCTCTCCCATCCTCTGGAACTCACTACCCCATTATGTCCGGCTATCTCCTACTCTCCTAGGGCCAGATCCACAGAGAGTACGCCAGCGTATCTACTGATACGCCGGCGTACTTTCAAATTTCCCGCGTCGTATCTTTGGTTTGAATCCTCAAAACAAGATACGACGGCTTCTGGGTTAGATACGACAGGTGTACGTCCTCGTACGCCTTCGGATCTAAGATGCAATACGTCCGCGTCCGCTGGGTGGCGTTCACGTCGCTTTCCGCGTCGGGTATGCAAATTAGCTATTTCCGGCCGTCGCATTCTCTTACGTCGTCTCTAGTCGGCTTTTTCCGGCGTATAGTTAAAGCTGGTATTTTGAGGCGTATAGTTAGACTTGCCATGTTAAGTATGGCCGTCGTTCCCGCGTCGAAATTTGAATTTTTTTTCTTTTTGCGTAAATCACGTCTAAGTTAAAAAAAATTACGTCTTTGCGACGTCATTTAGCGCAATGCACGGTGGGAAATTTAGAAACGGAGCATGCGCAGTTCATCTGGCGTGGGGACGCGCTTCATTTAAATGAATCACGCCCCCTAATCGCCGATTTGAATTCCGCCGCCAGAGATACACTACGCCGCCGTAACTTACGGCGCAAATTCTTCCAGGATTCGATTTAAAGCCAGGTAAGATACGGCGGCGTAGTGTATCTCTGATACGCTGCGCCGATCTATTTGTATGTGGATCTGGCCCCTACTGTCCACTTTTAGGCGATCTCTGAAAACGAATTTCTTCAGGGAGGCCTATCCTGCCTCCAGCTAACAACCAAATCTTCTACTCCTCTCATCAGTTTATCCCTCACAGTCCCTACCTTGTTGTTTCACCAGCCCCTCCCTCTTAAGCCTCATACACACGATCGGATTTTCAGCAGACAAAGAGTAGGACTTTTGTCTGCCAGGAACTTGTATTGCATATAAACGGCAAAGAATTGTCGGACAACAAACACAAAACAATGTGGTTTTTCAGCTCTTTAGCGCCACCCTTTGGGCAACTTCTGCTAATGTTGTGTTATGGTTAGCATTGCTTCTGAGTATGCGTGTTTGTACTTTGGAGTTTTGTCCGTTGGACTTCTGTTTACATGATCGGATAATCTGAAAACACACATTTGTTGGCGGAAAATGTCAAAGCATGCTTTCCAACATTTGTTGGCGGAAAATCCGACAACAATTGTCCGTACAAACAGGAGGATTTTATGTCATCACACAATTCCCGTTGGATAATCCGATCGGGTGTACAGGCCTTCAGATTGTAAGCTCGCAGGAGCAGGGCTCCTCTAAACCCTCTTGTTTTGATTTGTACTGTTGGTCTAGTGTCTCCCCACATTGTAAAGCGCTGCGCAAACTGTTGGCACTATATAAATTCTGTATAATAATATAATAATGTGCCACTTTGTGTTGGTCTATCACAGGGGTGTCCAAACTTTTTCCAAAGAGGGCCAGATTTGATGAAGTGAACATGCGTGAGGGCCGACCATTATGCCTGACATTCTTTGAACCATTAAAATTCTGTCTAAGTGTGTTCCTCCGAGCACTAATACACTGCCCAACAATAATTCTCTTGCCTTTGTGGCTGTGTGTGGTGAAGAGATGAGCTTGAGTGTGTTATTTGGATATACTGTATCTATTGGCGTATAACACGCACCTTCACTTTAAGAGGGAAGTTTCAGAAAAAAAATAAAAAATGTAATAAAGAACTGTGAAGTAAAATAAGGGTCAGTGCCCATCTGCAGCCTCACAAGTGCCAATCTGCAGACCCACCATTGCCATGAATGTAGCCTCACCATTGCCAGGAATGCAACCGCCATTGCCAGGAATCCACCCACCATTGCCAGGAATGCACCCACCATTGCCAGGAATGCACTCACCATTGCCAGGAATGCACCCGCCATTGCCAGGAATGCAGCACCATATTTGCCAGGAATGCAGCACCATATTTGCCAGGAATGCACTCACAAGCGCCAAAAATGTATTACAGGAGAATATCCTGTTTACACAGCGGCCTCTTTAATAAAAAGTCCCGCCTCCTTTGATGGACAGAACAGTCGTCCAATGGCAGCGCGGGACTTCCTATTACAGAGACCGTCTGTAAACAGGAAATACTCCTGTGTGTGTACGGCGGCGGCGCTCGTCCTGCCTCCTCCCTGTCCCGTTCCAAGGCATATACATCTTTTGTGGCCCCGGCCCTGGGAGATAATCGGGGGCCACAAAAGTTATATATGTCTAAATAACCCGGGCCGGACTTTGGACATGCCTGGTCTATCACATACAATCCCAATAAAAGACATTTACGTTTTTTGGTTGTAACATGACAAAATGTGGAAAATTTAAAGGGGTGTGAATACTTTTTCAGCGCACTGTACAGTAAAACCTTGGTTTGAGAGTAACTTGGTTTGAGAGCGTTTTGCAAGACAAGCAAAATGTTTTAATACATTTTGCCTTGATATAAGAGTAGTGGCATGTCACAACCGAGTATAAAAAAGACGAGAGGCGCCTCTAAGTGTAGCAATATGGATACATTTAATGAAGGTACAACATTTAGAAACTTTTTGCTACACTTAGAGGTGCCTCTCTTCTCTTTTATACCCTGTAAAAAAAATGCTTTGATATACAAGTGCTTTGGATTACAAGCATGTTTCTGGAACCAATTATGCTTGCAAACCAAGGTTTTACTGTATATGGAATACTAGCCTGAAGAAGGGATCTACAACATTCGGAACTTAACTACTTGCCGACCAGCCACCGCAGTTATAGATCTATGTCACCTCGCGAATCAGCCACTAGGGGCGTGCGCGCCCACCGCTCGCCCCTGGTCCTGACCCGCGTGCACGGCGGGTGCGATCACCGCCGGGACTCCCGCGATCGCTCGTTACAGAGCGAGAACCGGGACCTGTGTGTGTAAACAGGGAGAGAAATGACTTATCGACTTATCGTCTGTTCATACAATGTATGAACAGCGATTTGTCATTTCCCCATGTCAGTCCCACCCCCCCTTCAGTTAGAACACACCCAGGGAACATGATTAACCCCTTCCTCGCCCCCTAGTGTTAACCCCTTCACTGCCAGTGGCATTTTTATAGTAATCAATGCATTTTTATAGCACTGATCGCTATAAAAATGCCAATGGTCCCAAAAATGTGTCAAGAGTGTCTGCCATAATGCCGCAGTACCGATAAAAATCGCTGATCGACGCCATTACTAGTAAAAAAAAATATTAATAAAAATGCCATAACACTATCCCCTATTTTGTAAACGCTATAACTTTTGCGCAAACCAAACGCTTATTGCGATTTTTTTAACGAAAAATATGTAGAAGAATACGTATCGGCCTAAACTGAGGAAAAAAATATTTTTTTTATATATTTTTGGGGGATATTTATTATAGCAAAAAGTAAAAAATATTAATATTTTTCAAAATTGTCGCTCTATTTTTGTTTATAGTGCAAAAACTAAAAACCGCAGAGGTGATCAAATACCACCAAAAGAAAGCTCTATTTGTGGGGAAAAAAGGACGCCAATTTTGTTTGGGAGCCACGTCGCACGACCGCGCAATTGTCAGTTAAAGCGACGCAGTGCCGAATCGCAAAAAGTGCTCTGGTCTTTGACCAGCAATATGGTCCGGGGGTTAAGTAGTTAATGAAGGTACAACATTTAGCAACTTATTGCTACACTTAGAGGTGCCTCTCTTCTCTTTTATACCCTGTAAAAAAAAATGCTTTGATATACAAATTATGCTTGCAAACCAGGGTTTTACTGTATATGGAATAACAGCCTGAAGAAGGGATCTACAACATCCGGAACTTAAAGTGGAGGTTCACCCAAAAACACAGGGCCAGATTCACGTAGAACTGCGGTGGCGTAACGTATCGTAGATACGTTACACCGCCGCAAGTTTTCATAGCAAGTGCCTGATTCACCAAGCACTTGCGATGAAAACCTACGCCAGCGGCCTCCGGCGCAAGGCGGGCCAATTCAAATGGGCGTGTGCCATTTAAATTAGGTGCGCTCTAGCGCCGGACCTACTGCGCATGCTCTGTTCCGTAATTCCCGTGGTGCTTTGCGAGCCGTGACGTCATTTTTTCGAACGCCGACGCGCGTAGCGTAATTCCGTATCCCCGAGCGGCTTACGCAAACGACGTTATTTTTTACATTTCGACGCGGGAACGACGGCCATACTTTATACAGCAATACGATTGCTGCGTAAAGTTAAGGCACCAAAAAAACCGACTAACTTTGCGACGGGAAACTAGACTAGCGGCGACGTAGTGAACGCGGAAATCCGTCGGGAATCGCCGTAACTCCTAATTTGCATACCCGACGCTGGTTTACGACGCAAACTCCCCCCAGTGGCGGCCGCGGTACTGCATCCTAAGATCCGACAGTGTAAAACAATTACACCTGTCGGATCTTAGGGATATCTATGTGTAACTGATTCTATGAATCAGTCGCATAGATAGAAACAGAGATACGACGGCGTATCAGGAGAAACGCTGTCGTATCTCTTTGGTGAATCTGGCCCACAATTTTTAACAATAGATTCATGCTCGTTTTGTCAAGGGGAATCGGGTAGTTTTTTTTAAATCTAAGCCGTACTTACCGTTTTAGAGAGCGATCTTCTCCGCCGCTTCCGGGTATGGGCTGCGGGACTGGGCATTTCTATTTGATTGACAGTCTTCCGACAGGCTTCCGACGGTCGCATACATCGCGTCACAATTTTCCGAAAGTAGCCAAACGTCGGTGCGCAGGCGCCGTATAGAGCCGCACCGACGTTCGGCTTCTTTCGGCTACTCGTGACGCGATGTATGCGACCGTCGGAAGCCTGTCAATCAAATCGGAACGCCCAGTCCCGAAGACCATACCCGGAAGCGGCGGAGAAGATCGCTCTCTAAAAACGGTAAGTACGGCTTCGATTTAAGAAAAAAACACCCGATTCCCCTTCACAAAACGAGCCTCAATCTAATGTTAAAAATAGTTTTTCGGGTGAACTCCCGCTTTAAGTTAGCCAGTAAAAAGTATTACGTAAACTCCAAACTTTCTGCATAATATTCAGAAAAAGTTTAGGACACCCAGAAATTGCTATAGACATCAAAAGAGAGTTTGATCGATTTTCAGTGTACATGTCTGAAGACCCCATAAAGTGACCCCTGAAGACCCCCCCAGTGAAGGGAGAACTCACCATGGGCTTCTTGAACTCGTTGGGCTTTATACATCGTACGAAGAAAGGCTGACACACGCTCAGGGTTCTCATCAGCAGCTCCAACGATCGCTTGAACTGGCTGCTCAGGGTGGGCGAGCGCTTCCTGGTCTCGGCCCCCTGAAAGTAAAAAAAAAAAAACACATATATTGGAATTAGTTGGAGTCAGGAAATGAAAGATGATAAGAGTGAGAGAGCCTCTTCCTCCCTCCTGTGTCACTGAGAGGGAAACACAGACGGAGGGAGGCAGAGGTTCTGTACTACACTAATGACTTAACTCCTTTCTGACCGCTGGCACAGCCGGGGGAGCGCAGGGGGTTAGAATTATTGCACATTATTATTGCACAAGGTACATTTTTATTTTTTTCCCTAAATAGCTTCCTTTACCTTAGTGCAGTCCTCCTTCACTTACCTCATCCTTCCATTTTGCTTTTAAGGCCCAGATTCTCAAAAGAGATACGACGGCGCATCTCCAGATACGCCGTCGTATCTCTGCCTAGCGCCGTCGTATCTATGCGACTGATTCTTAGAATCAGTTACGCATAGATATCCCCTAGATCCGACAGGCGTAAGTCTCTTACGCCGTTGGATCTTAACTGCAATTTTTTTTTTGCCCGCTAGGTGGCGCTTCCGTCGATTTCCCCGTCGAGTATGCAAATTAGCTAGATACGCAAATTCCCGAACGTACGCACCGTCGACGCAGTAGTTACGATGTTTACGTTAGGCTTTTCCCGGCGTAAAGTTGCCCCTGGGTCTATGACGCGCAGTCAATGTTAAGTATGGCCGTCGTTCCCGCGTCGAAAATTAAAAAATTGACGTTGTTTGCGTAAGTCGTCCGTGAATGGTGCTGGACGTAATTTACGTTCACGTCAAAACCAATGACGTCCTTGCGACGTCATTTAGAGCAATGCACGCCAGGATATTTTAGGGACGGCGCATGCGCAGTTCGTTCGGCGCGGGGAAGCGCTTCATTTAAATGAAACACGCCCCCTACCCGCCGAATTTGTGTTTTACGCTACGCCGCCGCAACTTTACTTGCCTGAAAAACTTGCAGCGGCATAACGTAAATCAGATACGTTACGCCCCGCCCACATTTACGCCCATCTACGTAAATCTGCTTCCTGTTCTTCTGTCTGTAACTCCACACAGTAATGCAAGGCTTTCTCCCTGGTGTGGAGTGTCGTGCTCGCCCCCTCCCTTGGACAACAGGAGAGTCAGGACACTCTCTACGTTGCAGATAGAGAAAGGAGCTATGTGTTAGTGGGAGTCATGACTCTCCTGTAGTCCAAGGGAGGGGGCAAGCACGACACTCCACACCAGGGAGAAAGCCTTGCATTACTGTGTGGAGTTACAGACAGAAGAACAGGAAGTGAGGATTTCTCAGAAGAAATAAGGACATTTAAAAGCAAAATGGAAGGATGAGGTAAGTAAAGGAGGACTGCACTAGGGTAAAGGAAGCTATTTAGGAAAAAAAATTGTACCTTTACAACCCCTTTAACTACTTGCCGACCAGGCACTGCAGTTGTACTGCGGCAGGTTGGCACGGCTGCGTGAAGAATCGGTGTCATTGCCGCTTCAAGAAGCCGATGCATGTGGCCGGCAGCTACGATGTCCGCTTGCCACCCGCGGTCGCTCCTCTGAGAGCCAGAACGGGGATCTGTCCAATATAAGTAAACAGATCCCCGTTTTGTCAGAGAAGTAGAGAGAGATCTGCTGTTCCTAGTGATCAGGAACAGCAATCTCTCTCCTCCAATCAGTCCCCTCCCCCACAGTTAGAAACACCTCCCTAGGGAACACTTAACCCCTTTATCGCCCCTAGTGTTAACCCCTTCCCTGCCAGTGACATTTATACAGTAATCAGTGCATTTTTAGCTCTGATCTAATCTAATTTCAAAAGTGTCCAATCTGTCCGCCGCAATGCCGCAGTCCCACTAAAACTCGCAGATCGCCGCCATTACTATAATTTTTTTTAATATAAAAATGGCATAAATCTATCCCCTATTTTGTAGACGCTATAACTTTTGAGCAAACCAATCATTATACGTTTATTGCATTATTTTTTTACAAAAAATATGTAGCAGAATACATATGGGCCTAAACTGATGAAGACATATTTTTTGGGAGGTATTTATTATAGCAAAAAGTAAAAAATATTGTTATTTTTTTTTTTCTCAAAATTTACGCTTATTTTGTTTATAGTGCCAAAAATTAAAAACCACAAAGGTGATCAAATACCTCCAGAAAGCTCTATTTGTGGGAAAAAGAGGACGTTAGTTTTGTTTGGGTAGAGCCCCGCACGACAAAGTGCAGTTGCTCCAGAGCTTAGCAAATGAGCAGAAGCTCTGCTGACTTCCATCATCCAATCATGTGTAAGCAAAAAAGTTGCTTTTTTTTTTATTTTCCTTGCACGTGATTGGGTATTCTTTGTAAAGTGAAGCCTTTCCCGCGCCGAGTTTGAATACTGCGCCGGCATATACCGAGCGCAGTACACTCGCGTATAGTCGGCAATGCTCGCGCTGACGTCCTGGACGTACAGGACGCGAGCGTGAGTGTAGCCGAGACTGCCCGACTATACACGAGTGTACTGCGCTCGGTATATGTCAGCACAGTATTCAAACTCGATTTTGCCCTGATTTTCAGGGCAAAATAGTGCGCGGTATACGCCGATAAATACGCATCACTATGGGGGATTTTTTAGTACCGAAGTTTGGCGTCATTCCACAAGCGTGTGCCGTTTTGAAGCGTGACACGTTAAAGCGGAGTTCCACCCGGTCCCCAGCTCGTTACAGAGCGAGGACCGGGAGCTGTGTGTGTAAACACACAGCTCCTGGTCCTGTCAGGGGAGAAATGCCTGACCGTCTGTTCATACAATGTATGAACAGAAGATCAGTCATTTCCCCTAGTGAGGCCACCCCCCCTACAGTTAGAACACACCCAGGTAACATACTTAACCCCTTCCCCGCCCCCTAGTGTTAACCCCTTCCCTGCCAGTGGCATTTTTATAGTAATCCAATGCATTTTTATAACACTGATTGCTTTAAAAATGCCAATGGTCCCAAAAATGTGTCAAAAGTGTCCGAAGTGTCCGCCATAATGTTGCAGTACCGAAAAAAAAAAAACGCTGATCGCCGCCATTACTAGTAAAAAAAAATATTAATAAAAATGCCATAAATCTACCCCCTATTTTGTAAACGCTATAGCTTTTGCGCAAAGCAATCACTAAACGCTTCTTGCGATTTTTTTTTTTACGAAAAATATGTAGAAGAATACGTATCGGCCTAAACTGAGGGAAAAAAATGTTTTTTTTTATATATTTTTGGGGGATATTTATTATAGCAAAAAGTAAAAAATATTATTTTTTTTTAAAATTGTCGCTCTATTTTTGTTTATAGCGCAAAAACTAAAAATCGCAGAGGTGATTACCACCAAAAGAAAGCTCTATTTTGTTTGGGAGCTACGTCGCACGACCGCGCAATTGTCAGTTAAAGCGACGCAGTGCCGAATCGCAAAAAGTGCTCTGGTCTTTGACCAGCAATATGGTCCGGGGGTTAAGTGGTTAATGCATGAAACTGTTTTTTTTTTTTTCAAAAAAAATGTTTGAAAAATTGATGCGCAAATACCGTGTAAGATAAAAAGTTGCAACCATTTTATTCTCTAGGGTCTTTGCTAAAATATATATATATAATGTTTGGGGGATTCTGTGTAATTTTCTAGCAACAAATTATGATTTTTACATGTAGGAGAGAAATGTCAGAATTGGCCTGATAGGGAAGTGGTTAAATCTTCTCGTACATCTAAAGCCCTGGACACACGATCGGATATCTGATGGAATCGAATCCGATGGATTTTTTCATCAGATATCCGATGAAGCTGACTTTCATCAGTCTTGCCTACAGACCATCGGTTAAAAATCCGATCGTGTCCAACGCAGTGACGTAAAACACAACGACGTGTTGAGAAAAATGAAGTTCAATGCTTCCGAGCATGCGTCGACTTGATTCTAAGCATGCATGGATTTTTGACGGATGGATTTCCCCCACAGAAGATCGTTTTTTTCTATAGTTTTTTTTTAACCATAAGAAAAATTTAAAACAGGTTCTATTTTTTTTCACCGATGGGGGAAAAAAACGATGGGGCTCACACACGATCGGTTCGTCCGATGAAAACGGTGCATCGTGTGTACAGGGCATTACACTTTCCTCCCTGCAAACTGACAATGCTGCTGATCAAATGGGGCCCCCCGTGCTCCTTCATCCAGAGTGGGGGCACTCTAATACAGGTGGTATATTACTGACCAGATCACCAGGTGAAAACAGAGAGACAAAAGCCCCCCAAAAAAGAAGAAAACTAATGATTTAATGATTAGTATGCTGCAATATATTATATTTTTTTGGTTTAACTACATGCCGACCAGCCGCCGCAGTTCTACGGCGGCAGGTCGGCTCTTCTGCGCAAGAGCCTGTCGTATAACGTCGGCTCTCGAATCGGCCACTCGGGTCGCGATCACCGCACATGCGATCGCTCGTTACAGAGCGAGGATCGGGAGCTGTGTGTGTAAACACACAGCTCCCGGTCCTGTCAGGGGAGAAATGCCTGACCGTCTATTCATACAATGTATGAACAGCGATCAGTCATTTCCCCAAGTCAGTCCCACCCCCCTTGAGTTAGAACACACC
Source organism: Rana temporaria (assembly GCF_905171775.1). Classification (NCBI taxonomy): domain Eukaryota; kingdom Metazoa; phylum Chordata; class Amphibia; order Anura; family Ranidae; genus Rana; species Rana temporaria. Next base: position 28,807,651 of record NC_053490.1, read on the forward strand.
CAGGGACATACTTAACCCCTTCCCCACCCCCTAGTGTTAACCCCTTCCCTGCCAGTGGCATTTTTATAGTAATCCAATGCATTTTTATAGCACTGATCGCTATAAAAATGCCAATGGTGCCAAAAATTTGTCAAAAGTGTCCGAAGCGTCTGCCATATTGTCGCAGTACCGAAAAAAAACTCGCTGATCGCCGCCATTACTAGTAAAAAAAAATATTAATAAAAATGCCATAAATCTGTCCCCTATTTTGTAAACGCTATAACTTTTGTGCAAACCAATCAATAAGCACTTCTTGCGAATTTTTTTTTTACGAAAAATATGTAGAAGAATACGTATCGACCTAAACTGAGGAATTTATTTTTTTTTTATATATTTTTGGGGGACATTTATTATCATCACTTTAAAGATCAATATCTCGGTAACGGCAGCAGCTGCTGCCACAACCAAGATATCCATCTTTAACATGGCCAGTCCTGTAAACGATAATGGTGGTCTCCGTGGCGGATTCGCCGCAAGATCACCGTTATCGGCGGTGGGAGAGGCCCGTGCCCTCCGCCACTTACCGGAGCCGTCGGCAGCGGCGGAGGCGATCGGGTCCTTCTCCCTGCTTGCCATGGATACGAGTGAGGGCAAGATGACCCCCACCCGTCTCCATAGCATAGCAGGGCGGAAGCAACGTCAAAACGTAATTTCCGCCCATGCGTCTTAAAGGCACATTTTTGTTTTTTATTGCATTTTAGTCTAAATTTGATGTCTTTTTGACCCCAGATCTCATATTTAAGAGGACCTGTCATGCTTTTTTTCTATTACAAGGGATGTTTACATTCCTTGTAATAGGAATAAAAGTGACCCATTTTTTTTTTTTTTTAAACAGTGTAAAAATAAATAAAATCAATCAAAATAAATAAGAAAACAAAACTTTCTTTTTTTAAAGCGCCCCGTCCCGAGGGACGGCGCATGCGCAGTTCGTTCGGCGCGGGGACGCGCTTCATTTAAATGAAACACGCCCCCCTACTCGCCGATTTGAATTAGGCGCCATTACGCCACGAGAGATACACTACGCCGCCGTAACTTACAGCGCAAATTCGTTCAGGATTCAAACCAAAAAAAGTAAGTTACAGCAGCGTAGCGTATCTCAGATACGCTGCGCCGGGGAAGATCTTTGTGGATCTGCCCCATGGTTTGTAGACTTGTGCACTGCCAAAAAATGTATTCGTTTTCGTTTCATTTGTTTTTATTATTTCTTTTTTCCGGGGTAATTCTTTATAATTGCAATTCGTAAATTTGTAAATACGAAAATTCGTAAATTTGAATTTACGAATTTACGATTTTTTGCATTTACGAATTTTTGTATTTACACATTTTTTCATTTACGATAATTTGTAAATACGAAAATAATAAAGAAAATCCAAACAAGAATAACTAACTAACTAATAATAACTAACTATTAAATAATAGGTATTGGAATCTCGTTTGAAATTAGAAAATTTGTAAATTCGAAAAAACCTCCAAAAAAACGAAAATTCGGAATTTGGAAATTCGAAAATACCAAAGAAAAATTCCAAATATTAACTTAATTATAATAACTAACTAATAAATGATTATTAGTAATAATTTGGCTGTTAGTGAACGTGAAGGAATTTATCCGAAGTTATGAATTATACGAAATAACGAATGCTGCATCTGAACAAATGGAACAGAACAAATTAATAGTAAATAATAATAATAAAGCTTTTTTAATTTTTGGTATTTATTATTATTAATTTGTTTAGTTCCATTCGTTTATGGCATTCATTATTTTGGATAAATCGTAACTTTGGATAAATTTGTATTCGTTACATTCATAAACAGCCAAATTTGAAAGGAAACCAATACTTATAATTTAATAGCTAGTAAAAGTTAAGTTATTATTAGTTTAGTTATTTCAGATTTTCGAATTTTTGGGTGGGAGAAGGGAAAAGTAAAAAAAATGTTGGAAAGTGCCTGGCAACAACCCCCGACCAGGCCCGGATTTACTCCCTTTGCCGCCCCAAGTCTGGGTCCTTCAATGCCTCCATCTCCCCCCCCCCCCCCACACACATACACACGCACACACCATCACATAGGGGGCTTCTGAGCCCCCCCATGGTGATAAAAAAATAAAATTAAAACAAAATAAATTACATTAAAAATCCCCCCCCCCCCCCCGTCAAATAAAGAGTCAGCTGAACACGGCGCCTGCGCAATGACGACCATCTTATGACAGACTCTGCCACACGCTCTGCAAGGGGGCGGGTGCATTACTGTTATATTGTCTAAGGGGCGGATAGCTACAGAAGAGGCCACGTTTTCTGTTGATGTGTGTAGTAAACAGTGCCCCATCTTTGGTATTGGGAGGAAGAATAGTGCCCAATGTTAGGATCAGTGGGAGGAATAGTGTCCCACTATTGGTATCAGTGGGTGGAATAGTGCCCCACTATTGGTATCAGTGGGTGGAATAGTGCCCCACCATTGGTATCAGTGGGAGGAATAGTGCTACATCATTGATGTCAGTGGTAGGAATAGTGCCCCATCATTGATGTCAGTGGGAGGAATAGTGCCCCGTCATTGGTGTCAGTGGAAGCAATAGTTTCCCATCATTGGTGTCAGTGGGAGGAATAGTGCTCCGTCATTGGTGTCAGTGGGAGAAATGATGGCTCATTATTGATGTCAATTGACAAAACAGTGTCTCGTATCAGTGGGAGGAATAGTTCTCCATCATTGGTGTCAGTGGGAAGAATAGTGCCCCATCATTGGTATCAGTGGGAGGAATAGTGCCCCATCATTGGTATCAGTGGGAGGAATAGTGCCCCAACATTGGTGTCAGTGGGAAGGATAGTGCCCCATCATTGGTGTCAGTGGGAGGAATAGTGCCTCATCATTGGTATCAGTGGGAGGAATAGTGCCCCATCATTGGTGTCATTGGAAGGAATAGTTCTCCATCATTGGTGTCAGTGGGAGGAATAGTGCCCCATCATTGGTGTCAGTGGGAGGAATAGTTCTCCATCATTGGTGTCAGTGGGAGGAATAGTGCCCCAAGGGCAGGACAAAGGCAAGCAGAGGGCCGCAGTTTGGAGAGCACTGCAATAGACTTAGGCAAGTACACACTATAGAAGGATATGTTTTGTTCATTTTTCTTTACAAACACTTTAAACTTGCCGCAGTCACATCATAAAAGCATTGTGGCTGCGGAGTGTGTGCGGCTCCCCTGGCTGTATGGTAGATCTCAGGTGGGTGCAACTATCTGTTTTTACTGCCCCTGGCGGCTCGTATGTTGTATAAAAGAGGCTTTATAATGGGTATCACAGACCCAGCAACTCAGCAAAGAGATCTCGGGTCAGATTCTCGTAGAATCGGCGTTGGCGTAGTGTAAGCCATTTACACTACGCCACCGCAACTTACTGGAGCAAGTGCCGTATTCCTCAAGCACTTGCTCCGTAATTTGCGGCGGCGTATGACCGCGTAATTCAAAGGGGGCGGCTTGTATTCAAATTAAGCGCGCCCCCGCGCCGATTGAACTGCGCATGCGCCGGGCTGAAAAATAGCCCAGTGCGCATGCTCCAGCTCATGACGGAAAACGTCAATGACGCCGACGTGAGCGTCATTGACTTAAAGTCGTATTCAAGAACGACTTAGTAAAACGACGTAACCGACGGAAAAAGACTACGCGGACCCGACGCCATACTTAACATGGCATACGGCGGACTGGCATAAGGTTACCCCTCATATAGCAGGGGTAACCTTACGCTAACGGAAACGACGTACGCGACGACTACGCGCCGCAAATTCATTCGGGAATCGGCGTATCAGGCTCATTTGCATAGTCAAATGAGACCTGAACGTAAACGCCACCTAGCGGTCGGCGTTGTATTGCATTTAGGATCCGACGGTGTAAGTGATTTACACCAGTCGGATCCTAGCCTAATTCCGGAGTATCTTGTTTTGCGAATACAAAACAATGATACGCCGGAGGGAATTTCGAATTACGCCGGTGTATCTGTAGATACACCGGCGTAACTCTTTTGAGAATCTGGCCCCTCATCTGCAGGCAATTTGCAAAATGTTGTTAACCAGTTAGCAACCGCCCTATAGACGAAATACGTCTACAAGGCGGTTGCTTAATTCTAGGAGGGCGTCAATGTACGTCCTCCTACAATCGCGCTCCCGCGCGCCCTGTGGGGCGCGCACACGGGAGTCTCCGTGACCGCCGGGTCCTCCGGACCCGGCTGATCACGGATCACGGTAAATCGCCGCTGATAGCGGCGGTTTACCACGTGATCGCTCCGTCCAATGACGGAGCGATCACTAGTAAACAAACCGGCGTCATGTGATGACGCCGGTTCCTCCCTCTCCTCTCTGTACCGAACGGTACAGTGTGAGAGAGGAGAGGGGAGAGAGCGGAAGCAGCAGCTGCTGCTGCTGCTGCTGCGGGCTGGATCTGTGACACATGCAGTCACAGATCCAGCCAATTATCCCTCCCTGTGCAATACTCTGCAATGCCCCCATACTCTGCAATGCCCCCATACTCCTCAATGCCCCCATACTCCTCAATGCCCCCATACTCCGCAATGCCCCCATACTCCGCAATGCCCCCATACTCCGCAATGCCCCCATACTCCGCAATGCCCCCATACTCTGCAATACCCCCAATACTCTGCAATACCCCCATACTCTGCAATGCCCCAAAATACTCTGCAATGCCCCAAAATACTCTGCAATGCCCCAAAATACTCTGCAATGCCCCCATACTCCGCAATACTCCGCAATGCCCCGCAATACTCCGCAATGCCCCGCAATACTCCGCAATGCCCCACAATACCCCGCAATGCCCCACAATACCCCGCAATACCCCGCAATACCCCGCAATACCACACAATACCCCGCAATACCACACAATACCCTGCAACGTCGTCTATGGGGATTTTTAAGTAGCAAAGTTTGGCGCCATTCCACAAGCGTGTGCAATTTTGAAGGGTGACATGTTGGGTATCTATTTACTCGGCGTAACTTCATCTTTCACATTTATGCAAAAGAATGAAGAAAAAATACAAAATTTGCCAAATTTTATAACAGAAACAAAGAAAAATTATTTTTTTTTACTGAATTTTCAGTCTTTTTTCTTTTATAGCGCAAAAAATAAAAAACCCAACTGTGATTAAATACCACCAAATGAAAGCTCTATTTGTGTGAAAAAAAGGACGAAAATTTCATTTGGGTACAGTGTTGTATGACCGAGTAATTGTCATTCAAATTGTGAGAGCACCGAAAGCTGAAAATTGGTCTGGTTATTAAGGGGGTTTACGTGCCTAGTGGTCAAGTGGTTAAATAAAAATACCAAATTGTAGTTGTGCGGAGATGTTATTCCCTGAGTGTGAGAATTTGGTGCTCTTCGGATTTTTGGGATCTTTTCTGGATGACATTCTCATTACTGGCAGGAGTGAAAGTTGTCACAGAACACGGCCCATTGTCTTTGTTATTTCCTTTTTCCGCTCTTAGAATTGTTATTTTGTATCATCACTTTCATATTCCTGATAACAGTGCTGTCAGTGCCTCCGAGGACATGATTGTAACTGTGTAACTGCTGAGAGCACCCACCCGGTTCTCAGTGGCGGCTGGTGCTCAAATTTTTTGGGGGGGTGAATACAAATGAAAAAAAAAAAACATGTGCAGTCTCACTGTGCCCATCAAACGCAGCTACTGTGCCCATCAATTGCCGCCACTATGTCCATCAAACGCAGCCACTGTGCCCATCAAACGCAGCCACTGTGCCCATCAAACGCAGCCACTGTGCCCATCAATTGTCGCCACTGTGCCATCAATTGTCGCCACTGTGCCATCAATTGTCACCACTGTGCCATCAAACCCATTTACTGTGCCCATCAAACGCAGCCACTGTGCCCATCAAGCGCAGTCACTGTGCCCATTAATTGTTGCCACTGTGCCCATCAATTGTCTTCACTGATCGCTATAAAAATGCCAATGGTCCCAAAAATTTGTCAAAAGTGTCCGCCATAATGTCGCAGTACCGGAAAAAAATCGCTGATCGCCGCCATTACTAGTAAAAAAAAAATATTAATAAAAATGCCATAAAACGATCCCCTATTTTGCAAACGCTATAACTTTTGCGCAAACCAATCAATAAACGCTTATTGCGATTTTTTTTTTTTTTTTAGAAAAATAGGTAGAAGAATACGTATCGGCCTAAACCGAGGAAAAAAAAAGTTGTTATATATATTTTTGGGGGATATTTATTATGGTAAAAAGTTAAAAATATTATTTTTTTTTCAAAATTGTCGCTCTATTTTTGTTTATAGCGCAAAAACTAAAAACTGCAGAGGTGACCAAATACCACCAAAAGAAAGCTCTATTTGTGGGAAAAAAAGGACGCCAATTTTGTTTGGGAGTCACGTCGCACGACAGCGCAATTGTCAGTTAAAGCGACGCAGTGCCGAATCGCAAAAAGTGACCAGCAATATGGTCCGGGGCTTAAGTGGTTAAGAATTGGTAAGCTGCAATATAATAAATGTTTGCTTTTGGGTTTATTACTGCTTTAACTACTTGCCAACCAGTTGCACTGTGGCAGGTTGGCACGGCTGTGTGGATCGCCGCCATTGTACGTCGGCTGCTTTAAGAAGCTATAGGGGGCACGACGCCGGAGCCGATGCACGATTTTTCCGGGACACCGGCAATCGCTCCTCAGAGAGCCAGAACGGGGATCCGTCCATGTAAACAAACAGATCCCCGTTCTGTCAGGGGAGGAGAGACAGATCTGCTGTTCCTAGTGATCAGGAACAGCGATATCTCTCCTCCTCCAGTCCGTACCCTCCCCCCACAGTTAGAAACACCTCCCTAGGATAAGGTGACCAGATTTTTTAAATGAAATCCGGGGACATATTTTTCTTTACTAGTAATGGCAACAATCAGCGACTCTCTGCCCGTCGCCGCTCGCCTCACAGCATCTCAAGTGTTACTCTTCGGGCCCCGGATACTACTGGGTGGGGAGCGGAGGAAGATCACTCCGCCAGGGAAGGCAAGGAGATCGGCAGGTGGCTGGCCAGGATTTGTGCCCAAAACTGAAGAAATATTCCCTCTACTCCGACCAGCACATGATCATCAGAAAGGGGCACAGATAATGGGAAAAATACAACCCCCCTATGCTAGTAGGCACAGCGGAGCGGGGGGGGGTGTGTAATTCTATTTTTTTTATTTTAATTCTGCACTGACTGTCTTTGAAATTGCCCCTGTCCCCTATTAAATCCAATCTGGGGACAAAACCAGGGACAGACTTGGTCCGGGGACAGTGTCCTCAATTAGGGGACTGTCTGCTGAAACTGGGGATGTCTGGTCATCCTACCCTAGGAAACACTTAACCCTTTGTTCGCCCCCTAGCGTTAACCTCTTCCCCGCCAGTGACATTTATACAGTAATCAGTGGCTATTTTTAGCACTGGATAGTGCTAGGGACTGGACGTTCCTATTGAAAGCTAAGCTGATTGACGTCTGATGAAAATCTTCCCATGGCGCATAAAGCGCGTCACCAGTTTTCCGTAAATAGCCGGCCTGCGAGTCGGCGCTATACGGCGCCTGCGCCCGCCGTGTAGAGCTGACTGCGCAGGAGCTATATAGAGCTGACTCGCAGTCCAGCTATTTACGGAAAACTGGTGACGCACTTTATGCGCCATGGGAAGATTTTCATCAGACGTCAATCAGCTTAGCTTTCAATAGGAACGTCCAGTCCCGCGGGAATCAGAACCCGGAAGCCTGGGCGAAAATAACAATTACATGGTATGTACGGAGAAAAAAAAATACCAGCATACTTTACATGTCGTTAGTATGCTGGATGTAATGTTAAAAAAAATTTTTAGGGTGAACCTCCACTTTAATGTCTCATAAAGGAATTTTTTTTTTTTTTTTTAGCTGTATAAATGTCAATGGTCCTAAATAATAAAAATGCCATAAATCTATCCCCTATTTTGTAAACGCAATAACTTTTGCGCAAACCAATCGATAAACGCGTATTGCGATCTTTTTAACCAAAAATATGTAGAAGAATACGTATTGGCCTAAACTGATGAAGACATTTTTTTTTTTTACATTACATTTTTTGGGGATATTATAGCAAAAAGTAAAAAATATTGGGCTAGATTCAGAGAGAATTTACGCCGGCGTATCTATTGATACGCCGCGTAAATTCAAATTCTGTATTCAGAAAGCAAGATACGCCGAAATGTTCCTAAGATCCGACTGGCGTAAGTCTCTTACGCCGTCGTATCTTAGTTGCATATTTACGCTGGCCGCTAGGTGGCGCTTCCGTCGATTTCAGCGTAGAATATGCAAATGAGCTGGATACGCCGATTCAGAAACGTACGTGCGCCCGGCGGAATTTTTTACGACGTTTGCGGATGGCTTTTTCCGGCGTAACGTTGCTCCTGCTATATGAGGAGCAACCAATGTTAAGTATGGACGTCGGGCCAGCGTCGATTTTTGCGTTGTTTGCGTAAGTCGTTCGTGAATAGGGCTTTGCGTAAATTACGTTCACGTCTAAAGCATTGACGATTTGCGGCGGAATTTCGAGCATGCGCACTGGGATTCTTTCACGAACGGCGCACTGGGATTCTTTCACGAACGTCTAACGTGGGGTCGTCATGTTTTATTTACATAAAACACACCTGTAAAAGACAGAATCTCCTTCAAGGCGCTCTGCCTAATGCATAAGTGTATTCACGGAAACTCCCCTCAATATCTATGGGAAAAAATAAAAGCCCACAACCCCAATCGCATTCTGCGATCCACCAATCAAAACCTCCTCCAGATACCCAAAGCCAGATACAAGTCCAAAGGAGATCGAAGATTTGCAGTCCAGGGACCTCGCCTGTGGAACGCTCTACCAACCACCATCCGATTGGAGGTGGACCACTTGGCCTTCAGGAGAAAGATTAAAACCCTTCTCTTCTGAGGTCAAAAGGGTTTCACCCAGGGAATGGATACAGCGCCCAGAGGCGATTCAGTTCGCTTGTGTTGCGCTATATAAGTTTTTTCACTCACTCACTCACCTCTTCTCAATTTGAATTTGGCGCACTTAAGCCGGCAGATTTACGCTACGCCGCCGCAACTTACGGAGCAAGTGCTTTGTGAATACTGCTCTTGCCCGTCTAAGTTGCAGAGGCGTAGCGTAAATAGGATACACTACGCCCGCACAAACTTATGAATCTAGCCCATTTTTTTTTTGTTTTTTTTTTTGTTTATAGCGCAAAAAGGTGAGGTGATCAAATACCACCAAATAAAAGCTCTGGGCCAGATTCTAGTAGATATCCGGCGGCGTAACGTATCTCGTTTACGTTACTCCGCCGCAAGTTTAACGGGCAAGGGTCTGATTCCCAAACCACTTACCTGTAAACTTGCGGCGGCGTAGCGTAAAGTCCACCCGCGGAAGCACTCCTAATTCAAATGATCCTGGTAGGGGGCGTAGATCATTTAAATTAGGCGCGCTCCCGCGCCGATCGTACTGCGCATGCTCCGTCGGGTAAATTACCCGACGTGCATTGCGCTAAATGACGTCGCACGGACGTCATTTGTTTTGACGGTAACGTAAATGGCGTCCAGGACGCCATTCACAGATGACTTACGCAAACGACGTTAAATTTTCAAATTGCGACGCAGGAACGACGGCCATACTTAACATTGAGTATGCCACCTAGGGGGCATGTTTATCTTTACGCCGCGTATCGCTTACGGAAACGACGTAAAAACACTACGACACTACGACTAGTCATTTGCATATTCCACGCTGACCGCAAAGGAAACGCCACCTAGCGGTCAGCGTAGATATTGCAGCCTTATATACAACGCCGCTGGCCGTCGTATCTTAGGCATGTTTAAGTGTATCTCAGTTTGAGAATACACTTAAATATAGGACGGCCTTAGAATCGGACTTACGTTGGCGTATCTACTGATACGCCGGCGTAATTCTTTGAGAATATGGCCCTCTATTTTTTATTTGGGTACAGCGCCGCACGACCGCGCAATTGTTAGTTAAAGCGACGCAGTTCCGAATCGCAAAAAATGGCCTGGTCATTAAGGGGGCAAATCCTTCCGGACCTTAAGTGGTTAAAAGTGACACTTAACTCTGGTTAAATAAAATCTATTGAAGTATGAATACTTAATTTAAAAAAAAGTACATTCTATTGCTCTCGGCAATCTATAAAAATCTCCAAATAGACACAACACAGGAGGAGACACAACAGACACAACACAGGAGGAGACAGAACATACACAACACAGGAGGAGACAGAACAGACACAACACAGGAGGAGACAGAACAGACACAACACAGGAGGAGACACAACAGACACAACACAGGAGGAGACAGAACAGACACAACACAGGAGGAGACAGAACAGACACAACACAGGAGGAGACAGAACAGACACAACACAGGAGGAGACACAACAGACACAACACAGGAGGAGACACAACAGACACAACACAGGAGGAGACAGAACAGACACAACACAGGAGGAGACACAACAGACAACACAGGAGGAGACAGAACAGACACAACACAGGAGGAGACAGAACAGACACAACACAGGAGGAGACACAACAGACAACACAGGAGGAGACAGAACAGACACAACACAGGAGGAGACACAACAGACAACACAGGAGGAGACAGAACAGACACAACACAGGAGGAGACAGAACAGACACAACACAGGAGGAGACAGAACAGACACAACACAGGAGGAGACAGAACAGACACAACACAGGAGGAGACACAACAGACACAACACAGGAGGAGACACAACAGACACAACACAGGAGGAGACACAACAGACACAACACAGGAGGAGACACAACAGACACAACACAGGAGGAGACAGAACAGACACAACACAGGAGGAGACAGAACAGACACAACACAGGAGGAGACACAACAGACAACACAGGAGGAGACAGAACAGACACAACACAGGAGGAGACACAACACAGGAGGAGACACAACAGACACAACACAGGAGGAGACACAACACAGGAGGAGACACAACAGACACAACACAGGAGGAGACAGAACAGACACAACACAGGAGGAGACAGAACAGACACAACACAGGAGGAGACACAACAGACACAACACAGGAGGAGACACAACAGACACAACACAGGAGGAGACACAACAGACAACACAGGAGGAGACACAACAGACACAACACAGGAGAAGACAGAACACAGGAGGAGACACAACATACACAACACAGGAGGAAGCAGATAGGAGATGGTAGAATTTACCTTTGCAGGAGGGGTAGATGATGGGCCGTAAGCACTGCTGGCATAGCCACAGAGAAACTACAGGACAGAGTGCAGCAGAGGAGGCAGAAGAAAGACAGTGATCAGTAAGAAGATTAGTGGCACGGGGGACACAAGGTGAAGCATCACTTGGTCAAAGCTCCCAGGATACTAATCACTGGACCACGTTATACAATCATTGGATTAGTGTTATGTAATCACACTGCAGCCTACACAAAATACATTTAAGATAAAAGGAAGATCTCATTGAAACGTATATTTTTTTCACAACAAATACCTGAAATCTCTATCAATAATCAATGAAAGTAGAATTTTACACCATGGCATTTTTTTTTTAGGGTTTTGCCATTAGAGTACAAAATAAGGGGAACTCTTCCACGGGGGGCACACAGAAAGCAATACAAAATGGACAGAGGTGCTGACACTCTAAAGCAGGGGTAGTAGGCAACCTTTGATAGGTGGGGATCTACCATGACAACACGCAAGAGAGTAAAGATCACCTGGGTGCCGTGCCCTGTCACTAAGATGTAGAGCAGTGTACAGGGGTCATTTAGATGTAGAGCAGTGTACAGGGGTCATTTAGATGTAGAGCAGTGTACAGAGGTCATTTAGATGTAGAGCAGTGTACAAGGGTCACTAAGATGTAGAGCAGTGTACAGGGGTCATTTAGATGTAAAGGCAATGTACAGGGGTCACTAAGATGTAGAGCAGTGTACAGAGGTCACTAAGATGTAGAACAGTGTACAGGGGTCACTAAGATGTAGAGCAGTGTACAGGGGTCACTAAGATGTAGAGCAGTGTACAGGGGTCATTTAGATGTAGAGCAGTGTACAGGGGACAGTAGGATGTAGAGCAGTGTACAGGGGTCACTAAGATGTAGAGCGGTGTACAGAGGTCACTAAGATGTAGAGCATTGTACAAGGCTCACTAAGATGTAGAGAAGTGTACAGGGGTCATTTAGATGTAGAGCAGTGTACAGGGGTCGCTAAGATGTAGAGCAGTGTAAAGGGGTCAGTAGGATGTAGAGCAGTGTACAGGGGTCACTAAGATGTACAGCAGTGTACAGGGGTAATTTAGATGTAGAGCAGTGTACAGTAGGGTGACCAGATGTCCCCGGTTTCAGGGGACAGTCCCCGGATTGAGGACACTGTCCCCGAACCAAGTCTGTCCCCGGTTTTGTCCCCAGATTTGATTTCAACAGGAGCTGGGGCAATTTTCAAGTCAGAAAAAAAAAAATATCAGAATCACACACCCCCGCTCCTACTAGCTTAGGCGGGTGTATTTTTTTCCATTATCTGTGCCCCTTTCTGATGATGTGCTGGTCGGAGCAGAGGGACTATTTCTCCAGTTTCTGGCGCATGCCCATTCAGTTCAGCTCGCATGTTCTTCTGCTTTGGCTCAAATCCCGGCCAGCCGCGGGGCCCGTAGAGTGAGATTAGAGAGGCTGTGAGGCGGGTGGCGACGGGCAGAACGAGGCAGCTGAGCTCAACTGACAATGTCCAGCAGCAGGAACAGAGGGGAAGTGGATCCAATCGTGGTGCTGCCAGTGCCTTCAAGGCTTCAACACAGGTGTGCTTTGAGGGTGTCTGTGAATAGACTATATTGCACTTTGTCTGTCTCTCTGGCATAATGGATTATTGGTCACAAGTTAACAAAATCAGCACCCATGTTATGTGACATGCTGTGACAGAGCCAGCCAGAGCCATGATAGAGTGCCTGCTGCCTGTGAGTTATCATAATGCTGATGATCTTAACCAGTTGCCGACCGCCCCATAGCAGATTTACTACTACGGGGTGGTCACGCTGTGTAGGATTGTTTATATACATGATCCTGCATTTCTGAGTATTGGAGTCAATCAGTGTGTCTGGCGGATTCGATGACCACTGGTACCCACTGATCGTTATGTAAACAAGGCAGTTCACCGTTTAGTCAGTATGGAAGACATTGATCCTGTGTTCCTGCAAAGCAGGAACATGGATCTACGTCTTCCCTTAGTAAAAGCACATCCCCCACAGTAAGAAAACACTTGTTAGGCACACATTTAACCCTTTGATTGCCCAAGATGTTATCCTCTTCCCAGCCAGTGTCATTAGTACAGTGACATATTTTTAGCACTGATCACTGTATTAGTGTCACTGGTTCCCAAAAAGTATCAAAAGTGTCCGATTTGTCCACCGCAATATTGCAGTCACACTATGAGTCGCTGATTGCTGCCATTACTAGTAAAAAAATAAAAAATATGTCCCCAGATTTCATTTTAAAAATCTGGTCACCTTAGTGTACAGGGGTCACTAAGATGAAGAGCAGTGTACAGGGGTCACTAAGATGTAGAGCAGTGTACAGGGGTCATTTAGATGTAGAGCCGTGTACAGGGGTCAGTAGGATGTAGAGCAGTGTACAGGGGTCAGTAGGATGTAGATCAGTGTACAGGGGTAATTTAGATGTAGAGCAGTGTACAGGGGTCAGTAGGATGTAGAGAAGTGTACAGGGGTCATTTAGGTGTTGAGCAGTGTACAGGGGTCACTAAGATGTAGAGCAGTGTACAGGGGTCATTTAGATGTAGAGCAGTGTACAGGGGTCATTTAGATGTAGAGCAGTGTACAGGGGTCATTTAGATGTAGAGCAGTGTACAGGGGTCATTTAGATGTAGAGCAGTGTACAGGGGTCAGTAGGATGTAGAGAAGTGTACAGGGGTAATTTAGATGTAGATCAGTGTACAGGGGACAGTCCCCTGTACACTGATCTACATCTAAATTACCCCTGTACACTTCTCAACATCCTACTGACCCCTGTCAGGGGTCAGTAGGATGTAGAGAAGTGTACAGGGGTAATTTAGATGTCGAGCAGTGTACAGGGGTCATTTAGATGTAGAGCAGTGTACAGGGGTCACTAAGATGAAGAGCAGTGTACAGGGGTCATTTAGATGTAGAGCAGTGTACAGGGGTTACTATGGAGCTGGTTCACACATCTCCGCTGCGGCTCCGGTGCATCTTTTGGTCCATTTCAGGTCTGAATTCAGCCCAAAATTCGGTCTTAACTCAGACCTGAAAAGGTGAACGGGGACGCACCGGACCCCTGCTGTGAGCCGCATGCAACTTAGATGTGAACCCGGCCTCCAAGCCGAGGGGCATGCTGCGCGGCGTGGAATGCCGGGCTCCGCTGCTTCTCGGCTTGAGAACATAGGCGATAAGACATGTGATTTACATGTCACCTGCCGGCGATCGACAGGTAGCTCACGATCGACGAGTTGCAGACCTCCGCTCTAAGGGGTCTATTCATAAAACATTTGAATGTCGGAAGAAATAAATGTCAGAAGAATGTGTGCAAGCTAAACAAAATGTCACTGTATATAATTAACATAATTTCTTTATCACTAGCAGCTCCATCTACTGTAGTTGCTAAAATGCTTGCTCAATGTTTGCTCAATAAGGTACTTTAGAAAGCAATAACACATTTTGGCCACTAGATGGAGCTGACGATACAGGAATTAATCTCTTTGGGCCAGATTCTCAAAAGAGTTACGCGTAATTCGAAATTCCCGCCGGCGTATCATTGTTTTGTTTTGTATTTGCAAAACATGATACGCCGGAATTAGGCTAGGATCCGACAGGTGTAAGTCACTTACACCGTCGGATCCTAAATGCAATACAACGCTGACTGCTAGGTGGCGTTTACGTTCAGGTCTCATTTGACCATGCAAATGAGCCTGATACGCCGATTCCCGAACGAATTTGCGCCGCGTCGTCGTCGTTGACGTTGTTTCCGTAAGCATAAGGTTACCCCTGCTATATGAGGGGTAACCTTACGCCAGTCCGCCGTATGCCATGTTAAGTATGGCGTCGGGTCCGCGTCGTCTTTTTCCGTCGGGTACGTCGTTTTACTAAGTCGTTCTTGAATACGACTTTACGTCAATGACGCTCACGTCGGCGTCATTGACGTTTTCCGTCGTGAGCTGGAGCATGCGCACTGGGCTATTTTTCAGCCCGGCGCATGCGCAGTTCAATCGGCGCGGGGGCGCGCTTAATTTGAATACAAGCCGCCCCTTTGAATTACGCGGCCATACGCCTGGCCATTTACACTACGCCGCCGCAAATTACGGAGCAAGTGCTTGGGGAATACGGCACTTGCTCCAGTAAGTTGCGGTGGCGTAGTGTAAATGGCTTACGCTACGCCAACGCCGATTCTACGAGAATCTGGCCCTTAATTCTGTTCAGTATGGATGAATGCTTCTGACAATCCTGTGAGTATTCCTGTATGTATTATAAATAGACCCCTTAGATGAAAAAAGTGGGATTTTATAAACATGTCGGTTTTATTGCGGTCTGTTGCAACTGCCAAAAAATATAAATGTGTTCATCTTTTTTTTTTTTTTTTTTTTTTTAAGAACTCCAGTTTGGATTTTTTTTAAATGATCTTTGCTGCACAGGTGGTTTTGACTCCACTTCTTTTTTCCCGTTCATTAGAGCTTCATGTTTTGTATATAGGGTACCTTTGTGTACTTTCCTCCAGCAACAGCTTTGTGGGAACTTCTAACTGCATGACGCTGGGGGAAGGGGGGGTCTATTGTTGCTGGGTGTCCATCGATAGACTGGGGGTCTATTGATGCTGGCTGCGAGGAGGTCTGTTGTTGCTGCAGGGGGTCTATTGTTGCTGAGGGAAGGGGATGGTATTTTCTTGAAGGTGGCCCATTGTTGCTGGGGGGGTCAATTGTTGCTGGGGGTCTATCGATGCTGGCTGGGAGGAGATCTGTTGTTGCTGCAGGGGGTCTATTGTTGTGGGTGGTCCATTGTTGCTGGGACGGTCTATTGTAGCTGGCTGCAGGGGATCTATTTTTACTGCTTTTCTTGTTATCATTATTTAGAAATTAGGTGGTCTTTGGAGGTGGGTAGGGGGGTGGAACCAAGTAATGGTGCTCGGGGGTGGGTAGAGGGCGATCCCTGCTGAGCAAGCGGAGGTTCACGGGGCGGATGATTACTGATCCGCCCCGTGTGAAAGGGGCCTTACTCTTCATGATAAACAAAGAGGCCCAGATTCACTGAGAGCAAGGCGCACATTACGCCGCCGTAGAGCAAACACCGTACGCCACGCCAACGCAGCGCGGAGAGGCAAGCATTGCATTCAGCAAGCCAGTGCTCCCAACGCTGCGCCAGCATGGCGTGGGTTTCGAAGGCGCACGCCAGCGTAGGTGGAAGTAAGCGTGAACCCATGCAAATGAGGCGTGACCCCATGCAAATGATGGGCCGAGCGCCAGACAGGTACGTATCACGAACTGCGCATGCGCCGTGACATGGCCGCATGCACAGCACCCCCCTGCGCCTGCTTACAACCACGCCGGCACAACTGCCTAAGTTACGCAGGATCACCGCGTACGCCGTGAACGTAACGTACGCCCAGCCAGACACACGTCCAACGCACAATATGCCGGCTTGTGTTCCCTGGTGCAGACCTGTGCATGTCTGTTGCCGGGTTGCACCTTATTTATGGGGAATAACTTTACGCCGGACGTACAACTTACGCGCATCTCGCGTAGCATGCGCCGGGCACACGCACGTTCGTGAATCGGTGTATTTCCCTCATTTGCATGTTTGAATGGCTAATCAATGGGAGCAGCACCATGCGCCCAGCCCATCTGTGCGCCCACCCTACGCCGGCGTGTGCAAGCTACGTTGGCGGGGTTTAGCCTGTTTTTAGGCGCATGTTGGTTTGTGGGTCTGGCGCACACATACGCCGGCGCACATTTGCACTTACGTCGGCGTAACGTGTTATACGTCAGCGTAAGTGCTTTGTGAATCTGGGCCAGAGTGTACATTGTCCATGGGTGAGGGGGGGGGGGGACAATTAATTTGCTATGTTCAAAACATAAACAAGAATTAGGGTTTGGGGAGCCCCAAATTAGTATAGACAATCTGCTTATAATGAGGTGGCCAAGTGACTCCAGAACTATATTAATACTGAATTCTAGGTATGTATTTTATTGCATAGTTATATTGGTCCAGCTTGGATCCATAGAAGTATTCATACACCATACCTGGTCAATTCCTGTGGAAGTGGAGAATCGCTGTATCTACTACATTGATCGCCACTGTCTTCTGAGTTCTGTGCCGAGTTCTGTGCCGAGCAGCTGCCCGGCTGCATAGTGAAAACAAAGGGTTGCTCACTTGGCACGGGCACCATTCACATTTTCTCTGCAGCCAAGCAGCAAGAGGAATCTGCGCAGCACAGGGTGATTAGGATGTGCCCAGGCACCCCAGGCACACCCTGTGCGCACACCTATGCAGGTATGGAATATGCATACTTACATTGGTCCATGGTGGACCAATGTACCCATGCTATGAAATCCTTACCTTTAACTTGCATATTTATATATATATATAAAAAAAATCTATATAGTTGCACGGACTTGAAATACACTAAATGTATTTTTTATTTGCTGTACATCAGCAGATCTGAATGCACAGAAGCATACAGAAATCATTTGTGTGGCTCCACCCATTACATTTAAATGAATAGACTGTTTTGGTATTATTTGGTTTGGATACACTTTAAAGTGGTTCTAAAGGCTGAAGGTTTTTACCTTCAAACATTCTATGCATGATGGTAAAAAAACTGTGTGCAGCAGCTCTCCCCTAATACTTTCCCGAGCCCCATCTCAATCCAGCGATGTGCACAACAGCATCGGCTCGCTGGGGACTGTGCCTCCTCATTGGCTGATTGGCTCCCGCTGCTGTCAATTACCTCCACTGAGCCAATGAGGAGAGAGAGGGGGTGGGGCCGAGCTGCAACTCCATGTCTGAGCACCCAGTACTTGGAGCTGTGCATTGAAGAGGAACTTGCAGCACCTGTTGTAGTTGCTTCCTAAAACAACCTTTCGTTAAATAATCAACCAAAACTCACACCTTTTTAGTGCCTACACTAGCTTCCATTCCCAGTCCGCTGCCAGTACAATGTCTGTTCTTGTAAAAATCCCAATACATCCGAATATGGGGAGGACACATGGCATACCCCCCTGGCCTATCCACATACTGGATTGGGGCTTAGTTGGCCAATCACCAATCTGTAATACTCTCACATGGGAACACACCACAGAGTGTACAATTACTGATAATGCTGCATATTGTCGACAACTCCCAATCACACCCCAGAGGCAGTAGAAGTAGAGGGAATATTGGTCACCAACATCTGCCTGGCCAAGGGTGGGAAGTTGGACCTTGTTGTGTCAGGTTTACTTTAAGTCCAGAGAAATATTCCCAATGCACACACCCTTGGACATGGCTGTTAGGTAGGTGGGTGCTGCAGCGACCACCAGCTGGGAACCAGAAACACTCAGAGCAAAGGATATTATGTCACCAGCATGCCAAAAGAAGGGTCCAACATTTTATTTAACGATCACATCACAGCTAAAACAGCAACCTTTCTGGCCATCCAGGACCCCTTTATCAGGCCTAACTGATGAAGGGGTCCCAAAACATCTCTGTTTCAGCTGCGATGTGATTATTAAATAAAGCATTGGACCCTTTTTTTGGAGATCCTTGGCATACTGGTGACGTATAATTTGCACTGCGCCAGATATCACTGATGGATAAACACTGACCCCCACACTGATCTCAGTACTCACCATGGCCACATCTGCCTGGAAGATCTGTTTAATGAATTTATTTTTAGAGGAGTGGACCAGTTGTATGATGTCACCATGGAGGGTGTCCCGATTCTTCTCCAGGAATCCTGCAGAAAAAAAAAAGGGTCAAAATACATTAATTGTATTTATTTATTTTTGTATTTCTTTTTTGAGATTTTTTTTTCCCTTTAATACAACAGACACCAAATCAAAACGCAATACATACAAACTACCCAAATACAATCCTAATATTCATATAATTGAATAAACCATAGAACACATCAACCACTCCCATACTCAATTAAAATGTATTTATAATCAAATGGCCAGATTCACGTACGGCAGCTTAAAGTTGTGCGGGCGTAGCGTATGTAATTTACGTTACGCCACCGCAAGTCAGAGAGGCAAGTGCAGTATTCACAAAGCACTTGCGTCCTAAGTTACGGCGGTGTAGCGTAAATGTGCCGGCGTAAGCGCGCCTAATTCAAATTGGGAAGAGGTGGGCGTGTTTCATGTTAATAAGGCATGACCCCACGTAATTGACGTTTTAAACGTACGGCGCATGCGCCGTCCATGGACGTAACCCAGTGCGCATGCTCCAAATTACCCTGCAAAGACTCATTGGTTTCGACTAGGGTTGTCCCGATACCAGTATCGGTATCGGGACAGATACCAAGTATTTGCGGGAGTACTTGTACTCGCGCAAATACCCCCGATACCTAAATAGAATACTTCCCCCCCCCCGCCGTTGCCGCCGCATCGAAAGCCGCCGCATCGCACCGCCGCATCGAAAGCCGCCGCATGGGTTAAACGGCATGCGGGAACATCACAGCTTTCATTTGAATAGCTGTAGTGTTCCCGCGTGTATAGACACTCCCCCTTGCTCGGGATTGGATGGGTGATCGTGATCTGTCCAATCCCGAGCAAGGGGGAGTGTCTATACGCGCGGGCAAAACAGCTATTCAAATGAATGCTGTGATTTTCTCCATGCGGCGGCGGCGGCGGCTTTCGGCGGCAAAGGTATGGGGGAAATGGCTGCATATGTGAGGGACATGGCTAGAGGGACATGGCTGCATATGTGAGGGACATGGCTAGAGGGACACGGCTGCATATGTGAGGGACATGGCTAGAGGGACATGGCTGCATATGTGGGGGACATGGCTGCATATGGGGACACATTTAAAAAAAGTATCGGTATCGGCGACTACTTGAAAAAAAGTATCGGTACTTGTACTCGGTCCTAAAAAAGTGGTATCGGGACAACCCTAGTTTCGACGTGAACGTAAATTACGGCCAGCCCCATTCACGGACGACTTACGCAAACGACGTAAAAATTTCAAAATTCGACGCGGTTCCGACGTCCATACTTAACATTGGCTGCGCCATCTTTTTGGTGGTTTATCTTTACGCCTGAAAACGCCTTACGTAAACGGCGTATCTTTACTGCGACGGGCAAGCGTACGTTCGTGAATAGGCGTATCTCGCTGATTTACGCATTCTAGGCGTAAATCAGCGTACACGCCCCTAGCGGCCAGTGTAAATAGACAGCTAAGATACGACGGCGTAGGAAGACTTACGCCGCTCGTATCTTAGCAACATTTAAGCGTATCTCAGTTTGAGCATACGCTTAAATGTAGGACGGCGCGGATTCAGAGTTATGACGGCGTATCTACTGATACGCCGGCGTAACTATACCTGAATCTGGCTAAAAATCTTTTTTTGGGGGTGGGGGGGGTAGAGTAGAGAAGGGATAGAACCACTGTCAGTTTTTTCTTTTTTGTTTTCTTTTTTTTTTTTTTACAGTTTCTCTTAAAAAAAAAAAAAAAACACTCTCACCATCTCAATCCAAGTGAATGGACTGGCCCTATGCAACTTGCAAAATTGTGAGCAAATCGCTCAACCCAAATTTCGCTACGCGAAAGTGTGAGTACAGCCATAAGAAGATCTTTCATTCAAATTTTTGACACTCCTCGTTCTCCCTCTGCATTCCTCGCCTAAAGCCTCGTACACACAATCGAATTTCCATCGGACAAAGCCGTGGAATTTTGTCTGAAGGGCGTTGGCCGTGAACTTGTTCTGCATACAAACAGCAAAACTTTGTCGGCCAACAAAAACTAAACTACGTGTTTTTTCTGCTCTTTAGCGCCACCCTTTGGGCAACTTCTGCTAATGTTGCGCTATGGTTAGCATTGCTTCTGAGCATGCGTGTTTGTACTTTGGATTTTTTTTCCGACAGACTTGTTTACACAAGATCGGATAATTCGACATCACACATTTGTTGTCGGAATTTTTTTTAAAGCATGCTATCCAACATTTTTTTTTTTTTCAGAAAATCCGACAACAATTGTCTGATGGTGCGTAGAAACGATCGGATTTTCCGTAAAAACCCTTCCATCACACAATTCCCGTCAGAAAATCCGATCGTGTGTACGGGCCTTTAGGAAAGTGTGAGAACCCTGACAAGCTTAAGTTAGGATCAATGGCTCGGATTCACATACATTGGCGCATATTTATGCCAGCGTAGCGTATCTTATATACGCTACGCCGACGTAGCGCAGAGAGGCAAGCACCGAATTCACAAAGCACTTGCCTCCCAAACTGCGTTGGGTTCCCTCGGCGTAAGCCGGCGTAGGTGGAAGTGGGCGTGAGCCATGCTAATGAGGCGTGACCCCATGCAAATGATGGGCCGAGTGCCATACAAGTACTTAAAACGAACAGCGCATGTGCCGTCTCGTGGACGTATCCCAGTGCGCATGCACAGAATCATGTCGGAACAACTCCCTAAGATACGACGGATCACTGCCTACGACGTGAACGTAACCTACGCCCAGCCCTATTCACGTACAATGTAAAATACGACGGCTGTGTTCCCTGGTCCATACCTTTGCATGAGTTGCGCCTCCTATATGGGGAATAACTTTACGTCAGATGTACGACTTACGCAAACCGCGTATATTATGCACCGGGCGCAAGTATCGACGTATCTCCCTCATTTCCATATTTAAATAGTAAATCAATGGGAGCGCCACTTGCGGCCAGCATAAATATTGCGCCCACGATACGCCGGCGTAGGAAAGTTATGTCGGTCGAATGAAGCCTATTTTCAGGCGTATCTCAGTATATGGGCACGGTGCATAGATACGACGGCGCATATTTTTCACTTACGCGGCGTATCTCGAGATACGTCGGCGGAAGTGCTTTGTGAATCCGGGGAAATCTGTCTACTTTCTATCCAGTGTCAGAGTTGCCCTGCAGGGAAGGGAGGGGTGGCAAGGCTGGACCTCATACCTACACTTAGGAAGTACCTAGCTAAGGAAAGGCTTCTTCCCAGTAAGAGCTGTGAAAATGTAGACAAGACTCCCTTAAAGAAGAAGTACAGCCAGAGCTCGTTTGGCTGTACTTCTCCTGTGGTGAGCCACTGAGAGCCTGAGCGGCCGCTCCCACCCCCTCCACAGCCCAGCGCTGAGGGAGGGGATGAGCAGAGAGCTGGTGACTGACAATCACCAGCTCTCTGCTCAGGGGGTCCTAAGAAACAAGCGTTTGGCAGTGTTCGATTGCTCGGTTCTTATGCCGCGTACACACGATCATTTTTCGGCATGAAAAAAACGTAGTTTTTAAAAAACGTAATTTAAAATGATCGTGTGTGGGCTTTCAGGTACTGAAAAACGACAAAAAAAAATTGAACATGCTCCATTTTTTAACGTCGTTTTAACCACTTAAGGACCGCCGCCTGTAAATATACGTCGGCAGAATGGCACGGCTGGGCAGATGGACGTACCGGCACGTCCTGTACATCTACCCAGCCGTGGGTCGCAGCACGCGCCCGCGACCCGGTCCCAAGCTCCAGGACCGCGGGCCCCGCGGACCCGATCGCCGCTGGGGTCCCGCGATCGGTCCCCGGAACTGAAGAACGGGGAGAGCCGCGTGTAAACACAGCTTCCCCGTTCTTCACTGTGGCGGCTGCATCGATCGAGTGATCCCTTTTATAGGGAGACACAATCAATGACGTCACTCTTACAGCCACACCCCCCTACAGTTGTAAACACACACTAGGTGAAACATAACTCCTTCAGCGCCCCCTTGTGGTTAACTCCCAAACTGCAACTGTCATTTCCACAATAAACAATGCATTTTAAATGCATTTTTTGCTGTGAAAATGACAATGGTCCCAAAAATGTGTCAAAATTGTCCGAAGTGTCCGCCATAATGTCGCAGTCACGAAAAAAATCGCTGATCGCCGCCATTAGTAGTAAAAAAAAGATTATTAATAAAAAATGCAATAAAACTATCCCCTATTTTGTAAACGCTATAAATTTTGCGCAAACCAATCAATAAACGCTTATTGAGATTTTTTTTTACCAAGAATAGGTAGAAGAATACGTATCGGCCTAAACTGAGGAAAAAAACGTTTTTTATATATATATGTTTTTGGGGGATATTTATTATAGCAAAAAGTAAAAAATATTGTTTTTTTTTCGAAATTGTCGCTCTATTTTTGTTTATAGCACAAAAAATAAAAACCTCAAAGGTAATCAAATACCACCAAAAGAAAGCTCTATTTGTGGGAAAAAAATGACGCCAATTTTGTTTGGGAGCCACGACGCACGACCGCGCAATTGTCAGTTAAAGCGATTCAGTGCCGAATCGCAAAAAGGGGCAAGTGGTTAATGACATCCCAGTCTTAGTCTGTAGGGTTTAATATCAAGTTGGCCCACCCTTTGCAGCTATAACAGCTTCAACTCTTCTGGGAAGGCTGTCCACGAGGTTTAGGAGTGTGTCTATGGGAATTTCTGACCATTCTTCCAGAAGCACATTTGTGAGGTCAGGCACTGATGTGGATGAGAAGGTCTGGCTCGCAGTCTCTGCTCTAATTCATCCCAAAGGTGTTCTATTGGGTTGAGGTCAGGACTCTATGCAGGCCAGTCATGTTCTTCCAGCCCAAACTCACTCATCCATGTCTTTTTAGACCTTGCTTTGTGCACTGGTGTGCAGTCATGTTGGAACAGGAAGGTAAAACAAATCACTCAAAGAGCGCGTATGCTCTAAATGGGACTTTAAATTGAGTCGCTGTTAACCCCTAAATAAGTAGTAGAGATCAAGATATTGGGCCAGGTTCAGAAAACACTTACGCTGGCGTATCTACAGATATGCAGTGTAAGTGTAGAGATGCGCCGTCGTATTTATGCGCCTTATTCACAAAACTAGATAGCCTGAAATATGGCTTCTTCCGACCGATGTAAGTCTTAGTACGCCGTTGTACCTTGGGTGCATATTTACGCTGGCCGCAAGGGGCGCTTCCGCCGTTTTATGCGTTGAATATGCAAATTACCTAGATACGCCGATTCACGAATGTACTTGCGCCCGTCGTATTAAGCTACGCCGTTTACGCAAGGCTTACGTCTGGCGTAAGTTTACCCCTCATGAAGCAGGGGTAAGTCATGTCAAGGTATGGACGTCGGAACAGCCGTCGATTTTTACGTCGTTTACGTAAGTCGTACGTGAATGAGGCTGGGCGTAGGCATTGAGCCGGCGTATGTTAGGGAGTAAATTCGACGTGATACTGAGCATGCGCGCGCATGCGCCGTTCGTTCGGCGCTTCATTTACATGGGGTCACGATTAATTTAAATACATCACGCCCACCTTCCACCTACTTTGAATTAGGCGGGCTTACGCCGGCCTATTTACGTTACACCGGCGCAACGTTGTCGGCGAGTGCTTTGTGAATAGTGATCTTCCCTCTCTATGTTACGTCGGCGTAGCGCATATCAGATGAGCTACGCCGCACTAAAGATACGCCGATGTATCTGAATCTGGCCCATTATAAATGGGTTTTATTAGAAAAAAATTGAAAATATTATGTATCACAGATGTACAAAAACATCCAATTAAGCAGGATGTTTTAATTGTCTCAACGTAACCAGTTACCCCCGAAGAAGAAGTTTACCTTCAATAACCTCGAAACATTGGGTTTTCTATTGTCAAACACATTTCGATAGAGCTGGTTATTGTATTGTGTACAATTAAATCATTACATTGTTATTTGTGCATCCTGCTTATTTAGATGTTTTTGTACATCTGTGATAGATAATATTTGTAACTTTTTTCTAATAAAACCCATTTATGATATCTTGATCTCTACTACTTAATTAGGGGTTAACAGCGACCCAATTGAAAGTTCCATTTAGAGGATACGCACTCTTTGAGTGATTTGTTCTATATTGCTTTGGGATGTGGGCCAGCTGACCCCATAGACCTATACAAGTGAAAAAAACATCCTCCAGAACAGGAAGGGGCCATCCCCAAAACGGTTCCCACAAATTTGGGAGCATGAAATTGTCCAAAATGTCTTGGTATGCTGACGCCTTAAGAGTTCGCTTTGCTTGATCTAAGGGGCCAAGCCCAACCCCTTAAAAACAACCCCATAACAAACACCCCCTCCACCAAATGAATTGGACCAGTGCACAAAGCAAGGTCCATAAAGACACAGATGAGCGAGTTTTGGGTGGAGGAACTTAACTGGCCTGCAAAGAGTCCGCATCTCAACCCGATAGAACACCTTTGGGATGAATTAAAGCCAGGCCTTCTCGTCCAACCTTGCCTCGCCTGACCTCACAAATGCACTTCTGGAAGAATGGTCAAACATTCCCATAGACACACTCCTAAACCTTGTGGACACCCTTCCCAGAAGAGTTGAAGATGTTATAGCTGCAAAGGGTGGGCCAACTCAATATTGAACCCTATGGACTCATGCCTAGTACACACGACCCGGATTCCCGGCGGTAAAAAGTTTGCCGGGAATCCCGGAGGGAAAAACCTGCTCGGTAACTTTCCCCGTGTACACACCAGAGGTTTTCCCCGTCTGGAAAACTGTGGTGAGCGCTTTGGCCGGGAATCTCGGCCCTGTGTATGCTCCACCGCAGTGGTTCCCATAGTGAAACTTCCAGGAAAAAGACCGCCAGGAATCGCGGCAGGAAAATAGAGAACATGTTCTCTAATTTCCCGCCGTGAATCGTGGCAGTTTTCCTGCCAGGAAAACTTCAATTTAGCATACACACGGCCGTTTTTCTTGGCGAAAAACTGTCATGGCAGCTTTCCTGCCTGGAAAACCGGTTGTGTGTACGAGGTATAAGACTCTGTGATGCCATTAAAAGTCATGTGTGTGTAAAGGCAGGTGTCCCAATACTTTTGGTAATATAGGGCCAGATTCACGTAGAATTGCGGCGGCGTAACGTATCGTAGATACGTTACACCGCCGCAAGTTTTCATCGCGAGTTCCTGATTCACAGAGCACTTGCAATGAAAACCTCCGCTGGCAGCCTTCCGGCGCAAGGCGGGCCAATTTAAATGGGCGTGTGCCATTTAAATTAGGCGTGCTCCCACGCCGGACCTACTGCGCATGCTCCGTTTCTTAACTCCCGCCGTGCTTTGCGCGCCGTGACGTCATTTTTTCGAACGGCGACGCGCGTAGCGTAATTCCGTATTCCCGGACGGCTTACGCAAACGACGTTATTTTTTACATTTCGACGCGGGAACGACGGCCATACTTTACACAGCAATACGCTTGCTGTGTAAAGTTAGGGCACCAAAAAAAAAGTGTAACTATGCGACGGGAAACTAGACTACCGACGACGTAGCGAACGCGAAAATTCGTCGTGGATCGCCGTAACTCCTAATTTGCATACCCGACGCTGGTTTACGCGAAATCCCCCCAGCGGCGGCCGCGGTACTGCATCTTAAGATCCGACAGTGTAAAATAATTACACCTGTCGGATCTTATAGCTATCTATGCGTAACTGATTCTATGAATCAGTCGCATAGATAGAACAACAGATACGACAGAGTATCAGGAGATACGCCGTCGTATCTGCTTTGTGAATCTGGCCCATAGTGTATATTGTTCTGGAGTTAAATAATAACACAATCATTCCCAACATTAGATATCAAAATTAGGAGTTCTTGCTTCTCTTAGTCCAGAAAAAAAACCTATTAAATCTCTGGACTGTAAGCATGAGGAACATGAGACCAGACATTAATATGAAAATTGCGTTATACCTGACCCCGAAGACACGAGAGATGAAGAATTGTGTCACTGATTCTGCACCTACCATCTGGCTCCCGGTACCTATCAAATTCACCACAATGTTCTCTTCTACGCTGAATTACCCCTATCGCCTTTCATGATGTGGCCGCACATGGCCTCATCTACACTGCATGCAAAGTTCTCCCAAAACCCAGGGTAGCATGGCAACTGGCTCGCCAACATAACAAAATAATACCAAGGGGGTGTATTTGAAAATCAGTAAACAATGGGTAGACTGATCGCGTTGCTGCCATAGGAGTTTCATTTTTGGTAGATATAATTCTGAAAGTCTCTCACACATAAAGGGTTACAAAGGCTGCTGGTGTTTTCTCATTACAACACTGAGACGGATCAGATGGCCTTAGTAAAACAAACCCTCCCACTTAACAGTCAGTTTGAGCAGAGTGCTCGAAAGAACCAACATCAATAGTCTTAGGACACACAGAGGGCCAGATCCACGAAGCGCGGCGCTTCTATCCGTCCGGCGTAGTGTATCTCTGATACACTACGCCGCCGTAACTTACAGCTTTTTTTTTGTATCCTCAAAAAATTCCCGCCGTAAGTTCTGGCGGCGTAGTGTAACTTAGGCGGCGTAAGGGCGCGCAATTCAAATGTATGTGATGGGGGCGTGTTTTATGTTAATACGTCTTGACCCGACGTAAATGACGTTTTCTTTTAACTGCGCATGCGCCATCCGTGGGGGTATCCCAGTGCACATGCTCGAAATTAACCCGCAAAAAGCCGCGACATTACGACGTGAACGTCATTCTACGCAAAGCCCTATTCGCGAACGACTTACGCAAACAACGTTCAAAATTCAACGCGGGAACGACGGCCATACTTAACATTGAGTACGCCTCATATAGCAGGGGTAACTATACGCCGAAAAAAGCCTTACGGAAACGACGTAAAAAAATGCGCTGGCCGGACGTACGTTCGTGGATCGCCGTATCTAGCTAATTTGCATACTCAACGCGGAATTCGAAGGAAACGCCACCTAGCGGCCAGCGTAAATATGCACCTACGATCCGACGGCGTACTAAGACGTACGCCTGTCGGATCAAGCCCAGATTCAGTCGTATCTTGTTTTGTGGATACAAAACAAAGATACGACTGGGCATTTTTAAAATTACGCGGCGTATCCATAGATACGCCGGCGTAATTTGTTTGTGGATCTGGCCCAATGAGTTTGCATTAAACTTTACTAAGCTCGTATATGTTTTCTCAGCAATACTAGATCTTTAGAGGTCTCCAAACTTTCTACACAAAGGACCAGTTTACTGTCCTTCAGACTTCAGGGTGGCCTGACTGCAGCCAGTGAGAGGAGAAAATGTCCTGGAATCAGTGGAAGTAAACAATGCCCCATCTGTTGGTGTCAGTGGGAGGAATAGTGCCCCATCAATGTTATCAGTGGGCGGAATAGTGCCCCATTATTGGTGTCAGTGGGAGAATAAAAAGTCCCATTGTTGGTGTCAGTGGGAGGAATCATGCCCCATTGTTGGTATCAGTTGGAAGAATAATTCTCTATTTTTACTGTCAGTGGGAGGAATAGTGCCCCACCATTGGTATCAGTGGGAGGAATAGTGCCCCACCGTTGGTATCAGTGGGAGGAATAGTGCCCCACTATTGGTATCAGTGGGAGGAATAGTGCCCCACCATTGGTATCAGTGGAAGTAATAGTGCCCCGTCGATGGTATCAG
The DNA here is from genome assembly GCF_905171775.1 of Rana temporaria. Classification (NCBI taxonomy): domain Eukaryota; kingdom Metazoa; phylum Chordata; class Amphibia; order Anura; family Ranidae; genus Rana; species Rana temporaria. The sequence continues at coordinate 28,836,372 of NC_053490.1, forward strand.
TGGAAGGAATAGTTCCCTCCCCATTGTTGGTGTCAATGGGAGGAATAGTGCCTTATATCAGTGGGAGGAATAGTTCCATCACCATAGTTGGTGTCAATGGGAGGAATAGTGCCTTATATCAGTGGGAGGAATGGTGCCTCATCATTGGGGTCAGTGGGAGGAAGAGTGCCCCATCATTGGTGTCAGTGGGAGGAATAATGTCCCATTGTTGGTGTCCGTGGAAGGAATCGTGCCCCATCAATGGTTTCAGTGTGAGAAATGGTGCCCCATCATTGATATCAGTTGGAAGAATAATTCTCTATTTTTGGTGCCAGTGGGAAGAATTTTGCCCCACTGTTGATATCAGTGGGAGGAATAGTTCCCCATCATTGTTGTCAGTGGGAGGAATAGTTTACCATCGTTGCGGTCAAAGGGAGCAATAGTGACTCATATCAGTGGGAGGAATAGTTCCCCAAGGGCCAGATAAAGGCAAGTAAATGGACGCACACAGCCCCTGAGTCACAGGTTGGAGGCCACTGGTTTGTATATACAGTGTAGTATTGGGGTGATTATACTCCTGTGGCAGATGTTTTTCCCAAAAAGTTGCGCCAGTCCAAACTACAATATATTTTAGAGCCTGGCAGACAATTTTTTTTCAACAAAATGGAAAGTTCACCTAAACATCAGTTGCCCACGCAGGGGTTTCCACCATCAACATCAACAGTTAACTGAGAATGCTGAGCCACATTGCTCCCTTTTCATCAGTTCCACCGCTCTTCTTACCAGTCCCGATGAATGTATTGTCCAGCTCTCCTAGTTCTCTCTAAGCTTACTCAGCCTCTAGATCAGGGATATGCAATTATCGGACCTACAATTGTTGCAAACCTCTGCCTCTGGGTGTCATACTTGTGGCTGTCAGAGTCTTGCTATGCTTCATGGGACTTGTAGTTCAGCAACAGCTGGAGGTCTGCTAATTGCATATCCCTGCTCTAGATGCAGTGCCCTGCTGCAGTGCCCACTGCTTGCTTCTGGATAGTGTGTCTCCTGACACCCCGATACGAGCCCACCTGACTCCTGGTAGAAACCCCTGCCTGCTGGCTGAGGCGCCTCTGACCCCTGGTAGCGACCTCCTGTCTCTTGACTCCTGGCTGGGGCCCCTCTGACCCCTGGGAAAGACCTTCTGCCTCCAATATGGGAGCTGTCTCCAAACCGGGAGCTTTGAGAGGTCCTCAGTAAAATCCGGGAAACAGGATTGAAGGATCTGTCCCACCCAAGGCACTTGGTCCCAAGTTCTAGGTCCCAATCCTGGTTTATATAATCCAGAGAAAGCCAAAAACACAGCTTTCTCTGGTCAGGAACAATTGACTGGAACCTCACATTAAGCCTTAATAGGAATCCTGAGTCATTTTCTCCTACATTGGCAGGGCCTCGCACGGTCACAACAACCCAAATTTTTATTTTGTTTTAAATACCAAAGAATAGAGTTATAACCCTTGCAAGTTTATATTTTTCTATATGTGTCCTGTTGGCGGAGATTTCTCTCCACTTCCTGTCCCTGAGAAGGCAACCAGGAGAAGATATCTCTACAAAGTGAACAGGTGTCCTATTAGATGATTTGTCCTCACCTCTGTCCTGGTACCATTTTGGTTTTGGAAAAGCTTGGTGGTTACTAAACCTTTAAATAGTTTTACATACCTAAAAATTAAGACCTCGTCTTCCCTTAATGTGGCTCATAAGATAGCAAAGGATAGGGCCTCTCCGACCTCTAGTGTCAATAAGTCTTCTCTGACCTGCACATAGATGTTCATAGATGTAGAGCTTCACAGAAAGATATTAGGACGGCGTCTCACCTTTTGTCTCGTAGTAAACAACGCCTGCAAAGTGGTTGATTCCAAACTGCGTCTCGTAGCTGTTTTTCGGAGGGATGTAAAAGGTGTTCAGTTTATGTTGGCTGTTCAGCTTGTACAGCATGGTGGTATCCGTGCCCTGTGACACCAAAAGCAAGTTATTTTTATCTAACCAATCACTGAGCTGGTGAATGCAGAAGGAATGACGTTTAGGTATGGCAATTTTTAAATAGTTACATTGAACCAATGTATGCAGAGTATGTGCTATAGCTGTAGGACCCGCGTGGAAGCTGGAAATCACTGCAGTAGGCACCACTACTACAGTGAATGCTGATAGCTTTTGGGTACTGTGCTGATTGGTAGACATGTGCAAGTAGTTTCGGTCTGAATTAGTTCTTTAACTAATATCAACAAATTCGTTAATTCGGAAATATCCGAATTAACGAAAACCCGTTTTTCAGAATTCTTCATAGATTTGAATATTCTAAAATTCGGAAATTCGTACATTCATAAATTTGTACATTCAGAAATGTTTAAGTTTGGAAAATTCGTACATTCGTAAATTCATACATTCGTACATTCGTAAATTCATAAATGTTTAAGTTTGTAAATTCGTACATTCGTAAATTCGTACATTCGGAAATTCATAAATGTTTAAGTTCGTACATTCGTAAATTCGTACATTCATAAATGTTTATGTTCGTACATTCGTACATTCATAAATGTTTAAATTCGTACATTCGTAAATTCGTACATTCATAAATGTTTATGTTCGCACATTCGTAAATTCGTACATTTGTAAATTTGTACAAACGTAAATGCTTAAATTCGTAAACTTGTAAATTCGTATATTCGTACATTTGTAAATGTTTAAGTTTGTAAATTCATACATTCGTAAATTCGTACATTCATAAATGTTTAATTTCGTAAATTTGTACATTCATAAATGTTTAAGTTCGTAAATTCATACATTAGTAAATTCGTACATTCATAAATGTTTACTTTCGTAAATTCGTGCATTCGTAAATTTGTATAAACGTAAATGCTTAAATTCGTAAATTTGTAAATTTGTATATTCGTACATTTGTAAATGTTTAAGTTCGTAAATTCATACATTTGTAAATTCGTACATTCATAAATGTTTAAGTTCGTAAATTTGTACATTCATAAATGTTTAAGTTCGTAAATTCGTACATTCGCAAATTTGTACATTCGTAAATTCGTACATTCATAAATTTTTACGTTCGTAAATTCGTACATTCGTAAATTCGTACATTCGTAAATTTGTACAAACGTAAATGCTTAAATTCGTAAATTCGTATATTCGTAAATGTTTAAGTTCGTAAATGCTTAAATTCGTAAATTTGTAAATTCATAAATTAGTAAATCTGAAATAATAATTATCTAATATTAACTTAACTAACGATTAAATTATAGGTATTGGAATTTCCTTTCAAATTTGGCTGTTGGTGAATGGAGCGAATACAAATTTATCCAAAGTTACTAATTATTTTCCGAAATAACGAATGCCGTATCTAAACGTATGAAACGTAATGAATAAATAATAATAAATAACAATAATGATAATAAAAACTTTTTATTATTATTTATTATTACTGTAATTTGTTCCGTTCTATTTGTTTAAATGCGGCATTTGTTATTTCAGGTAATTTGTAACTTCAGATAAATTTGTATTCGTTACATTCACTAACAGCCAAATTTGAAAGGAAATTACAATACCTATAATTTAATAGTTAGTTATTATTTCAGATTTTCGAAATTTCGAATTTCCAAAGAGGGCTTCTTTGCCATCACAACGGGGTACTTCCGACGCCGATGCCTGTTGTGATGGCAACGTCTGAAGTGCACGGCGCTGTGAGCGGTGCATGCTGGTCGCTCAGCTGCACCGTGTCCCAGAAGATAGTGCTTGTGGGCTTTACATGCCCACAAGCAATATGGAAATCAATATCGTAAAACGCAAATAATACCAGTAACATTATTAAAACAAAGATATTGAAAAAAATACATGAAAAAATATATATATTTAAACAGTGGGAACTCCACTTTAGGCCTTTTTTAAGGATAGGTGCCACACCTTTGGAAACTTGCTCTCCTCGTCGATGAGTGAGATGATGTTCATGGGTTTGATGGCGATCATGTCCAGTGCATCCTGGTTGTCGGTGAACTCGATGTGCTGCCAGTTTATGTTCTCCAGGTTGTACTCCTCCTGCTCCAGCTTAAACACATGGCGGACGAAGAATTGTTGCAGATTCTCATTGGCAAAATTGATGCAGAGTTGCTCAAAGCTGCAAAAAGTGGTACGGTTAAGAGTTACACCTGAACTGTAGGCACAAATCTAAATATACAAAAGGTTATATATACGGTATAAGGGGGCTGTTTAACCCTCCAAGTATTTGTATTTCTGTCCATCCAGTCCTCAGATTTACACAGCTCTTCTACAGATTTTGATCCTCAGGCTGTAGTAAAAGACTACGGGCCAGATTCACAGAAGAAATACGCCAGAGTATTTTCAAATTTGCCGCGTCGTATCTTAATTTGTGATTCACAAACAAGATACGACGGCATTTGGCTAAGATCCGACAGGCTTACGGCTTCGTACGTCTTCGGATTTTAGGCTGCAATACTTCGGCCGCCACTGGGTGGAGTTTGCGTCGTTTTCCAGCGTCGGGTATGCAAATTGGCTTTTACGGCGATCCACGAAGGTACTCGCGTGCGTTACGTCGTCGCAAGTCGTTTTTTCCCGTCGCAAAGTTAAGCCTGCTTTTTCATGGCTTAACTTTACACCAGCCATGTTAAAGTATGGCCGTCGTTCCCGCGTCGAATAAAAAAAAAAACAATTTCGACGTAAGTACGTTACGCACGTCGCCATTCACAAACACGTCAGGGCGCCGTAATTTCGCGCAAAGCACGGCGTGAAATTTCCAAACGGAGCATGCGCAGAACGTTTGGCGCGGGAACGCACCTAATTTAAATGGTACACGCCCCATTTGAATTAGGGGGCGTGTTTTGAATTTACACGCCCCATTTGAATTTACGCTACGCCGCCGAAAGTTTACACGCAAGTGCTTGGTGAATCAGGCACTTGCGCTGAAAACTTGCGGCGGAGTAACGCAAAGACGATACGTTACGCCGCCGCATTTGTACCTGAATCTGGCCCTACATGTCTGAGTCACTGACCTGGAGCAAACAAGCAGCGAAGATCAACTTCTGATCCACATGCGTTTTTCTGGGTCAGTGGCTCAGAAATTATTGAAGCCTCTGGATCAGCATGACAGCATAGCATTTACCATTTTACAAATGAAGAGATAAGAAATGGAAGTCTCCATATTGACCTCCATCTGAAAATGCCAGTTGCTTGGCACTAAGGCTGATCCTTTGACATTCGTACATTTGTATTCACTGGATTTGGAAGTCAAGCTACAGTCAGACCTCATGATCGACATGCTCCTTCTGGTTTAAGGCCCCATGCACACGAGACGCTGCTAAACTCGAGTTCAGAGGCATTTGGGCATTTTTTTCAACTGCCCCTGAACACATTTAATGTTATCCTATGTGTCCATGCACACGATCACGTTTTTTAGCGTTTCAAAGCAGTTGGGTTTTGGGCCGTTTTTCCAAACCCAAAATTTTGGGTTCAGAAGCTTTCAGCTTTTGCGTTTTAGACGCAAATCGCGGCAAAACGCAGCTAAACGCGGCAAAACGCCACTAAACGCGGCAAAACACGGCACAAATAGTTTGATTCTGAGCTTGGGGAGGGTCTACAGTGTTTTGGGGATAACCGCTGACAGCCGCAAATCGCGGTAAAACGCCGCAAAACGCCGCGCAATTCGCGGCAAAAACGGGCGTTTTAAATGCCGGTTTTTGCCTTTGAAAAGCTGAGATTAGAGGCGTTTGTAATAGCGTCTCGTGTGCATGGGGCCTAAGGCTCCATGCACACGAGACGTCCCAAAATTGCACAAAACAAAACCCTGGATAAAAAAAAAAATCGCAAAAATGTTGCGTTTTTTGCCAGTGTTTTTGAAGTGTTTAGGAGCATTTTTAAAAGTGTTTAGGAGTGGTAGCATTTTTGCGAAGGAGCGGGCAGCCACCAGTGGCCTTAACAACCAATGAATAGCCGGTTGTTAAGGAGCAGGCCGACAAGCCAGCTGCCGTGTCCCTAGCAATGGATGACTCATCAGCTTTTAGTGGGGTTCCCCACTGACAGCTGAATGTAAACAAAACAATTGCCAAACCCTGGGCCGGTGGTTGTGGGGGTTGACTTATGGGAATATGTAAGCCCCCCCCATGTGAATGAGTATCCCTACTCGTTCACTAAAAAAGTGTCAAAAAGTAAACAAAACGCACACACAAAAACCGGTGCCCCCCCGGTGTAGGTCCATCGTCATTCACGATGAACACCAGCCACCAATTCAAAGAGAAGGAGAAATTAGAGGCAGAGGTGTTCTGGGGAGGCATTGAAAGTAGAGGTGTGCTGAGGAAAGACATTGGAGGCAGGGGGAGGGGGGATTTGGGACATAGGTGTTTTGGAGAGGGAGGCATTAGAAGTAGAGGTGTTTTAGCTGCGGTGGCTCAACGCGATTGGCACTGCGCTGACAAGCCATTCACCTCTGCAGCTAGGGGTTCGGATCCCGGTCTCGGCTTCATGTGAATTGAGTTTGGTGGTCTCAGCCCGGCTCCCGGTGGGTGTGCTATGCGAGGTAAGCCTGCGCTTAGTACGCCCACCCCCCTCCCACAAAAACCACCACACCTACACACGCACTCTAAATTGAGTTAACATGCACGCACTTTGACCACGCGGTTTTTAAAAGAGAGGCGAAGGACTAACGGGGCTGGTTGAGCGGGCTAATCCTCTCACTCCCGTTGGGCTTCAAAGCGGAGCAGGTAGGGCGGGCTGTGTGGGAGGACCCTCTCACACACCCGCCATTGCCACCCAGGGCATGGAGAAAGGTGGCAGATTGCCTCTGGGGGAGGCCTGCCTACTCCCAACTCCTGCAGTCCGGCTCCTCTCTCGAGTACACACACAAAAATACACTTTAAAAAAAAATTTAAAAAAAGAAGTAGAGGTGTTTTGAAGGAGGCATTGGAGGTAGCGGTGCTCTGAGGGAGGCACTGAAGGTAGTAGTGTTCTGGGGAGGAATTGTAGGTAGGGATGTTCTGAGGTAGTTGTTGGAGGTAGTAATGTTCTGGGGAGGAATTGGAGGTAGGGATGTTTTGAGGGAGGCATTGAAGGTAGAGGTGTTCTGGGAGAGGTATTGGAGGTAGGGCTGTTCTGGGGGAGGCGTCGAAGGTGGGGTGTTTTTCCGAGGGAAGCGTTGAAGGTGGGGTTTCTGAGGGAGGCATTGGAGGTAGAGGTGTTCTGGGGAAGACATTGAAGGTAGAGGTGTTTTGAGGGAGGTACTGGAGGTAGAGGTGTTTTGAGGGAGGCACTGGAGGTAGGGATGTTCTATGGGAGGCGTTGGAGGTGGGGTGTTCTGGGGGAGGCATTGGAGGCAAAGGCGTTCTGGGGGAGGGTTGGATGTAGAGGCGTTCTGGGAGCGGCATGAGGGAGGCATTGGAGGTGAGGTATTCTGGGAGAGACTTTGGAGGTAGCAGTGTTTTGAGGGAGGCATTGGAGGTAAGGGTGCTCTGAGGGAGGCGTTGGAGGTGTGGGTTCTGAGGGAGGCATTGGAGGTAGAGATGTTCTGGTGGAGACATTTGAGGTAGAGGTGTTCTGGGGGAGGTACTGAAAGTAGAGGTGTTCTGAGGGAGGCATTGGAGGTAGAGGTGTTCAGAGGGAGGCATTGGACGTAGAGATCTGCTGGGTGGTAGAGTAGTGCTGGCAGAGGGGCCTTCGCTGGAAAAAGTGTGCTGGGAAGCATCTATAAATGGCAGTGGTGGCTGGTGGTATATTTTTTGGGGGGTGGCAAACAATGCCCCCGGTCGGTCAGGTCACCAACCCCATCTATGGTGTTGATAGCGCTTATCTTCGGACGCCAAGGGGCAGAAGCTTCCCCTGCATCTCCTCCTCTGCATCATCGTTGCCGTGCGTTTCCTCTCTCCTCCTTCTAGGCCAATAGGATTGCTTCTCCTTTTGGCCAATCAGGAAACGAGACTCAAGATCCGCTTTCTGATTCACCGGGAGGAAAATCAGTGTGACAATAGCGAATATTCATTCACTATCGACACACAGCTGTATGGGCTCGGGGCGCAGTGCTCTGTGCCCCAAGCCCTCCCTTTTAGAAGCCTATTAGAGCCTCTGGCTCTAATCACATGCTTCCAAAAAAAAAAAAAACCCCATTGGAATCCATGCGTCCGACGCCCCACATGTAGATTAGGGGGCCCGGACGCATGGAAAGGCTATTATCCCCTGCAGCGGAAGTTCAGAGACTAGAAAAAGTTGGGGCATCCCTGCACATAAGATTTCTCCAGGATCCAGATTCTTGGGATAACCTTCACTACTGGTAAGCTCATTAAGGCCCCTCTTCCACTTTTGCGACCTGAAAGTAGCTTGATTTTGCAGCAATTTTGATACGATTTTAAGCAATGCCTACGTAATCTTGAGGTCTATGGACCTCAAGTCGCATCAAAGTCAGACCAAAGTAGTGCAGGGACTACTTTGAAGTCACTGCAACTTGAAGTCGCACAGGTATGAATGGTACTCAACTACTCATTGGAAATCATGGGGTACGACTTGTTACGCGACTTTGCAGGACAAGTTGCAGGACAATCGCACAAAGGTGAATGGGGCCTAAAGCTATAGAGAACTTTTTTTTTTAGCTAAACTTTATCTTTAACAATACACCTGTTTCAGAACCATGCCCATATTAAAAGCATGCCCCCCCCCTAATTAAAGTTTATTGTCCACCAATGGTGGGTGGCTGGCTGGATACGCAGCAAAAACGCGTCCCTGGAAATTTTGGCAACTATGGGATTCAGATTTTTAAAATGCCTGGCTTCCGTTCCCTAACTCTTTGCACTTTGTCCTACCGGGCGCAGCTTGGAAGTTTTAGTTTGTCTTATCTGTTAGCTGCGTTTCGCCAGTGAGGGGTGAAAAACCTGGAAGCTGATTGGTTTCTATGCAGAGCTGCACCAGATTTTGCATTCCCTAGTTTTAGCAAATAAACCCTTTAGTGCTCTTAATTGAGACAAATACACACTATAGAGGGAAATGCTTTGTTCATATTTCATGTTGAAGGTTTACAACCACTTTAAAGCAACTGGATCAGCATGACGGCCAAGGAACTAGAACTTACAGAGGAATTGATACCTATGTATTTTTCTTATGGAAGGTTTAACCAATGTGAGGTAAGCCTACCTATTGACAGTGAAGTTCTCAAACCCGAAAATATCCAGCAGGCCAATCGATCTTCTCATCATTTTAGGCTCAATGGAGACAGGTCGGTAAATGGCGGCATTAATCTTGTCCACGATCCATACAAACAGACGTCCATATATGCCCTGCCATACAGAAAGGAGTGGATGTTAACCCTTACCACATATAACGGTTATAAAGCTTTTCTGTGCATGCGAAGGTCAATCATGTTGCTTGCAAATATTGAATCTTGTAGGGGTAGGGATTAGCTCTGCCTTCACACAAGACTAGATATGTGTTGGTGGAGCGCTGGACTCCAAAATATGTGAAAATCAAAATAAGGATCCAACTTTCAGAGGCAGGAGAGCACAACAAGAACTTGAATGAGTTCAGTAAAAATTCATTGTTTCCCACAAGAAGTAAAAAAAATGTGTTTTGAGGGTTTGGAGCTCCCCTTCATCAAGGCTAAGAAACAAAAATCAATGGGGCAGATCCACAAAGATCTGCCCCGGCGCATCGTATCTGAGATACGCTACGCCGCCGTACCTTACCTGGCTTTGGTTACGGCGGCGTAGTGTATCTCAAGCGGCATAACGGCGCGGAACTCAAATTGGGCGGGTAGGGGGCGTGTTTCATTTAAATGAAGCGCGTCCCCGTATCTACTGATACGCCCGCGTACTTTCAAATTTCCCGCGTCGTATCTTTGTTTTGAATCCTCAAAACAAGATACGACGGCATCTGGGTTAGATCCGACAGGCGTATGTCTTCGTACGCCTTCGGATCTAAGATGCAATTTTTCGGCATCCGCTGGGTGGCGTTCCTGTCGTTTTCCGCGTCGAGTATGCAAATTAGCTATTTCCGACGATCCACAAACGTACGAGCGGCTGTCGCATTCTTTTATGTTGTCTCTAGTCGGCTTTTTCCGGCGTATAGTTAAAGCTGCTGTTTGGTGGCGTACTCAATAAGTATGGCCGTCGATCCCGCGTATAATTTAAAAAAAATTTTTTAGTTTGCGTAAGTCGTCCGTGAATCGGGCTGGACGTAATTTACGTCCACGTCAAAACAATGACGTCCTTGCGACGTCATTTACCGCAATGCACGTCGGGAAATTTTAGGGACGGCGCATGCGCAGTACGTTCGGCGCGGGAACGCGCCTAATTTAAATGATCCACGCCCCCTACGGGATCATTTGAATTACGCGCGCTTACGCCGGCCCCTTTTACGCTACGCCGCCGCAACTTTACAGGCAAGTGCTTTGTGAATCAAGCACTTGCCCGTTAAACTTGCGGCCGCGTAACGTAAATGTCATACGTTACGCCGCCCCAGTTTTGCGCGCCCCTACCTGAATCTGGCCCATCTATGTGTAAATAAAATCAGCAACAAAAGTAATAAAGGAGTAATAGGAATATATTTTTACCATTTTAGTTTATTAGATGTAATGCTCTCTTTTTTCTCATTACCCTATTGTTTCTGATGAAGGGGAGCGCTGAGCCCATGAAACATGTTGGCTTTTTGACCTCTTGTTGTGAAGGATAAATTCTCACTGGACTCATTTAAGTTTTGTGTCACTCTCCTCCTAATGTTCACATGAGACTAAACAATCATATATAACAAAAACTGAAGTCATACACAAGACGGCCTGTTCAATACCTTAACAAAGGCGTCCCTGACATCCAGAGCCTGCTCCTTGCTGAGAGGGGTGGACACTGTCTCTCCTCTGGTGATAAGAGTTCGACTTGTGAGGCAGTTCATGAGGTCCTGAGGTCCTACCTGTAAGAATATATGTAAACCCAAGCAATGGAATCTCTTATAAGCTTTAACATGTCAACGTCATTTTAAAAGTAATTTTTAATATGTTAAAATTGTCGATTTATTAAAAAAAAAAAATCTGGTGACCCTGGCCTAAGGCTGCATTCACATTGTATTACGCCGCGTACGCGGCGTATTTTGCCGCGATTAGTTTACTTTTTTTTACAAAGAATTAACATTGATGTCTATGCCCGAACGCCAATGCCGCCTGAAAAAAAGGGTTCGGGACTTGTTTTCAGGCGGCAGGCGTACGGCGTTTCGGCGTTCGGCGTGAGATGTGAACCATCTCATAGACATCAATGCAAATTCGCCCCTCCAGCGTATCGAGCGTCGCGCTTCCTGCGTTTTGGCGCCTAGGTGTGAATGCAGCCTAAAGGGTTCTTGCTTAGGGCCACAACAACCTGTCACTGTCTACCAGTGGCTCAACTGCATTGTAAACCTGTCACCAACAAAGATGGCAGTTTCAACACACATTACACAGATAAAGTCCACTGCTGACACCATCAGGCAGTCTTTCCCTCAGGAATGCCATGCAGCCATCATTGGAGTGCATGTAGACAGGCAAGGCAAGATAAGTAATTTGCGCCCCGAACCCACGGATATTTAGCGCTCCCTGAGTCCTTCCACTCGTACTGTATTAAAAACCCTTCTGGTACATTTTAGGATGTACCACTCTTTCTCTTTGTTCTCCTTTCTTTCCCTTTTATCTCTCTCTATACTAATTTCTTGTTTCCCCCCCAATCCCTCTCTCTAGCCGGGTTTCTTGTTCTTTCTCATACTTTCTCTCCCTTTTCTTTGTTCCTTCCTCTCCCTTTCATGTATTGAAGGTCATCTGCTGATCTGAGAACTGTAGTGAGGAGTTTAATGGCAACTATAATCACAGGTATTCTTACTCACTGTGTCTCTGACTTTGGGTTGTCTCGTAGCAGTGACCCCTATGCTAAAATCAGGAGATAGGGTCTCCTCCAGCCCCTCCCACTTCACATTCCTCACCAGTCAGCTAACCTCTAGTCCAGGGGTGCCCAACCTTTTGAAGAGCGAGGGCCACTTAAGCAACTTGGTAACCAGTCGAGGGCCACAATGAGCGGAGCGGGTGGATGACAGGTCACGGCTACTCTATAGGCCCTCCGATCCGCCCTGGTGGAAGGTGGAAGGAGAAAAATTCCCTGCTGTTTTTCGGATTGGAGGTAGGTGGGAGTAAACAGACATCTGTCACTCTATAGAGGTGAATTGAGGGTCCCATTTGGTCGGGCTGATCGTGTGAAAAGGGCCTAAGGCTGCTTTAACATTGATGCGCTGTGGTTTACCCACACCACGGGTGCAGCGTAGTGCACCTGTGTCTATCGTGTGGGCTAGCTGAACTTTGCCATAGACTCCACCTGTGGCAAAAGCTGACGCTGTAGAGGAAGCATCGGTTTATGGGGCTCTGCTCCGCAGCCGCTTTCTTCTTCTACCACCAGCTTTATTCACAACACTGATGCTTTGGTATGCGGGTCGCAACCTGCGATCTGGGCTTGCCAACCCACCATTCCAGAGCAGGCGGTTGCCGGCCACATCAGAGGGCTCTGCGGGCCACATCAGAGGGCTCCGCGGGCCACAAGTGGCCCCCGGGCCACTGGTTGGCCACCCCTGCTCTAGTCTCTGCCTCCCACCCATGCCGTGAACTGAATGGGCAGCTGCAAAGAGGCTGAGTGGGCGGCCATGGGCTCCAGGTACAGCTCTGCTGGGTGGCCACAAAAAGTCTGGGAGAGCGGTGCGGGATTCAGGAACAGCCCAGGATTTGGTGACTCCTGACAAATCATCATTCGACCCCCTCGGGGGTCCTGACCCCCAGGTTGAAAACCACTGATGTAGAGCAACAAATCTTTTTTTCAGATCCTCAGAGAGTTCTTTGCCCTGAGGTGCCAATCTGAACTTCCAGTGACCAGTATGAGAGAGTGAGAGCGAAAACATCAAATTTAACACACCTTCTCCCCATTCACACCTGAGACCTTGTAACACTAGCGAGTCACATGACACTGGGGAGGGAAAATGGCTAATTGGGTCCAACTTGGACATTTTCACTTAGGGGTGCATTCACTTTTGTTGCCAGCGAATTAGACATTAACCACTTAAGGCCCCCTTCACGCCGATATACGTCGGCAGAATGGCACGGCTGGGCACAATCACGTACCTGTACGTGTCTCTTTAAGCCCAGCCGTGGGGTCACGAGCGCGCCGCCAGCGACCTGGTCCGAAGCTCCGTGACCGCGCCCGCGGGACCCGAGGACCTGATCGCCGCCGGTGTCCCGCGATCGGTCACCGGAGCTGAAGAACGGGGAGAGGTGTGTGTAAACACACCTTCCCCATTCTTCACAGTGGCAGTGTCATTGATTGTGTGTTCCCTGATATAGGGAAAGACAATCAATGACGTCACACGTCCAGCCCCGCCCCCCTACAGTTAGAAACACATATGAGGTCACACTTAACCCCTACAGCTCCCCCTAGTGGTTAACTCCTAAACTGCAATTGTCGTTTTCACAGTAATCAGTGCATTTTTATAGCACTTTTTGCTGTGAAAATGACAATGGTCCCAAAAATGTGTCAAAATTGTCCGATGTGTCCGCCATAATGTCACAGTCACGAAAAAAATCGCTGATCGCCGCCATTAGTAGTAAAAAAAAAATATTAATAAAAATGCAATAAAAATATCCCCTATTTTGTAAACATTATAAATTTTGCGCAGCCCAATCGATAAAAGCTTATTGCGATTTTTGTTTGCCAAAAATAGGTAGAAGAATACGTATCGGCCTAAACTGAGGGAAAAAAAATGTTTTGTATATATTTTTGGGGGATATTTATTATATCAAAAAGGATTTTTTTTTTTTCAAAATTGTCGCTCTATTTTTGTTTATAGCGCAAAAAATAAAAACCGCAGAGGTGATCAAATACCACCAAAAGAAAGCTCTATTTGTGGGGAAAAAAGGACGCCAATTTTGTTTGGGAGCCACGTCACACGACCGCGCAATTGTCAGTTAAAGCGACGCAGTGCCGAATCGCAAAAAGGGGCAAGAACCTTAACCTGCATAATGGTCCGGGTCTTAAGTGGTTAATGGCTGTGTGTTGAGTTATTTTGAGGGGACAGCAAATTTACACTGTTATACAAGCTGTACACTCACTACACAACATTGTAGCAAAGTATAATTTCTTCAGTGTTGTCACATGAAAAGATAGAATAAAATTATTACAAAAATGTGAGGGGTGTACTTACTTTTGTGAGATACTGTATATACACACACTGTAGGTGTAGGTGACACCTATTGTAAGAAAAAATAAAAAAAGGCAACAGTGCAGGTGCAATGACTAGGTCTTGTGGTCTGGTAACAAATATTGTCCAGCTCTCTGCCAAAAGGCCCAGCGCTATTTGATCATTAGCATAGTGTATGGAAACCATGACTTCTATGGAATTGGGCTTGGGACCCAACAAGAATTCATACCAAATATGGCGAGAAGGAACTAAATTAATCAAAAAACCCTCCAACCAAGTCAGAGCATGGCACAGCAAAGCCTTCTTAGACCCAAAGGTATTCACATTTCTAATCCATCACATGTCCCAAAAAGTAAGAGGATTATTCCTCATTTTAGAACAGTGTGAGGTTATCTTTGTCGATAATTTTTACTACTAATTTACCATTCCTACAAGATGGAATTCTACAGCTTTGTGGCTTTAATTTTACACCCTTTGACTGAATGGACTGTTATCAGCCCTTCTGCCATCTGTGTACAATTGGATACACTAGTGCAGGGGTGCCCAACCAGTGGCCCGGGGGCCACATCTGGCCTGCGGAGCCCTCTGATGTGGCCCACGACCTCCTGCTCTGGGATGGAATAAAATAAATAGAATACTGTTTGTGATAAACCCTCATCCTCTAACAGGACTATGTCCGCCGTCAATGCTATTAAAGGTAAGTTTATTACTAAAATCACAGGCCCGGATTCAGATAGGAGTTACGACGGCGTATCTCCGGATACGCCGTCGTAACTCTGAGTGTGTGGGGTCGTATCTATGCGACTGATTCGTAGAATCAGTTACGCATAGATTTCCCTAAGATCCGACCGGCGTAAGTCTCTTACACCGTCGTATCTTAGGCTGCATATTTACGCTGGCCGCTAGGTGGCGCTTCCGTAGATTTACGTCAGGAATATGCAAATTAGGTAGATACGCCGATTCAGAAACGTACGTCCGCCCGGCGCATTTTTTTCCGGCGTAAAGTTACCCCTCATAAAGCAGGGGTAAGTCATGTTCGGTATGGACGTCGGAAACACACGAACAGCGTTGTATTTTACGTCGTTTGCGTAAGTCGTTCGCGAATAGGGCTGTACGTAAGTTACGTTCACGTCGAAAGCATTGACAGTTTGCGGCGTAATTTGGAGCATGCACACTTCGTAAAAAACGTCAAATACGTGGGGTCACAAGTAATTTAAATAAAACACGCCCACATCATCCACATTTAAATTAGGCGGGCTTACGCCGACACATTTACACTACGCCGCCGTAACTTAGGACGCAAGTTCTTTCTGAATACGGAACTTGCGCTCTAAGTTACGGCGGCGCAATGTATCTGAGATACGTTACGCCCGCCGATACATACGAAAATGTATTTGAATCCGGGCCACAGTGTATATATGGGCATATCTGTGGTGGTTACTGGGCTGCTTTCAAACTGATCCACAGGTGCAGAGAAGTGCACCTGCGGGTTACCTGCAATGAGCATTAGACTTCTATTACCTGCTAGTTTGGTGTGCTGAGAGTAGAGTAGGCTCTATAGAGCCAAGTGGGCTGCCATCCACCCGCTCCGCTCATTGTGGCCCGCGACCGGTTACCAAGTCGCTTAAGTGGCCCTTGCTCTTCAAAAGGTTGGGCACCCCTGCACTAGTGGTTCCTGGATATCCTGATAAGGATAAGTGAGTGATATAATTATCTTAATATATGCAGTTTTTTAAACTAGAGGCGAACACTAGAGAATAGTTTTATGTGCTCTAATTGGTAATGTTGATATTTTGACTTGGTCTTTTGTAGGGGTGCAACGGATCGTCACCGATCTGTGATCTGAACCGGTCACCCCGTTCGGATCGGCACACCCCGCGATCCGCGGAGCGCTCCGGAGCCAAGGAAAGTCCCCGGCTTCGGCCTAGCTCCGTAGCGGCGGCCATCTTGCTCCACCCAGTGTGCTTGCCAGAGCCCAGAGCACAGCGTGACACGCCTCCCCGCCTCAGCGCGTTGACTTCTGTAGTCAGCGCGCTGAGGTGGGGAGCCATGTCACGCTGTGCTCTGGGCTCTGGCAAGCACACTGGATGGAGCAAGATGGGACTCAACTACATTCTAATTCTAAAAAGGCAAGTAAGTTGGCAACACTTAGCACAGTGTCATGATCATTTAGGTAAATGCAACCCCATAATTCAAAGCACATCCCTGGCTTTCTTCCACAGGCTTGCACTAGATCAACAAATGGTATGATTTTGGAAGATAATAGTGCACCTTTCCTCCTTCAATATTTTGTAGGCAAACTTTTTTTTTTTAATATCCTTTTATTTAATTTGCCACCGTTTTTGGCAATAAGTGCAGGGAATGTTGATACCATTTATGGAGATCAAAGCTTATACGGTGTGGTCATTTTAAGGAGATTACTTTTTTATCTGTACATTTGAAAACTTTTCTTTATTGCTGATCCGAAAAACGATCCGATCCGTGACTCCTGATCCGAGAATCGATCCGATCCGTGAGTTTTTTGATCCGTTGCACCCCTAGTCTTTTGTCATATCTTCCCATTTCATTCCATTTTATTATTGTAATTATCTTTATTGTATTCAAATTAGTAGATTAGCCAACAGAAATGACTACGCTAACTCAGTCCAATGATTCTGTTTCTCCCTCATAGCTGAAATTCAAAATCTACCCTTGCAGTGAGGATGCACTACAAAGGTAAATGCAATTTTTTTTCTAGGGTAGCATTAAAGAACAGTTTTACTTACCGTATATACTCGAGTATAAGCCGACCCGAATATAAGCCGAGGCACCTAATTTTACCACAAAAAACTGGGAAAACGAATTGACTCGAGTGTAAGCCTAGGGTGTCCATCTGCATGCCTCACTGTGCCTCACTGTGTCCATGTCCATGCCTCACTGTGCCCATGCCTCACTGTGTCCATGCCTCACTGTGCCCATGACTAGACTGACGTTTAACATGGGAGTCTATGGAAGGGGTGCCCGGCTTTGAAAAATAGGTGCTCCCCAGCTGTAGGTCCCCCAGACAACAAACTTTGCACACTTGTAGAGGAGAAATGGGGCTACATATGTGCAGGGGACCTACGACTGGCCAGTACTGAATCCCCAAATTCACCAGAGAAATGACCGTTTAACACGGGAGTCTATGGAAGGGGTGCCCGGCTTTGAAAAATCGGTGCTCCCTGGCCGTAGGTCCCCCAGACAAAAAAACTTTTCACACTTGTAGAGGAAGAGTGGGGCTAGAAGTGTGCCAAGAATAAGGTCCATGGGACCTATGGTCGGCCGGTACCGGGTCCACAAAGTCCAGATCATGTGCAAAAAGGTGACTCGAGTATAAGCCAAGGGGGGCATTTTCAGCACAAAAAAATTTGCTGAAAAACACGGCTTATACTCGAGTATATACGGTATCTTGTCTCTCGTTCCTCCTGCATCCAAAACTCTCCTCTTTCCTTTGACATACTGTGTTGTAGAGAGGCCCTCAGCGTCCTCACTAACAAATCAGCACTGATGGTTCCTCATTGTATGTGATGACATTAAATTCCAACTAAGGGATGGAGCACCAATGGGAAGCGGATTCTGGGAACCAATCATGTGGAGAGTTAGGAAGCCCAAAGGGGATGGATAAAATAATTAAAAGAGCTTTTTATTGGCATGCTAGATAAAACTAGCACTTACTCCTAATAGTGCAAGCGGAGCTCCAATGCAAGCGTAGTTTTCAAACCTCCCTGAGTTAATTGATGAGATTAGATATCAGCCAGGCAGGGGTGTATTACTCTTGGCCAACTCAAAGACGTGCATTGTTCATAGGAGCAGTAAACCACAACCATGGCATGACCATCAGTAGACAAATGCACACATCTTAAGGCCATCAGTAGACCAGTGCACAAGTCTTGTGCACTGGTCTACGATCTTAAGTCTTGTGGTCATCAGTAGACCAATGGACAAGTCTTGTGGTCATCAGTAGAACAGCGCACAAGTCTTGTGGCCATCAGTAGACCATTTCACAAGTCTTGTGACCATCAGTAGACTATTGCAGAAGTCTTGTGGTCATTAGTAGACCAGTGCACAAGTCTTGTAGTCATCAGTAGACCAGTGCACAAGTCTTGTGGCCATCAGTAGACCATTGCACAAGTCTTGTGGCCATCAGTAGACTATTGCAGAAGTCTTGTGGTCATTAGTAGACCAGTGCACAAGTCTTGTAGTCATCAGTAGACCAGTGCACAAGTCTTGTAGTCATCAGTAGACCAGTGCACAAGTCTTGTGGTCATCAGTAGACCAGTGCACAAGTCTTGTGGTCATCAGTAGACCATTGCACAAGTCTTGTGGCCATCAGTAGACCATTGCAGAAGTCTTGTGGTCATCAGTAGACCATTGCAGAAGTCTTGTGGTCATTAGTAGACCAGTGCACAAGGCTTGTGGTCATTATTAGATCTGTGCTTAAGTCTTGTGGTCATCAGTAGACCAGTGCACAAGTCTTGTGGTCATCAGTAGACCAGTGCACAAGTATTGTGGTCATCAGTAGACCAGTGCACAAGTTTTGTGGCCATCACTGGACCAGAGCGTGCTGGGTGCTGGGTGCTGAGGTCAACATTAGACAAGTTCCAGGGAGCAGTCAATAGACAAGGGCATGTGTGCTGTGGTAAACAGAAGACTAGTGTGTCATTGATTTGGCCATTAGTGGACAAGTGCATGGGGGCTGAGGCCAGCAGTCTCATTTTCACATCACTATCAGAGGGTTAAAAGTGAAGGATTTGTGTAATATGGTGCCACTGCAGAAATGGGTAAGGGGTATTATTGTGGGTGGGTCCTGAATTTTGTTTTCAGTAAAGAACTGTTTAATTTATACTACCATAGTTGATATGCTGTAGAGTCCTATAATAACCTATTTATATGGAGTTCATTTTTGTATCTAGGTTTTCGACACTGCAAGGGAAAGGTTTATAAAGAAGCAATAGAATCAGAATTATAAATTCGGTGCAACTAACCTCCAGTAATGTTGCAGCTGTAGTTAATGAGGTGGAATAAACCACTTCACAGGCATCCAGGTTATCGTACATTCGGGCTGCAAAAAAAAAAAAATATATAATTTTAAAATATTTTTTTAACGGTAACAAGTCAGCTGGTGATTAAAGCACTTTAGATCATCAAAATACTCCATTTAAGGCATGCAGGTAAGCAGATATTTAAAGAGGCACAGCATATGGCAAAGTCCAATAAGACAATACTGAAGTGCATCCTATCCCATTTAAATTTCTAAATCTCCCAAGACTATGGTGGTCCAACTTGACTAGAGTTTACATAGGCAGGGAACTATTAATCAGGTCAACCCACATCTGTAAGCCAGGAGGTTCTGACCTTTTCCAGCACAGAGCAATAGCTTTTTTAGCATAAAAGAAGAGTCAACAGGTCCTCCTTCTCCAGGTACCCCAGAAGACAACTGGCGGGGGTACATATGTTTAGTTACATAGTAGGTGAGGTTGAAAAAAGAGTCCATCAAGTCCAACCTATGTGTGTGATTATATGTCAGTATTACATTGTATATCCCTGTATGTTGTGGTCATTCAGGTGCTTATCTAAGAGTTTTCCCCTGCTGCGACCACCGCCTTTGGAAGGGAATTCCACATCCCTGCCGCTCTTACAGTAAAGAACCCTCTACGTAGTTTAAGGTTAAACCTCTTTTCTTCTAATTTTAATGAGTGGCCACATATCTTGTTAACCACTTAACGCTGATATACGACGGCAGAATGGCACGGCTGGGCACGTACCTGTACTTCGCCTTTGAGAGCCCAGCCGTGGGTCGCCCATGCTTGACCCGGTCCGAAGCTCCACGCCCGCAGGACTCGTGGACCCGATCGCCGCCGGTGTCCCGCGATCTGGTCACAGGAGCTGAAGAACGGGGAGAGGTGTGTGTAAACACACCTTCCCCGTTCCACACTGTGGCAGTGTCACTGATCATCTGTTCCCTGTTATAGGGAACGACGATAAGTGACGTGACACCTACAGCCACGCCCACCTACAGTAAGAATCACTCCCTTAGGGCACAGTTAACCCCTTAACGCCCCCTAGTGGTTAACCCCTTAACTGCCATTGTAAATTTTCACAGTAAACAGTGCATTTTTATAGCACCTTTCGCTGTGAAAATGACAATGGTCCCAAAAATGAGTTGTCCGGCCGCCATGGGAGAGACCTGTCAAAGTGGGCCAGTCTGGGTGAAGTCCAGGGCCAAATTTTTGTCCCAGTCCAGCCCTGCCTGATGGGGTCAACCTCATCAGATTTGAGGCTACACTGTTAATGTCCCAGGAAAGGCTTGCTGTCTCTTTTCAATTCCTCCATTCCTTTCCTTTTCCTATTACTTAGACCAAAATAATGAATAACACATTTCAATATGCCAATTAAATGTATTTATTTATATATATTTACTTTTAACTGTGCCCAGTAATTTCCCCTATGGGATCCTTTAGGATTGACTACCAATGTGATCCAAATAAACAATCACACGAAGGTGTGTTTGATGTATACATATATACACACACCAACAAACTAAAATATAATAAAATGTTTTCAATTACTTTGCCGCAGGCGTCTAACCCTCCCTCTGACCTACCACTCCATCGGGCGCCGCCCATTACCCGGTGATCTCTTGTATAGTCACACTGGATCACTCTGCTTTTTCTTTGGGGTACCTGCATTGGAGCGCATGGGGTTCGGGACACCACTCTGGGAGACTTTTGGGGCCTCCTCTACTGTGACGAAGGAGTTCGGATTGGATTGTTCTATACTCATCATCTGGTAAAATGTGTTGATCTTGTGTGTAATCTGTTTATGTGTTTTTTTTTCTCTTCTCTCTTCCCCTTTTTTATGTTCCCGCTGTACAAAGGCGGGGCAAAGGAGGGGGATAGATGATAAAACATATAATAATAACTTTTTGTAAATTTCTTTCAGTTACAACAAAACCTCTGAAGAAGACCTTTAAGCCTCGTACACACGATCAGTCCATCCGATGAGAACGGTCTGATGGACCGTTGTTGTCGGTTAACCGATGCAGCTGACTGATGGTCAGTCGTGCCTATACACCATCGGTTAAAAAAAACGATCGTGTCAGAACCCGGTGACGTAAAACACAACAGCGTGCTGAAAAAAACAAAGTTCAATGCCTTCAAGCATGCCTCGACTTGATTCTGAGCATGCGTGGATTTTTAACCAATGGTTGTGCCTACTAACCATCGTTTTTTTCCCATTGGTTAGGATATCATCGGTTAAATTTAAAGCAAGTTGGCTTTTTTTTAACCGATGTTTAAACCTATGGGGCCCACACACGATCGGTTTTGACCGATGAAAACGGTCCATCAGACCGTTGTCCTCTGGTTAACCTATCGTGTGTACGAGGCCTTAGGGTCGATACGCGTTAGGATTGCTATATGCTTGTACCTACACATGCCAAGCTATATATCAATTTGTTGTGTCTTGTTACATGTATGGAATTTTAACGATTTTGTATTACCGCAACTCATATCTTAAACTACCCCATTATCCCCTTTTTTGTACATGTCATCTAATAAATACCTTTTTTCTTTTACATTGTATCTTAACTCATTAATTGAGCTGCCCAAAAACCCCATTGGGGAAAATACCCTTGATAGAATTTTCCTACTTATAAAACCCTTTTAAAGTTTGAGGTGTGTTCTGTGACCGCTGGTTGATTGCCATTGATCCCACTCCTAGGGCCTGATCCACAAAAACCCGGCGTAACTTAATTTTTCCCGTTTAAGTTACACCGCCGCAAAATCTCTACCTAAGTGCCCGATCCACAAAGCACTTACCTAGAAATTTTGAGCGGTGTAACTTAAATCCGTCCGGCGCAAGGCGTTCCTAATCTAATGGGGCGAGTCCCATTTAAATTAGGCGCGCTCCCGCGCCGGGCGTACTGCGCATGCTCCCGACGCGATTTTCCCGACGTGCATTGCGCAAAATTACGTTACGCCGAGTTTTGTGAATCGCGCCGGGTCAAAAAAGTTGCGTCGGGGGAAAAAAAGAGATGCGGCGGGAAAAAAAAAAATTCAAAAAACTTGACAGCGTCGCGGGAAAGAAGGGTATACTTTTACATGGTGTACTAACTTTACACTTTGTAAAAGCAGCCCTAATTTTGCAACGGCAAACTAATACTCACGGAGAAAAAACGAAGCGTAAAAGCTTTGTGGATCTCCGTAAGTGCTAATTTGCATACCCGACGCTGGATTTCGACGAGCGGCGGCTGCGGTACTGCATCCTAAGATCCGACAGTCCCTTACACATGTCGGATCTTCTGCCTATCTATGAGAAACTGATTCTGTGGATCAGTTCCATAGATAGAAACAGGGATAGGACGGCGTATCAGTAGATACAACGGCGTATCCCTTTTGTGGATCAGGCCCAATGACTAGCCACCATTCATGACCAACTCATGGCTGGGATGACCCCTTGGCTTAGATGGGGGTGCCTCTGGCCATGCAGTTCCTTTTCAGAGGATCAATCTTCTGTTCTTCAGAGCTATAGTCATAGTCCAAAAAAAGTTCTATACCGGTTCTTTAAAGACCAATGCTGTAGGTCAATAATGTTTTCATGTTTTGGTACTTCTCTCTATACTGTATTGTATGGTTTTATATCTGTATGGTTGATAACCTTAATAAGAACAATTGAACATAAGAATGCTGCCTATCCATTTGCTAGAGACCAATTACATCATTAAAAATGCAGCCTATCCATTCCCTAGAGACCAATGACATCATAAAGAATGAAGCCTATCAATTCACTAGAGACCAGTGACATCACGGTGAATGAAGCCTATCCATTCGCTAGAGACCAATGACATCACGAAGAATGACGCCTATAAATTTGCTAGAGACCAAAGACATCACTGAGAATACAGCCTATCCATTCACTAGAGACCAGTGACATCATGGTGAATGAAGACTATCCATTCGCTAGAGACCAGTGACATCACTGAGAATACAGCCTATCCATTCACTAGAGACCAGTGACATCATGGTGAATGAAGACTATCCATTCGCTAGAGACCAGTGACATCACTGAGAATACAGCCTATCCATTCACTAGAGACCAGTGACATCATGGTGAATGAAGACTATCCATTCGCTAGAGACCGGTGACATCACTGAGAATACAGCCTATCCATTCACTAGAGACCAGTGACATCATGGTAAATGAAGACTATCCATTCGCTTGAGACCAGTGACATCACTGAGAATGCAGCCTATGCATTCACTAGAGACCAGTGACATCACTGAGAATGCAACCTATCGATTTGTTAGAGACCAGTGACATCACTGAGAATGCAACAGATTTATTCAATAGAAACCAAACATTTCTCAATTACAGCCAATAATATCACTACATAGGTGCAATTAAGCAACTGCAAATGACACATGGGATAATAAATGTATTTTTGAAACACTGAAACCATAGATAGCAGAGCATTCGATTATTTATTACCTTCATAGCGAAGATTCCCCATGTGAAGTATGGCAGCCAGGAGTCGGGAGATCTCCCAGTTCTCAGTATCGGTAAACATTAAGACTTTCATGGCTGAGCGAATGTTAGCATACTCTTTACTGTCATCTCTACCGTCACAAGTCGTACATTTGCCCTGCAAGAAATAAAACGGGCATATCATATGTCGTCCTCAGTGCACGCTGTTATAAAAGCTTGAGATCAACTCACCTTTCTCTCATTCCATTCTGAAGCCTGTCAGTCCCTGCACTGACCAACCTATGAAGGTCTTACACAGAATCACTCACCAATGGGCAAATATAATAATCAGCCAATAATCTCCACTTTCTAAAATGTGGAAATGTTAAGGCTTATCTCTTATGCATTACATTTTTTTTTAATAATTACTTGTATTCTATCCCTGTCTGACTAGCATTATCAGCTTACTGACTCCGGCCTAGGCTCAGTGCAAAAACCACCCTTGCAGTGAGGATGCCCCTGCACTGCAAGGGTTAATGTTTTTTTTATTTAGGATACCGTTAAAAACAGTTTTCCTTCCCTTGTCTTTCTTTCCTCTGGCATTCAGCACTCTCCTCTTCTCTTTGACACTCCGTGTGGTGTTGTGGATGGGCCCTCAGGGTCCTCACTAACAATGCAGGACTACTGATCCTGCATTGTATGTGATGACATCAAAGTCCAACCGAGGGATGGAGTGCCAATGAGAAGCGGCTTTTGAAGGTGTGGAAGAAGCCCAATGTATAAGGAAAAGTACGCTAGACAAAAAGGAAATTCAAAATTCTAACCATCTATGGCTGGCTTTCCTCTTGGCCAACACATAGACTTGCATTGTTCACAGAAGCAGTAAACCACAACCATACCATGGCCATCAGTAGACCAGTGCACAAGTCTTGTGGCCATCAGTAGACCAGTGCACATGTCTTGTGTTCATCAGTAGACCAGTGTACAAGTCTTGTGTTCATCAGTAGACCAGTGCACAAGTCTTGAGTTCTATAGGTAGACCAGTGCACAAGTCTTGTGGCCATCAGTAGACCAGTGCACATGTCTTGTGGCCATCAGTAGACCAGTGTACAAGTCTTGTGTTCATCAGTAGACCAGTGTACAAGTCTTGTGTTCATCAGTAGACCAGTGTACAAGTCTTGAGTTCTATAGGTAGACCAGTGTACAAGTCTTGTGGTCATCAGTAGACCAGTGTACAAGTATTGTGTTCATGAGTAGACCAGTGAACAAGTCTTGTTTTCATCAGTAGACCAGTGCACAAGTCTTGTGGTCATCAGTAGACCAGTGTACAAGTCTTGTGTTCATCAGTAGACCAGTGAACAAGTCTTGTGTTCATCAGTAGACCAGTGTACAAGTCTTGTGTTCAGCAGTAGACCAGTGTACATGTTTTGTGTTCATCAGTAGACCAGTGTACACGTTTTATGTTCATCAGTAGACCAGTGTACAAGTCTTGTGGTCATCAGTAGACCAGTGTACAAGTCTTTTGGTCATCAGTAGACCAGTGTACAAGTCTTGTGGTCATCAGTAGACCAGTGTACAAGTCTTGTGGTCATCAGTAGACCAGTGTACAAGTCTTGTGGTCATCAGTAGACCAGTGTACAAGTTTTGTGTTCAATAGGTAGACCAGTGTACAAGTCTTGTGTTCATCAGTAGACCAGTGCACAAGTCTTGTGGCCATCAGTAGACCAGTGCACAAGTCTTGTGGCCATCAGTAGACCAGTCCACAAGTCTTGTGGCCATCAGTAGACCAGTGTACAAATCTTGTGGTGGTCATCAGTAGACCAGTGTACAAGTCTTGTGTTCATCAGTAGACCAGTGCACAAGTCTTGTGGCCATCAGTAGACCAGTGCACAAATCTTGTGGCCATCAGTAGACCAGTGTACAAGTCTTGTGTTCATCAGTAGACCAGTGTACAAGTCTTGTGTTCATCAGTAGACCAGTGCACAAGTCTTGTGGTCATCAGTAGACCAGTGTACAAGTCTTGTGTTCAATAGGTAGACCAGTGCACAAGTCTTGTGGTCATCAGTAGACCAGTGTACAAGTCTTGTGTTCATCAGTAGACCAGTGTACAAGTCTTGTGTTCATCAGTAGACCAGTGTACAAGTCTTGTGTTCATCAGTAGACCAGTGTACAAGTCTTGTGTTCAGCAGTAGACCAGTGTACAAGTCTTGTGGTCATCAGTAGACCAGTGTACACGTTTTGTGTTCATCAGTAGACCAGTGAACAAGTCTTGTGTTCATCAGTAGACCAGTGCACAAGTCTTGTGGTCATCAGTAGACCAGTGTACAAGTCTTATGTTCATCAGTAGACCAGTGTACAAGTCTTGTGTTCAGCAGTAGACCAGTGTACATGTTTTGTGTTCATCAGTAGACCAGTGTACAAGTCTTGTGGTCATCAGTAGACCAGTGTACAAGTCTTGTGGTCATCAGTAGACCAGTGTACAAGTTTTGTGTTCATCAGTAGACCAGTGTACAAGTCTTGTGTTCATCAGTAGGCCAGCATTTAGCTGAACAAAACTAAAAAGTTCAGAATTTAGCCACAAATGTATTGTTCCCTATGGTCAAAACAACCACCACACCCACTCACCATACAGAGGTAGTTATAGTCAGTGGCTTTTCCTAGACCCAACTTCTTCTTTTGATCTGGTGGCATCCCTTTCAGCATACAGTAGAAAACATGATAATTTCGTTCATCTGAAGCCTAAGAAACAAAGCATTCATATCTGTATCTAAATATATAATTAAGAGTTACCATTTTATTATAAATGTAAATTAATAATTTAAGAGTGATTGAGGGAAGAGATGTCCTCTTTTCCAGGAATAATGTACTGTACAGGGGTTGCATATGTGAAGGAGGTGCCCAGCTCACCCTTGCCAGGGCCAAAAGCAGATACAACACCAACGCTTTTGCTAGTATGACAGTACCTGTTATTGTTACTACTACTATAAGGTAAGGTTCCGTGCTCATAGTAGGTAGGAGTATGGGCGTACTACAACCTACACCCATGCCAAGGCTGTGTCTGCCCACATGGGGATTCACAGGTGTTCTGTGCATACCCGTGCAGGCAGACCCATGCATGTGAATTGGGACCCAGCAGCTGCACAGACATAGCCGCTGCTCTCTGACATCTGTGTGTGCGGATGCATGTCTCTGATCTCACAGTGTCTGTGTTCGGGGCAGTGAGCCTGCACCATCACGGGTGTCCAGCAGCCGCTGCATCCCAATTGACATGAATAGGACTGCCTGCACAGGGATGCAGGGAACACCTGGGCATCCCCCTGAGCGCAAACATGGCCTGCGCATGGGTGTACACTGTAGTACACTCATGTAAATAAGACCTTTCTCTCCATTACCTCTCCTCCATCTTACAGATATATAGGACACATTTTTCCATCTACCTGTCGACAAACCCGTGACTTTTCGAGAAGATACTGCTCAATCTTGGCTCCCTCTATGGCTCCTTTCTTGTTGAAATGAATATCGATGTACTTTCCAAACCGGCTGGAATTGTCATTTCGTATGGTTTTGGCGTTGCCAAAAGCTGAAAGTGCAAAACGTAAGTTTAAAGCATGAACAGCAAATGTGTGAAGTCTAATCGAGTTATAAGGTTAGCATACAGGAATAGACATGAGAACCACAGTCTGACCTTCTAGGATTGGGTTTGCTTCCAGCACCTGCTGCTCTATCCATGAGTGCTGCCCGCTGATGGCCGCCAGGAACTGCAGAATTAACTTGGTGCTTTCCGTCTTTCCAGCGCCTGACTCTCCACTGTAACAGAACATAACACAATGAGACATCAGGGATTAATCAGAAGCATGGTAGAAAGAGTAGTGATCATATTTTATATGTTAGTGTGGCCTGGTCCACAGTGCTGGCAGCAGAGGAGCAAGCAGCTATAAGGACCGGACTGTCAGCTTTCACTGTCTCTGTTATTGCCTCCCATTTTTTGTAGCCCAGGTAAACCCACCCACCACTCAGGGAACACAGAGGAAGGGGTGCGGACTGTTGTGAATGCTGGGAGTAGCTAGTGCCTGCTGCGAAGTAGTGTGGACCCTGAAAAGATTGAACTGTTGCTGTGGTTTTCAAATTAGTGGTGGAACTAAATATGCCAGGATCTGGACAGAGATCAGGAGAGGAAGGACTGTTCCCGGGCTCAGGCAGATGTGGTGAGGACATTTTAGGTGACAGACCATGCAGCAGGCTCAGGGCCTATCCTAGGGTCACATGCGCCTGGGTGCAGAAATATTTCTGGCGCCCCCACATGGGCGTGGTCGTTTTACCAACTCCTCCCCTTTACAAATGTGGCAATGACTCAACCACAGAGATGCTCCCCCACTTAGTCTTCATTACCCTGGGATCCTTACATGATCTCTTAACAATAAATAAAATACAGGAAGAGAAGCAGAGTACTTTATTGGGACCTGGAGGGGGGCACAGAGAGGACTTCTGTTAGAGAGTCTGTTAGAAAGAGCCCCCAGACATACTACAGACATGATACAGGAGATGGTCAGAGACTTCAGACATAGTACAGGAGACGGTCAGAGACTGCAGACATGATACAGGAGATGGTCAGAGACCACAGACATAGTACAGGAGGCGGTCAGAGACTGCAGACATGGTACAGGAGACAATCAGAGACTGCAGACATAGTACAGGAGACGATCAGAGACTGCAGACATAGTACAGGAGACTGTCAGAGACTGCAGACATGGTACAGGAGACAATCAGAGACTGCAGACATAGTACAGGAGACGATCAGAGACTTCAGACATAGTACAGGAGACTGTCAGAGACTGCAGACATGGTACAAGAGATGGTCAGAGACTGCAAACATAGTACAGGAGACGATCAGAGACTGCAGACATAGTACAGGAGACTGTCAGAGACTGCAGACATGGTACAGGAGATGGTCAGAGACTTCAGACATAGTACAGGAGACGGTCAGAGACTGCAGACATGGTACAGGAGACGGTCAGAGATTGCAGACGTGGTACAGGAGACGATCAGAGACTGCAGACATAATACAGGAGATGGTCAGAGACTGCAGACATGGTACAGGAGATGATCAGAGACTGCAGACATAATACAGGAGATGGTCAGAGACTGCAGACATGATACAGGAGATGGTCAGACTACAGACATAGTACAGGAGATGGTCAGAGACTTCAGACATAGTACAGGAGACGGTCAGAGACTGCAGACAGAGTAAATGAGACGTCAGAGACTGCAGACATGGTACAGGAGACGGTCAGAGACTGCAGACGTGGTACAGGAGATGATCAGAGACTGCAGACATAGTACAGGAGATGGTCAGAGACTGCAGACACAGTACAGGAGATGATCAGAGACTGCAGACACAGTACAGGAGATGATTAGAGACTGCAGACATGGTATAGGAGATGATCAGAGACTGCAGACACAGTACAGGAGATGATTAGAGACTGCAGACATGGTACAGGAGATGATCAGAGACTGCAGACATAATACAGGAGACGGTCAGAGACTGCAGATACGGTACAGGAGATGGTCAGAGACTAAAAACATGATATAGGAGATGACCAGAGACCACAGACATAGTACAGGAGATGATCAGAGACTGCAGACATAGTACAGGAGACGATCAGAGACTGCAGACACAGTACACAAGATGGTTTATTAGACCCCTTTTACATGAAGGCATTTTTCAGGCGCTTTAGCGTTAAAAATAGCGCCTGAAAAAAGCCTCATCTGCAATCCCAGTGTGAGAGTGCTTTCACACTTTCAGTTCTGGACAGACACAAACAAGGAGAGAAGGAGGGAGGGGAGAACTCTGGTACTTCGGCGCCCCCACCTCTGCAGGCGCCTGGGTGCAAAGCACCCTGTGCACCCTGCCTAGGATCAGCCCTGAGCAGGCTGCTTACAGAACATTTTGCCACCGCATCAGGGGTGCAGGGAGGTGCAGTGGACATCTCCTGGTACAAGAGAAAGCTACTGTTGGTGACTGGGGCTGCCACCTGACTGGTGTGGAAAATGTCATTCTCGCTGACTGGTACTACTGCCTGACATTTGCGGAGAATGCTGCACCCACTGGCCTTTAGTCTTTTAGCACCTGCAAAAGTCATTCAGAACATGTAAGCAGCAGGTGCAGTCAACTTTCCCCACTGCAGGTGGTGCTCTTCTGCAGCAGCACTGCAGATGGAGAGAAAGTCAAGAGGAACATGGTTCCTTTATGTTTTCCTGGGTCACTGGGGAAGCAATGCAATTGGATGCTGCCTCCCCATGTGACTCTAGCAGCCATCTTGGGTCAGGCAGTGTCTACTTAAGGGCGTGGCTACAGGCTTTGTGCGCATTTTGAAAATGAATATAGTAGGGACAGATACCCCGGCTGTTAAGGACATAACTAGTGTCAGGGAGGAAAAGAGTAGGGCTCCCAACTTCCCTGGATCTCTTCCCAATTGGACACGAGATGGTCAAGCCACAACCTGCCCATAATAACATGGTGGTCAAATCGTCTGAAACTTGCTCTTTACATGCTATTGGATCTGTGAGTGTTCCCGGTTGGATCTTTCCACTGGGTTTATTGTGAACTGTCTGCATTATTTCAACACAACACTTAGACTGTTTTTGTTATTGCCGCTACACTGCCCTGCACCCCACCTACATGCATGCGCTGCTGCCTCTGCATGAATGACCAAATCAAGACCAACATTATCAGTGTTTTATCAATGGTAGTGCCATCACTGGCTACACATTGTTACTATGCACATGTTGGTTCTGAGCAGCCCCTTTAACTACTTAAGGACCGCCGCACGACTATATACGTCAACAGAATGGCACGGCTTGGCACATGGACGTATATATACGTCCTCTTTAAGAGCCGAGCAGTGGGTCGCGACCTGGTCCGTAGCTCCGTGACCACACCCGCGGGCCCGATTGCTGCAGGTGTCCCGCGATCGGGTCACAGGAGCTGAAGAACGAGGAGAGGTGAGTGTAAACAAACCTTCACCATTCTTCTCTGTGGCAGTGGCAGTGATTGTCTGTTCCCTGATATAGGGAACGACGATCACTGACGTCACATGTCCAGCCCCGCCCCCCTACAGTAAAAAAAAAACACACATTAGGTCACACTTAACCACTATAGCGCCCCCTAGTGGTTAACCCCTTCACTGCCATTGTCATTTTTACAGTAATCAGTGCATTTTTATAGCACTTTTCGCTGTGAAAATGACAATGGACCCAAAAATGTGACAAAAGTGTCCGATGTGTCTGCCATAATGTTGCAGTCATGAACAAAATCGTTGATCGCCGCCATTAGTAGTAAAAAAAAAAAATATTAATAAAAATGTCTATGTATCGGCCTAAACTGAGGAAAAAAAAATATATTTTTTACATCTTTTTTGGGGATATTTATTATAGCAAAAAGTAAAAAATATTGGGCTAGATTCAGCATTGAATTACGCCGGCGTATCTATAGATACGCCACGTAAATTGCTAAGCTGCGCCGGCGTATCTTCTTTCTGCATTCAGAAAGCAAGATACGCCGACATTAGCCTAAGATCTGACTGGCGTAAGTCTCTTACACCATCGTATCTTAGGGTGCATATTTACGCTGGCCGCTAGGTGGCGCTTCCGTAGTTTTCGGCGTAGAACATGCAAATGACCTAGATACGCCGATTCACAAATTTAAGTACGCCCGGCGCTATTTTTTTTACGTCGTTTACGTTAGGCTTTTTCGGCGTAAGGTTGCTCCTGCTATTATGAGGCGTACGCAATGTTAAGTATAGACGTCGTTCCCGCGTCAAATTTTAAATTTTTTACGTTGTTTGCGTAAGTCGTTCGCGAATAGGGCTCATCCTCATTTGAATTACGCAAGCTTACGCCGGCCCCATTTACGCTACGCCGCCGTAACTTAGGAGGCAAGTGCTTTGTGAATACAGCACTTGCCTCTCTAACTTACAGCAGCGTAGCGTAAATACGATACGCTGCACCGCCGTAACAATGCGCGCCCCTACCTGAATCTAGCCCATTGCATTTTTTTCAAAATTGTCGCTCTATTTTTGTTTATAGCGCAAAAAATAAAACCCACAGAGGTGATCAAATACCACCAAAAGAAAGCTCTATTTGTGGGGAAAAAAAGAACGCCAATTTTGTTTGGGAGCCACGTCGCACGACCGCGCAATTGTCAGTTAAAACGACGCAGTGCCGAATCGAAAAAAGAGGCAAGGTCCTTAACCTGCATAATGGTCCAGGTCTTAACCGGTTAAGTTAGGTACCAGTACTTTTGGAGACAAAGTGGCTTGGCACTGTTTTTTTTATGTTGCAGAGATCAACAAAACTCAATAGACAATCATCAAGGCACAACAGTTCAATATAACATTGGCACCAAATAATCAGTAGGGTATTATGGGGTAGATTCAGGAAAGAATTACGCCGGCGTATCCATAGATACGCCGCGTAATTCCAAAGCTGCGCCGGCGTATCTACTTTCTGTATTCAGAAAGCTAGATACGCCGACATTAGCCTAGGATACGACTGGCATAAGTCTCTTACGCCGTCGTATCTTAGGGTGCATTCTTACGCTGGCCGCTAGGGGCGCTTCCGTTGTTGTCGGCGTAGAGTATGCAAATTAACTAGATACATCGATTCACAAACGTACGTACGCCCGGTGCAATTTATTTACGTAGTTTACGTAAGGAGGCGCACGCAATGTTAAGTATGGACGTTGCACCGAAATTTGAATTTTTTACGTCGTTTGCGTAAGTCGTTCGCGAATAGGGCTGGGCGTAATTTACGTTCACGCCGAAACCAACACGTCGTTGCGCCGTACTTGGAAGCAATGCACACTGGGATATGTACACGGACGGCGCATGCGCCGTCCGTACAAAACGTCAATCACGTCGGGTCATCCATTATTTACATAAAACATGCCCTCCTTCCACATTTGAATTACGCGGGCTTACGCCGGCCCCATTTACGCTACGCCGCCACAACTTATGGAGCAAGTGCTTTGTGAATACAGCACTTGCTCCTGTAAGTTACGGCGGCGTAGCGTAAATACGATACGCTGCGCCGCCGTATCATTGCGCGCCCCTACCTGAATCTACCCCAATGTCTTTTTGTCTGCAGAATACTGGTAGGGATGTATACTTTACACAGCCATGTAACAGGAGCCACTTACAATTTCCCTCCATTGGAGGGTTGGTGGTAAAGTAAATGGTACTGGGTTCCACTAGGTTGTTGAGGTATATAATGGCCAATGTCTAGGACCAATGCAACAGGGACACCCTGAAAAGGAAACCTACACGTCCCAGCTTTTCTAGAACTTCTACTTATTTCTGTACCTGCACTTTCCCTACCCATTAGAGCTCTCTCCCTGTCTCATTGTGTGCGCACCAAATGATGTCAGCCTCTATATTTATAGGGTCCTTCATCAAGATAGCCAAACAAATCTTGAGGGACTTCGGTATGCAATACGATCTTCGTCCTCCCCAAGATGGCAACCTGAAGCCCAAGATAGGAAACATTTCCTCCCCCATTGGACTCCTGCCAACCTTAGTTGAAGGTATCGGTTCTAGTATTAGAGCATTTGTATGAGTACATGCAAATGCTTAGTATTGGCACCGATACCGATACCAGTATCAGTGCAATGCTAGACCAGATGGGATGAGATGGGGACACAGCTCACCTGATGATGCAGCATTGGTCTTTGTTATTCCGCTGCATATTGAAGTAGCAGTTGTCAGCTATGGCAAAGATGTGTGGCGGCATTTCTCCAATCTTCTTGTTGGTATACAGGCGAATCTGATCTGGGGTGTAAATGGGCAGAAGCTGGTACGGGTTCACTGCTACTAATATAGATCCAGTATATGTCTGCAGAGAGGAACACATGGAGTTGTATTAATAGAGGCACAATATTAACAATAGACTACAATATATGGGCTTTAAACGAAGCTGATGGACTATATGAGGTCTGATTAAATAAAAAAATGGCTATGGTATTGAAAACAGACCAAAAATAAAAATAAGATTTTTCTATCTTATAGGGAACATCTAAAAATTATTTTACCTGGAATTTCTTCCCAAAAAAGAGCAGTGCACTTTTTTATATGTAGATGTGCCTATGCACTCCTGTGTCTACAACCCCATAGATGTATATCTGAGGTAACAGATCTAAGGGCCAGATTCACGTAGAATCGCGGCGGCGTAACGTATCCTAGATACGTTACACCGCCGCAATTTTTCATCGCAAGTGCCTGATTCACCAAGCACTTGCGATGAAAACTACGCCGGCGGCCTCCGGCGCAAGGCGGGCCAATTTAAATGGGCGTGTACCATTTAAATTAGGCGCGCTCCCGCGCCGGACCTACTGCGCATGCTCCGTTTCTTAACTCCCGCCGTGCTTTGCGCGCCGTGACGTCATTTTTTTGAACGGCGACGCGCGTATCGTACTTCCGTATTCCCGGACGGCTTACGCAAACGACGTTAAATTTTGAATTTCGACGCGGGAACGACGGCCATACTTTAGACAGCAATACACTTGCTGACTATAGTTAGGGCACCAAAAAAAACTAACTTTGCGACGGGAAACTAGACTAGCGGCGATGTAGCGAACGCAAAAATCCGTCGTGGATCCGCCGTAACTCCTAATTTACATACCCGACGCTGGTTTACGACGCAAACTCCCCCCAGCGGCGGCCGCGGTACTGCATCCTAAGATCCGACAGTGTAAAACAATTACACCTGTCGGATCTTAGGGATATCTATGCGTAACTGATTCTATGAATCAGTCGCATAGATAGAAACAGAGATACGAAGGCGTATCAGGAGAAACGCCGTCGTATCTCATTTGTGAATCTGGCCCTAAGGCACTGCTAACCCTGACTGCTAATCTTAGGAGATTTGGAGTTAGCTCTGGTGATTTTACTGCTGTGAAATCATTGCAGGAGTTTAGATTTAAAATAAAACTGAGCCTATGGTGACCCATTATTTTAGCATTTTTAATGTTAAACTTCCGCTATATCATTTCACAAAATATAAAAAAGCAAGGCTGTCATTGTTGACTTGCCACTCATCCACGTGAAATGGCAAATTGTTAAATGGACTCAAAAATACACCTAAACAGACTCATCTGCTGCAGAGGATATATTAAAACGCAGCTAGTGCCGGTGTTAACGGCAGAAATGGTCTATTATTTGAGTCCATTTAAATATTGTTTGAGTCTAGTTAACACTTTGCCATTTCACTTAGCCCTGATGAAGGAGGAGTTTGTCACCCCTGAAATGCATTGGCTGTCCTTTGCTCTTTTTTTTGGATCTAGTTGAACAATTTAAGATTTTGGACTCCCAATGATTTTTGTTTGGTGCTCTAATTGGCTTTTTACTCTTATTTTTACTTATATTGAGTCTGTTTAGTGCCCCTTTACATAGGTGGTCATATGGGAAAGCCACTGGGTGTCAGCTTAGTGCCTTCTTACATTGGTGATCAAAGGGGAAGGATCCCTTACATTGTCAGTTTTGTGCCCCTTACATTGGTGGTCAGTGGGTAAGAATACCCTCTTGTAAACAGTTAACTGAGATATGAGAGGACAGACTCTGGATTCGGAAAGTGACACTGGTGATCATAGGCGTGCGCACAGGGTGTGCCGGATGTGCCCAGGCACACCCTAATCACCCCATGCGCATTAGTGTTATCACCAGGGCTCAAGTCCTGCGGGAACGCGTGGGAACGGAGTTCCTGCACTTTTTTCACAGCAGGAACGCAGTTCCCTTTGCAGGACTAGAGCAGCCGAGAGCAGCCGAGCCGCCCGAGCCAATCCTTCACTAAGTGACGATGCCCAGCTCGAGTCACTGTCAGGGGCAGGCGAACCTTAGTAATCCTTTATGTTACTGGCCGCTTCCTGTATATGGATTCATCGGGTAGTGTGCGGGTATTCCGTCACTTCCTCGATGCCGCAATGTCTCCTGGGAGCTATTGTCATTGTTCCCAGGAGACATTGCGGAGGTCTGCCGCGAGTTATCGCGGGATTTAGAAAGAACTTGCTTCTAGTAATTAAAATATGCGGTTTAGTAATTATGCATATGAGTGTATCATTTTTTTTTTTTGGTGGGGGAGTGGATCTTGGGTGGGAGTTCCCACACTTTTTTCCCCAGGACTTGACCCCTGGTTATCACTCTGTGTAGCAACAGGAACATGGGAAAGATCTCCCTCTTACCGGTTCTGCCATAAGAGAAGTGTTTATGCTCTTCTCTTTCACTGTGCCAGCAGGGAGATCAATGTGCCGGGGTCATATATATGTAGATACATACACATGCATGTGTGTTTGAGCTTAAGGGTGTACACCTTGGGTCAGATCCACAAAGCAGTTACGCTGGCATATCTATTGATACGCCGCGTAACTTCTAGGTTGCTCCGGCGTATCTTTGTTTTGTATCCACAAAACAAGATACGCCTGAAGCTGGGCTAGATCCGACTGGCGTACGTCTTAGTACGCCGTCGGATCTAAGGTGCATATTTACGCCTGCCGCTAGGTGGCGCTTCCATTGATTTCCGCGTTGAGTATGCAAATTAGCTAGATACGCCAATCCACAAACGTACGTCCGGCCGGCGCATTTTTTTACGTCGTTTCCGTAAGGCTTTTTCCGGCTTAAAGTTACCCCTGCTATATGAGGCGTAGCCAATGTTAAGTATGGACGTCGGGCCAGCGTAACATTTTCTGTCGTTTACATAAAACGTTCGCTAATAGGGCTTTGCGTAGAATTACGTTCACGTCGAAAGCATTGGCTTGTTGCGGGTTAATTTGGAGCATGCGCACTGGGATACCCCCACGGACGGCGCATGTGCCGTTAAAAAAAACTTAATTTACGTGGGGTCAAGACGTATTAATAAAAAACACGCCCACAACGTAGTGATTTGAATTGCGCGCCCTTACGCCGACACATTTACACTACGCCGCCGTAACTTACGGCGCAAATTCTTTGTGGATACGGGAAATACGCTGTAAGTTACGGTGGCGTAGTGTATCTGAGCTACACTACGCCGGACTTACAAATGCGCCGCGCTACGTGGATCTGGGCCCTTAATGCATTAGGCTGCGCACACCTATGCTGGTGACAAAACTTTGTAAGCACTTAAGTGGAAGATCAATCCACTGCTCACTGCTAAGGAACCACTTGCAGCCTCTGAAGGGACCCTGGTTGAGAAAAGCTGATCTTTAGACCTATGGGACAAACCATGCCTCCCTTTTTAATGGAAAATACCTCCATATACCGTAAATCAAACAAAAAGCTCCCTCTTACCGAACTCCAATTTTTACTATACGTAACTTTCACATTATCCCTCCAAAATTTCAACCAATTATCAGGCCCCATAATTCCAGGAATATAGGAGCATGTGGCCCTCTTCCCTTCCTCCCCATCTCCAATTATAACCATGGCTTCTATAGTTACGAGGCCTACACTTTGATGCCTTTACCTCTAAGGCCTTGTACACACAGTCGGACCAAACCGATGAGACTGGCCCGCCGGTCCGTTTTCAGCGGTTCACCTCTGAAGTGGCCTGACGGCCTGATATGTGTACACACCATCAGTCCAAAATCCGAGCGGGTCAGAACGCGGTGACGTCAAACACACGACGTGCTGAATAAAACGAAGTTCAATGCTTCCAAGCATGTGTCGACTTGATTCTGAGCATGCGCGGGTTTTGAACCGATGCTTTTCTGTACTAACCATCGGTTTGGTCCGATGGGGCAGTGGTCCATCGGTTCGGTTTTGAAGCATGTTTAGAAATTTTGGACCGAAGGAAACCAGACCGATGGCCTATACACACGGTCGGTTTGGTCCGATGAAAATGAACTTCGGTTCATTCTCATCGGACCAAACCGACCGTGTGTACGCGGCCTAAGCCTCACTGACCAGAAATGCTACTGCCCTACTCAGAAATTTCCATGCCTATATGGAAAATGTTATCATGTCAAACAAGCATCCATGAGATATGAAATCGTAAAATAAAAGACACATGAAGATGATCTTGCAATGCTAGGAGTGTGGAATGAATGGATCAGAACTCTGATTATGGATGACACAACCTCAGCGAGTCTGGTGATCAACCATACTTACTCTCCCGCCGCAGTTAGTCTTAGGAAAGAAACAATAATTGGAAGGTTAGTATTAACTCTAGAACTGAGTATTACTGAATTTTACTTTAAAATTAGATTATTTTCCGTTAGTGAATTATAATAGTACAGTATATCATTCAAATGCCAAAACTTATTTGTACTGTTTAGGTTAGAATAGAAAATATTAACACCCTGCCTTGACTTCCTGTCCCAGAACTATAAAAATAGTGAGAGGAAATCTCGCCGGGTGTCCCCATAGGAAGATTTTCAAAAACATGACATAGCGTATATTCCAGTGATATCATAGAAGATTTTTTTTTTTTTACATTAACATAAATTCCCATCATACAGCAACCAAACAAAACACATAAAAAAAAAAACATATTTTTTTTTAAAAACAAACTAAATAAAACTCTTCCCCTCTTAACATGTATTGTGTATGTTGGCTCATACACACGTACGGAAATTTCGACGGGAAAAGTTCCCGTCGGAAATTCCGAGGGCAAAGCCGAGAACCTGCTCGGTTCAGTCTTTCCCCTACACAAGGCCGGTTTTCCAGACAGGAAAACTGCCAAAAACCGCCAGGAAAAAGTCCGCCAGATTTCCCGGCAGGAAAAAAGAGAGGTTCTCTTTTTTTGTCCGGTGGATTTTGGGCAGTTTTCCCGGCCGTGTATATGCTCCTCGCAGTTTTTCAGACGGGAAAACTGCCCAAAATTCGGACAAAAAAAGAGAACTGCCTCGTATACACGTACGGGATTTCCGACGGGAAACGTTCCCGTCAGAAATCCTGAGGGGGAAGCCGAGAATCTGCTCGGTTCAGTCTTTCCCCTACACACGGCCAGTTTTCCCGACAGGAAAACTGCGATCGAGCTTTGACCGGGGATCCCGGCCATGTGTATGCTCCATCGCAGTTTTTCCCATAGGAAAACTGCCAAAAACCACCGGGCAAAAGTCCGCCTCGTACACACGATCAATTTTCCCGATGGCAAAACTGTGAGGAGAGCTTTTGGCCGGGAATCCCGGGCCGTGTGCATACTCCTCCCTGCCCAAAATCCACCGGACAAAAAAAAAAGAACCAGAAATCCGGCGGACTTTTTGGCAGTTTTCCTATGGGAAAAACTGCGATGGAGCATACACACGGCCGGGATTCCCGGCCAAAGCTCCATCACAGTTTTCCTGTCGGGAAAACCGGCCGTGTATAGGGGAAAGACTGAACCGAGCAGGTTCTCGGCTTTCCCCTCGGGATTTCCGATGGGAACTTTTCCCATCGGAAATCCCGTACGTGTGTACAGGGCAGTTCTCTTTTCTTGTCCGGATTTTGGGCAGTTTTCCTGTCGGAAAAACTGCAAGGAGCATAAACACGGCTGGGATTCCCGGCCTAAAGCTCTCCTCACAGTTTTCCCGTCTGGAAATCTGAGCGTGTGTACGAGGCTTCTCCGACACTACCCCCCCAATTAATGCGTCCAAACTCCCTAATTTCCCAATTCTGGATTCCTTCATTTTTCACTCTTCCATTACTTCCCTATTCAAAAAAAAAAAAGGGTGAAGAATTAAGAGGCTTCTACGAGCCACGTTGCCGCCACACGTAAAAAGTGTACAAGGCTTCTATGAGCCATATTGAGGTAGTTTCCAAAAAATAGAAAATAAAAAAATGAATATAGTTTAAAATAAAATTATGATAGAGAGGGAGGACCCCTCCTCCAGTCTCCTCTTCCCCTCCTTCCTTCTACCCACACTGTGTCTTCTCTACCTGAAGTGAATATATCCCCCTTGGGGCACACCATACCCTCTCTGGGCCAGATTCTCGTATACTGGCGTAAAACTATGCGGGCGTAACGTATCTCGTTTACGCTACGCGGCCGCAAGTTTTACGGGCAAGTGCTTGATTCACAAAGCACTTGCCTGTAAAGTTGCGGCGGCGTAGCGTAAATCCTCCGGCGCAAGCCCGCCTAATTCAAATGATCCAGGTAGGGGGCGTGGATCATTTAAATTAGGCGCGTTCCCGTGCCGATCGTACTGCGCATGCGCCGTCCCTAAAATTTCCTGACGTGCATTGCGCTAAATGACGTCGCAAGGACGTCATTGGTTTCGACGTTAACGTAAATGGCGTCCAGCGCCATTCATGGATGACTTACGCAAACGACGTACATTTTTTAATTTCGACGCGGGAACGACGGCCATACTTAACATTGGTTGCCCCTCATATAGCAGTGGCAACTTTATGCGTCGCAAATGCTACGGAAACTTCGTAAATTCACTGCGTCGACCGCGCATACGTTCGGGAATCTCGCGTAAATAGCTAATTTGCATAGACGACGGGGAAAATGACGTCGGCGACACCTAGTGGCGGAAAAAAAATTGCATGTAAGATCTGACAGCGTAAGAGCCTTACGCCTGTCAGATCTAATGGATATCTAACTGATTCTAAGAATCAGTTGCATAGATACGCCGGGCCAGATTAGGACTTACGACAGCGCAAATGGCGTTGCACTGTCGTAAGCCTTTTGAGAATCTGGCCCTCTGTGTTCATTACATTAACCATAACTGAAAAAGGTCTATTGCAGGTGAAAATCAACTGAATTCTGAATGATCTCAGAAGGGTCTCAAAATGATGTCAAACTGATACCATCCACACCAGACCAAAGTTCATCTGTACAAGTCCTAAAGAGAAGCTTTGACAAAAGAAATATGGAGGCTACCGTTGATGAGAAGTGCTAGTTGTCTGGCTGTCACACTGCTGACCATTTTGGAATAAATATTTGAGGTCACTGACCTGTAATACATAGGCAGGTAGGTACTTCTGACTTTCCTGATTTGTACTCTTTTCTAATAATAACAGTTCATTAAACATTATCAAAGAGCAGTGTAAGGACAAATAGGTAGATTCACAAAGAGTAGGCCGGCTTATCAGTAGATAAGCCGACCTAACTCAGAATCTACGCCGACTTATGTTAAAGTGTATTCTCAATCAGAGATACGCTTAAACATATCTAAGATAGGACGGCTTGCGCCGTCCTATCTTAGGTTGCAATATTGAGGCTGGCCGCTAGGTGGCGCTTCCATTGCGGTCGGCGTAGAATATGTAAATTAGTAGATACGCCGATTCACGAACGTACGCCCGGCCGACGCAGTACTTTTACGCCGTTTACGTTAGAGATAGGCCGCGTAAAGTTAGAGCGAGGCCCTAGTTGGAATAGTAATGTAAAGTATGGCCGCCGTTCCCGCTTCGAAATTCAAAATTTTTACATCGTTTGCGTAAGTCGTCCGTGAATAGCGATTTACGTCGTTTACGTCCACGTCGAAATCAATAGGCCCGTGCGGCGTACTTAACCGCAATGCACACTGGGAAATGTAGTGGCATGCGCAGTTCTTAAAAAACGTCAAAAACGTAAGGTCAAGCCACATTGCCATTAAACACGCCCCCTTATAACACATTTGAATTAGGCGCCCTTACGCCCGCCCGCTTTAGGCTACGCCGCCGTAACTTAGCAGGCAAGTACTTTGAGAATCAAGTACTTGCCTCGCTAACTTACGGCGGCGTAGCCTAAACATGCTAAGCTACGCCGCCGCAAGTTTAATCCACTCTACCTGAATCTACCTAAAAATGTACAAATGTAAGATGGGACAAATATTTGATTACAAGGTTAACAAAGGAGGTAAGACAATTATTGTACATGGCCCATCGGCCAACCATGCTGGATGGTACGTTAGAAGCCGGATATGACTACACAGGGCATTGTACTGGGAAAAATGGAGTTATGATAGCGTGGACGTTGAAAAAATCCCAAACATAATACAAGTTCCAAAAAAAAATCTACTGGCACCTTGCCCTCCCTTTTAACCACTTAAGCCCCGGACCATTATGCAGCTAAAGGACCTGGCCCCTTTTTGCGATTCGGCACTGCGTCGCTTTAACTGACAATTGCGCGGTCGTGCGATGGGGCTCCCAAACAAAGTCGGCGTCCTTTTTTTCCCACAAATAGAGCTTTCTTTTGGTGGTATTGCATCACCTCTGAGGTTTTTATTTTTTGCGCTATAAACAAAAATAGAGCGTCAATTTTTAAAAAAATTCAATATTTTTTACTTTTTGCTATAATAAATATCCCCCAAAAAAGATACAAAAAAACATTTTTTTTCTCAGTTTAGGCCGATACGTATTCTTCTAC
Organism: Rana temporaria; assembly: GCF_905171775.1. NCBI lineage: Eukaryota > Metazoa > Chordata > Amphibia > Anura > Ranidae > Rana > Rana temporaria. The sequence continues at coordinate 28,878,345 of NC_053490.1, forward strand.
CTATTTTTGGTAAAAAAAACTCACAATAAGCGTTTATTGATTGGTTTGCACAAAATGTATAGCGTCTACCAAATAGAGGATAGTTTTATGGCATTTTTATTAATAACTTTTTTCTCTAGTAATGGCGGCGATCAGCGATTTTTATCATGACTGCGACATTATGGTGGACACATCAGACACTTTTGACACTATTTTGGGACCATTGTCATTTTTACAGCGAACAGTGCTACAAAAATTCACTGATTACTGTAAAAATCACACTGGTACAGCAGGCCCATATCAGGAATATGAAATGTTGGGGTAACATATCCTTTAAAAGCAAATTTGCACTTACATTCAATAAACCCCAGTATAAAAGCTCCAAATTCCTGTAGATTATCTGGGAGCACCAAAAAACTAGGGAGCTCTGACTATCCCCCACCTCCTGTACCCAGGGCCGCTGTTGGGAATCATGGGGCCCCGTACAGCCTACCTGATGTATTCTATACAATATTTTCACAAAAAAATACATGAAAATTATTATTAATGGCCACAAATGCCACCCCAATTCCCCCTCCTAGTACAAATCTCCCCTGCCTGCACAATTTCCCCAATCCCTCCTATTAGCTCCAAATTCCCTCATCGGCTCCTGGTACACAATAACATCTCCCCTCCCAGCACAAATCTGCATTCTTCAATCCCTCTCCTAGTACACATTCCCACAAATCCCTCCTCCTAGCACAACCCCCTCTCGGGGCAATCCTCAGTTCGTGCTGACAGGGAGAGCCAATAGGCGGCTCTCCCTGTCAGAGGGGGGGGGGGGGTCTGTGTCAGCACATTGATTATCAGCACAGCCCCCATCAATTGTACCCATCAGCTCCCAATCGGTGCCCAGTCTGTGCCCCATCTCAGTGCCCAATAAAGTGCCAATCAGTGCCCACCACGGTGCAAATCAGTGCCAGTCAGTGTCCATCACAGTGCCCAGCATTAACACTTGTCCAGTACCTGCCTAATCAGTGCTGCCCATCAGTGCTATCTATTAGTGTCCATCAGTGACGCCTATCAGTGCCCATCAGTGCTGCCTATAGGTGCCGCCTCATCCGTGCCACCTTATCAGTGCCAACTCATCAGTGCCTATCGGTGCCGACTCATCAGTGTCCGTCAGTGAAAGAGAAAGCAACATCTTATAACAGAAACAAAGAAAAGTTTTTTTTTTTTTTTGAAATTTTGGTATTTTTTAGTTTGTTTTGCCCATCAATGCTGCATATCAGTGCCACCTATCGATGCCCATCAGGGCTGCATATCAGTGCCGCCTATCAGTGCCCATCAATTCTACATATCAGTGCCTCCTCATCAGTGCCACCTTATCAGTGCCAACTCATCAGTGCCCATCAATTCTACATATCAGTGCCTCCTCAACAGTAAATATAGAATAGAGGGCTCTAGGCCCATACAATAAATGTAAAGTGCCGTGAATCAATCGCATAGAATTGACAAACAATAACTCATTAAATATAAATTTGATTAAAAATAACAAAATAAAATCCCAACATATTGCAGTTGGCGCTGCACTTTGAAAAACACACACAAAGTGAAATCAAATGTGATCATGAAATATACAGGAAAAGTCCCAAATATTATGAGAAGACGATAATTAAAGTCCACTTCCTTATTGACAGCCCCCCTGATGACGTTACCATAACGAAACGCACGTCGGAGGCAGCCTGGTCACGTGACTTACCCCCCGCGCTGTGGAGTGTCGGCGAGGATCTATCGGATGGTGTGTCAGCGGCAGCTTTCATCTCCCCACAGAATCCTAACAATTGAAACCGCAAACAGCGGTGACAAGTCCGCAGCCTCAGTGCCGGGTGGGCACCCCTAAATGTAAGGAGCCATTTGGCTGTTTTTATGTATGTTTTTACACTTTTTAAATTAAACGGTATCACGCTATTGGGCTTCCTGGCTTTTCTTCTCTTGCATAAAATCCCGTTTGGAGTTCCTGGATCTGCAAAGCGGTCTGTCCATATCCTCATGTGTGCAGGCACAATCCTGCATAAGCTTAGTTGACCATCTTTTTCACTAAAGGGGTCAACGAGCTCTGATAAGAGCAATTCATTTTTCAAGCACCTTGGGTGTAATTGAAAATAATTATTCAGAAGCGGTGGTGGCATTTTCTCTTTTCACAGGATAACTGTCAATAAGGAAGTGGACTTTAATTATCGTCTTCTCATAATATTTGGGACTTTTCCTGTATATTTCATGATCACATTTGATTTCACTTTGTGTGTGTTTTTCAAAGTGCAGCGCCAACTGCAATATGTTGGGATTTTATTTTGTTATTTTTAATCAAATTTATATTTAATGAGTTATTGTTTGTCAATTCTATGCGATTGATTCACGGCACTTTACATTTATTGTATGGGCCTAGCGCCCTCTATTCTATATTTACCAATGTTCACACATTTCTTTGTGTTTTTGAGGAGCAGCTTATTACACTATTAATTTTTACTGTGATTAGGCGCGGAATTTCACTGTACACCTCCTCATCAGTGCCAACTCATCAGTGCCCATCGGTGCCGACTCATCAGTGCCCGTCAGTGAAAGAGAAAGCAACATCTTATAACAGAAACAAAGAAAAGCTTGCTTTTTTTTTTTTTTTTAGAAATGCCGGTCTTTTTTAGTTTGTTTAGCAAAAAATAAAAACCCCAGAGGTGGTCACATACCACCAAAAGAAAGCTCTATTTGTGGGAAAAAAATGATAAAAATTTCATTTGGGTACAGTGTTGCATGACCGCGCAATTGTCATTCAAAGTGCGACAGCACTGAAAGGTGAAAATTGTCCTGGGCAGGAAAGGGCGAAAGTGCCCGGTATGGAAGTGGTGAAGTAAATGCTATTTGCATTTAACCACTTCTGGACCGCCGCATGTATATATACGTCTGCAGAATGGCACGTACAGGCACATTTGCGTACCTGTACGTCGCTGCCTAGACGTGGGTCGGGGGTCCGATCGGCACCCCCCCCGCTACATGCGGTGGTCGGATTCCCCCCCCGGGAGCGATCCGGGACGATGGCGCGGCTATTCGTTTCTAGCCGCCCCCCTCGCGATCGCTCCCCGGGGCTGAAGAACGGGGAGAGCCGTATGTAAACACGGCTTCCTGTGCTTCACTGTGGCGGCGTATCGATCGAGTGATCCCTTTTATAGGGAGACTCGATCGATGACATCAGTCCTACAGCCACACCCCCCTACAGTTGTAAACACACACTAGGTGAACCCTAACTCCTACAGCGCCCCCTGTGGTTAACTCCCAAACTGCAACTGTCATTTTCACAATAAAGAATGCAATTTAAATGCATTTTTTGCTGTGAAAATGACAATGGTCCCAAAAATGTGTCAAAATTGTCCGAAGTGTCCGCCATAATGTCGCATTCATGAAAAAAATTGCTGATCGCCGCCATTAGTAGTAAAAAAAAAAAAAATAATAAAACTATCCCCTATTTTGTAAACGCTATAAATTTTTCGCAAACCAATCGATAAACGCTTATTGCGATTTTTTTTACCAAAAATAGGTAGAAGAATACGTATCGGCCTAAACTGAGGAAAAAAATGTTATATATGTTTTTGGGGGATATTTATTATAGCAAAAAGTACAAAATATTGATTTTTTTTCAAAATTGTCGCTCTATTTTTGTTTATAGCGCAAAAAATTTAAACCGCAGAGGTGATCAAATACCGCCAAAAGAAAGCTCTATTTGTGGGGAAAAAAGGACGCCAATTTTGTTTGGGAGCCACGTCGCACGACCGCGCAATTGTCTGTTAAAGCGACGCAGTGCCGAATTGTAAAAACCCCTTGGGTCATTTAGCAGCATATTGGTCCGGTCCTTAAGTGGATAATAGGACCCTGGATCTCTAGGAGTGTTCTACAGGACAGTCCAGCAAACCTACAAGCACTAAATCAGTCCATAGGGCCCGTGTTACCGTTTTTTTTAACCTTCTACATTTGTACGCTTTTGCTGTACCATATTTCTGTATTCTGTTACACTATAGTTTCTCTTTACCAGTGGTATGTACTTAGTTGTCTATATCTATCCCCCGGGACTCGAGTATTTCAGAAGTGGTATGAGGTCACGGGTCTCTCCTGAAATCCAACTCTCTTCCTTGCGGTGAATAATTTAGAGCAATATTACGCTGAGTTCCACTCAAACAATGACGGCGGGAGCGCCCCTCACCCGCTCCATTAAATCTTAATGTAGATCCTTCTGGGCTGAACAATGTATTACAGCTGGGATGCGGGAAGGACAATCGTTTATCTGTCGTATTATCTCACTGTGTCTCGCGGTGTGAGAGCCATTCCAGGAAACGTCAGAAACATGCTCCTGAGGATGGAAGGAATCCAAAAGAAACCTGGTGGATCAACCAATCAGAGTTTATTCTTCTAGCGCTTGTTACAAAATGAACTCCAAAAAGTAAAGACGTTAAGGATTCAGATTTAGGATCAGGTCCAATCCAACCACTGAACAAGAATACCGGAGAAGGGCCGTGCTTGTCCTTATAGAGAAGTGGTCTCCAAACTGCGGCCCGGGGGCTGGATGTGGCCCTTTGCTTACCTTTATCTGGCGCTTAAGGCACTACTCCATCCACTGACACCAACAATGGGGCACTATTCCTCCCACTGATACCAACAATGGGGTAGATTCACGTACCTTTTGCGGCGGTGTATCTCCAGATACGCCGCCGTAATTTGAAATCCGCGCCCGCGTATCGTTACGCCGATTCTCAAAGGCAGTTACGCTGAAAAAATAGGCTTCCTCCACCGACGTAACTTTGCGGCGGCGTAGAATTGTGTGCAATATAAATTTGGCCGCTAGGGGCGCTTCCGTTGTTGTCGGCGTAGAATATGCTAATTTCCTAGATACGCCGATTCACAAACGTACGTGCGTTCGGTTTTTACGTCGTTTGCGTTAAGGCTTTTTCTGCGTAACGTTGCTCCTGCTATTAGGAGGCGCAGCCAATGTTAAGAAATTTGAATTTTTTTTCGTCGTTTGCGTAAGTCGTTCGCGAATAGGGCTGGACGTAATTTACGTTCACGGCGAAACCAATACGTCGTTGCGCCGTACTTGGAAGCAATGCACACTGGGATATGTACACGGACAAAACGTCAATCACGTTAGGTCATCATAAATTTAAATAAAACACGCCCCCCCCTTCCACATTTGAATTACGCGCGCTTACGCCGGCCCCTTTTACGCTACGCCGCCGCAACTTACGGAGCAAGTGCTTTGTGAATACAGCACTTGCTCCTGTAAGTTACGGCGGCGTAGCGTAAATCCGATACGCTGCGCCGCAGCATCATTGCGCGGACATACGTGAATCTACCCCAATAAGGCACTATTCCTTCCACTGATACCAACAATGGGGCACTATTCCTCCCACTGATACCAACAATGGAGCACTATTCCTTCCACTGATACCAACAATGGGGCACTATTCCTCCCATTGATACCAACAATGGAGCACTATTCCTCCCACTGATACCAACAATGGGGCACTACTTCTCCCAATAAAACTAATGATGGGGCATTGTTTACTCCCACTGACCCCTGGTCATTTTCTACACCCACTGGCCACAGTCCGGCCCCTCTAAAGTCTGAAGGGCAGTAAACTGGCTCTTTGTTTAGATGGTTTGGAGACCCTTTTTATAGAGGAAGGGGAAATGCCTAGGCCCCGTTACTTCTATGCAGTGCGGTAACACATATGCGTGTTGCACCATGCATTGGTGTGCGTTACATTATGACAACCCATTCAAAATGAATGCACTGCCAACACACCCAAACAACCATAAAAACGCATGGCCCTTTTTTCTAACTCAAAATATTACCATACATTGCAGAACACGGCAACACCGGTGAATTACCCAAGGGAGTATTGGTGAGCCAAACATACCTGGATTTGGTTCAAGCAGGGTTTGGTAAACATAACCAGCGCCATATCTGAACCCCATTGAAGTCAGTGAGACCTGAATGTTAAAAAAAATAATCTGCCCATTTTCTAGGTTTATATGCAATGGGTTGTCAAGCAAATTGCATGGGAGTAGCGATTTGAGCAATTCTTAAAGTAAAACATTAAATGCAAAACTGCAATAAATAACATGCCTGGGGATGCCCTGACCCTGTCCTGTGAATTGGTGCATTTGTGCAATGTATACAACCAAGGGCCGAAACTGGGGGGGCAGGGGGGATTCTGCCCTGAGCGCCGCACTGAGAGGGGTGCTGCTGACAGGAGCAGTGACAGCCGTATCACTTCTCCTGTCAGCCCAGGAGGAAAGAGCCAGAGGCGGCGAGGACTGTGTTCTCCCCCCCCCCCCCCCCCTCCTATTCCCCGCCAGGACAGTATTGATGCCACCCGTGAATCTGTTTTTGGGTCTGGTCACAACCTGTAGCCAGGGGTGGACTTAGGGCATTGCTTGGCGGGAGGGTGAGGGAGGCCCAGGATAGGAGCGGAGGAGAAGACAGGGCAAGCAGGGGAGGAGGGGTGCAGAAGAGGTGGCATCACCCTTCCTGATGTTGCAATTAGCTCACCTGTGAGCGCAACATGCAGCTGCTGATGGAGCCGGCGGCAGCGGGAAGGTGAAAGTAGTCCGTGATATTAGATGACATGAAAAATTACTGACTCCTTCACCACGGATAATGCAGTTATCAGGGAACCCAGCTGATAGTATTCTGGTACATTACAGGCATCTAAAAGCTGTAATTTGGAGGGTGTGGGGGTCTCCTGGTGTAGTATTGGGGGATAGGGGAGTTGTTCTATTTCTCTAACCCCCCTCTCTCTCTCTCACCCCCTCTCTCACCCCCCTTTTTCTCTCTCACACCCTCTCTCTCTCTCTCACGCCCCCTCTCTCTCTCAGACGCCCCCTCTCTCTCTCAGACGCCCACTCTCTCTCTCACACCCCCTCTCTCTTACCCCCCTCTTTCTTTCTCACCCCCTTTCTCTCTCTCTCACCCCCCTCTTTCTCTCTTACCCCCCTCTGTCTCTCACACACCCCCTCTCTCTCACGCCCCCTCTCTCTCACACCCCACTCTCTCTCTCTTACCCCCCCTCTCTCACCACCCTCTTTCTCTCTCACCCCCTCTCTCACGCCCCCTCTCTCTCTCACGCCCCCTCTCTCTCACACCCCCTCTCTCTCTTACCCCCTCTCTCTCACACCCCACTCTCTCTCTCTTACCCCCCCTCTCTCACGCCCCCTCTCTCTCTCACCCCCTCTCTCACGCCCCCTCTCTCTCTCACGCCCCCTCTCTCTCACACCCCCTCTCTCTCTTACCCCCTCTTTCTCTCTCACCCCCCTCTTTCTCTCTCACCCCCTCTTTCTCTCTCACCCCATCTCTCAATCTTCCACATCCTTTCTTTCTCACCCTCTCTCTCTCTCACTCTTACCCCTCCCCTTTCTCTCTCTCATCCCCCTCTCACTCTTACCCCTCCCCTTTCTCTCTCATCCCCCTCTCTCTCTCGTACCCCTTCTTTTTCTCTCTCATCCCCCCTCTCTCTTGCCCCTCCCCTTTCTCTCTCACCCCCCCTCTCTCTTGCCCCTCCCCTTTCTCTCTCACCCCCTCTCTCACACCTTAACTCACCTCCATCTCTCTCACCCTTTTTTTCTTTCTCATCTCTCTTCTCTGTCTCTCACCCCCCCCTCACCTATCCTCTCTCGTTCACCTCCTCTCTCTCACCTATCTCCTCTCTGTCACCTCCCTTATCTTTGTCTGATCCCCGCTCTCACCTGCCTCTCTCTCTCACCCCCTCTCTCTCACACACACCTCCCCCCTCTCTCTCATCTCCCCCCTCTCTCTCACCTTCCCCTCTCTCTCCCCATCTCACCACCTTCCCCCTCTGTCTTTCTCACACCCACTTTTTCACCTCCACTCTTCTCTCTCTTCCTTTTATCTATCGGTCGCCTACTTTCCCATCTCTCTCTTTCCCTCCTATGCCTATCTCTCCTCTTTCTTCTCTCTCTCCCTCTACCCCTCTTCCTCTCTTAGTTTCTAATATGAGTTTCTGTCATATTTCAGGTTCTCAGTAAAAAAAAAAGTGTTCTGTCAGTAGATTTTCCATGTTTTGTACAAAGTAATAAAATAATAAAAATGACTGTCCACTGCCCCACTGACACCAACCTCTGCTCTATTGTGCCCTATTGACACCGTCCTTTTCTGGGGGGGGTGGCGCCAAACGCAGTCTTTGCCCCTGGGTGAAAGAATGTCTAGCTTCACCACTGATAGGACACACTACAAAGAAGAAGGTGTGTTTAAATTGTTGGCGAAATGACAGTTCCCAGCCGCTTCATTCTGTTTGTGAACAAAGCAGCCGGGGGGATTCCATTCATCTTTATTCCAGAACAGTCAAGGTTCCATCTGACCTAGTTTTCCAACCGAACCTTTCTGGCTCATCCCCATTAGGCTCCATTCACACTTGTACGACTCCGAACTTTGGTGCAACTTTTATGCAACTTCTTTGACTTTGGATGGGTGCAACTTGGATACGACTTTGGCTTTGACCAATGATAATGGACAACTGTTGCACACAAGTTGCATTGTATAACATTCAGGTACAACTTTCATGCAACTTCTGAGGGTTAACATTGAAGTCTATGACCGTCAAGTTGAATGAAAGTTGGACCAGTAGTGCATGAACTACTGTGTAGTTGCTGCAACTTTAAGTCCCACATATATGAATAGTTATCATTGGAAAACATGGGAAACGACTTGTCATGCAACTTTGATGTCCAAAGTTGTATGACAAGTCGCAACAAGTGTGAATGGAGCCTTAGGGAGTATGGTGCCATGCAAAGTGAATGGCACTCCAAAGCAGTAACGTATGTACATGCAGAACATGGGCCCTGCATGTAGTGCTTGTCCAGAAAGGCAATACAGCTAGGGAAGGAAGTAAGAAGAAACTGGCGTTCTCTCTGGTTCCCTGGGTCCTCTGGACTAGCATTCTGATTGGCTACCCTGATTTCAGGTTACTCAGGCGACCATCTTGGTTCACCCAGAGTCTTTTTAAGTTCTTGCCTCCAGGTTAAACTACAGTACGTTACATTTTTGTTCTTGAAACTTAAACAAACTAAATTTTTCGTCAGTACACCTGTCTATTAATGATTAAAACGTCAAACAAGCACATCATAGCTCTGTTGCTTTCTACATTGGCATCTCACTTCTTTCACTCCAGTGGAGGTGTTCCCATATCTTCGGTATGCGCCATTAAAAAATTCACATAATGCAAATATTTGAGAACACCCTTAAGGGCTCAATAAACGTGTCAGTTTAAGAAAATGGTTATAAGGTCCTCAATCGTTGGTATTGAGTCCCAACCCTCATCCATCAATTTGCACCGACCACATCCAACTTTTGCTGGAGATGCAACTCCGAGACCGGCTCGCTCATCCACATTTGGTGGTCCTGCTCCGTCATTCAAAATTTCTGGAATGAGGTCCACAAAATAACCTCAAAGGTATCCACCCTGACCTTGGACTTTTCACCCGCTCAACTGTTAATGCATCACTTTACACTATCCAGGCACTCATTTCAGATCTCTGGCGATGTACATGTTGAATGCAGCTAAGTTATGCATCCCAGTCCTCTGGGGCAAACCCATGGCACCCTCAATTAAAGACTGGTTTCTGAGAATTAATTGAATTGCTGAAATTGAGAAGCTCATAGCCTTTTTCCATGACAATATCTCCAAATATAACTCCCTATGGGCCTGCTGGTCCCATTTCAAGACCACTTCCAATTACACACAAATCATAAGCCCTCATACCAATTAGAGATATCCTCCACCCAAGGGCGGATCCAGAGTCTAGTCTCGGGAGGGGCACTGCCAGAAAATAAAGTGTTGCTTACAGAACTCAATTAGGTGTCCGGTGTGTCCGCTGCAATGTTGCAGTACTGCTAAAAAAAATCAATGATCGCCGCCATTACAAGTAAAAAATATTTAAATATAAATGCCATAAATCTATCCCATAGTTTGTAGACGATTGTCAGGGACTGCAGACATGGTACAAGAGATGGTCAGAGACTGCAGACGTGGTACAAGAGATGGTCAGAGACTGCAGACGTGGTACAAGAGATGGTCATAGACTGCCGACGTGGTACAAGAGATGGTCAGAGACTGCAGACGTGGTACAAGAGATGGTCAGAGACTGCAGACATGGTACAAGAGATGGTCAAAGATTGCAGACGTGGTACAAGAGATGGTCAGAGAATGCAGACATGATACAGGAGATGGTCAGAGACTGCAGACGTGGTACAAGAGATCAATGCAGCCTCATCAGTGCCCATCTTTGCAGCCTCACTGTACATATGAATGCAGCCCCACTGTATATATGAACTCAGCCCCACTTTTGTATATTAATGCAGTCCCACTTTTAAATATAAATGCAGTCCCACTTTTGTAAATAAATTCAGTCCCACTTTTGTATATAAATGCAGTCCCACTTTTGTATATAAATACAGCCCCAATTTTGTATGTAAATGCAGTCCCACTTTTGTATATAAATGCATGCAGTCCCACTTTTGTATATGAATGCAGCCCCACTTTTGTATATAAATGCAGTCCCACGTTTGTATATAAATTCAGTCCCACTTTTGTATATTAATGCAGTCCCACTTTTGTATATGAATGCAGCCCCGCTGTATATATAAATGCAGCCCCACTTTTGTATATGAATGCAGCCCCACCTTTGTATATATAAATGCAGCCCCACTTTTGTATATAAATGCAGCCCCACGTTTGTATATGAATGCAGTCCCACTTTTGTATATTAATGCAGCCCCACTTTTGTCTATGAATGTAGTCCCACTTTTGTATATTAATGCAGCCCCACTTTGTATATGAATGCAGCCCCACTTTGTATATGAATGTAGCCCCACTTGTATATTAATACAGCCCCACTTTTGTATATTAATATAGCCCCACCTTTGTCTATGAATGCAGTCCCACTTTGTCTATGAATGCAGTCCCACTTTTCTCTATGAATGCAGTCCCACTTTTGTATATGAATGCAGTCCCACTTTTGTCTATTAATGCAGCCCCACTTGTATATAAATGCAGCCCCACTTTTGTATATTAATGCAGCCCCATTTTTGTATATTAATGCAGCCCCACTTTTGTCTTCTGAATTCAGTTCTACTTTGTCTATGAATGCAGTCCCACTTTTGTCTATGTATGCAGTCCCACTTTTGTCTATGTATGCAGTCCCACTTTTGTCTATGAATGCAGTCCCACTTTTGTATATGAATGCAGCCCCACTTTGTATATAAATGCAGCCCCACTTTGTATATGAATGCAGCCCCACTTTTGTATATGAATGAAGCCCCACTGTGCATGGCACTCACCATGGCATTGCCTTGATCACACACAGCAGGTATCTCCTCACCCGACGTGTGTCATGGAACAAACAGGAGCTGTAGGTCTGTGTTCGGCAGGGCAGTGTGCTCTAGCATGGTCCCCCCCATACGGGCTTGTGTGATAGACAAAACACTGATTCAATCAGTGTTCCATCTCCATCTACTATCACACAAGCAGGTCTAGCACAGGCAGCACAGCCGAACACAGACCCAGCTCTCACACACAGCGAGAGATGCCATGTGTCATACACGCAGGAGAGAGGGGGAGCGCTGCAGTCAGCTACAGCTCAAAGCAGCCACAGGACAGGCAGCCTACCGGGCTGGGCCATTCCGGACCTGGTGATGAGAGAGAGAGTGAGAGACTCGGCAGCGGCATCTGCAGGCACTGCAAAGCAGTTTTAAAACAAAAATTATATAAAAAAAAAAAATGTATATAATTTTTTTTTTTTTTAAACTGCTTTGGATCCGCCGTTGCCTCCACCTTCACCAGGTAACAACACCCACTACATAAACTTCATTCAACACCGTCCCTCTGGGTGGACTGAGAACAGATGGGCCGAAGTTCAGGGTAAGCCTGAACCCCCCCGATCGGCTTATCTTACTCTGTCTCCCCACAACCCTACCCCCCCAATTCTATAACACTCCCTTAATTCCCCCCCCCCCCCATCCTCTACAACCACTGAAATACAACCAACAGTCCTAACCAATGCTGCCAGCAGGACTGTCGGCCTTAAAAACATCCCCAACTCCAACCACTTCAACACTGGTAACAGTGGAAGCATATTCACCATATCATCCCATAAGCCCATGCCCTAATGACCCGTCAGGTTTCAAGCATTCCGTTCTATGCACAGCCAATGTTAAGGCAACCCCTATCTTTATATGGACCGAGTAATCTCTAGCCTTAAAGGGGTTGTAAAGCTTTGTGATTTTTCACCTTAATGCTGCATTAACCCTGCATTAACCCCCCCCCCCCCTGAGCCCCCAATTTACTTACCTGAGCCCCGAATCTCCGTGGGCGCGATCCCGCATCGTTCTCTCCATGGCTGATAGGCTCCTCCTCGGATAGATTGATAGCAGCGCAGCCATTGGCTCCCGGTGCTGTCAATCAAATCCAGGGATGCGGCCCCCAGGGGGCGGGGCAAAGGCATACACTCAGCGGCTATGCACACCGAGTGTATAGATGGGAGCGCACCCGCAAGGTAACCCCCTCGGGAGAGAGTTTCCCAGAGGAGGTTAGCTCTTGCGAGGAGGAGCCGAGGCAGCCACTGTGGGACCCCAGAAGAGGACGTTCGGGGGCCTCTCTGTGCAAAATGAACTGCACAGTGGAGGTAAGTGTGACAAGTTTGTTATTTTTATTTATTTTTTAAACTGAACCTTTAGTGTCCCTTTATAGAAGTGTTTTTTACTCTCCCTATACTAATTCTTCAATGGATCAACATGCTCATATGATCTCTATTTTGTTCTACACTTGCCATACAACCAGTAAGGATGTCTCAATATTTTTGTGGATGCTGATCTATAGTATGTTCGTTGGGCCCATGTACCTTATGTTCTACCTGTTTACTTACTTTTGTACTTCCTCAATAAAAAATATTTTGGAATCAAAAAATCTAAAATTCACAAAAAAAAATCCAGTATCTAGCAGGAGGAAATTCCTTCTGGTGAACCTATAGCTTGAGGAAGAGAGTTAGAACTTCTGTTAAGGAGCCCATAGATTTTGACTTCAGTACAATCAGCCTGTCCATAGATGGATCAAAATTCTTCTAATTCCTGCTGAACTGGCCAAATTTCCATGACCAGCATTATGCCCCGTACATGATCGGATTTTCCGTCGGAAAAACCTTGGATGGTTTTTCCAACGGAATTCCGCTCAAGCTTGGCTTGCATACACACGGTCACACAAAAGTTCTCTGAACTTTCGACCGTCAAGAACGCGGTGACGTACAACACTACGATGAGCCGAGAAAATTAAGTTCAATGCTTCCGAGCATGCGCCGAATTGTTTCTGAGCATGCGTCGGAATTTTGCGCGTCGGAATTGCTACAGACGATCGGAATTTTTTCCGGCAGAAAAATTGAGACCCGGCTCTCAATCTTTTGTTGGCGAAAATTCCGACAGCAAAAGTCTGATGGAGCATACACACGGTCGGAATTTCCGTTCAAAAGCTCACATCGGACTTTTGCTGTCGGAGAATCCGATTGTGTGTACGGGGCATAAGACTACCTTCTACTAGCACAGGACGTGAAATCTCTTCAGGGAGGACAGCAACAAATTGGCAGAAGTTGTAAAACATACCTGCTTAGTCTTTTAAGGCTGGGTTCACACCTATGCGAATTGAGTGCGGCTTACGCAGAACATTTCTAAATACATTGGCCCGGATTCACAAAGGACTTACGCCGACGTATCTCGAGATACGCCGCGTAAGTGTAACTATGCGCCGTCGTATCTGTGCGCCGTGCCCACAAACTGAGATACGCCTGAAAATAGGCTGCATATGACCAACGTAACTTTCCTACGCTGGCGTATCGTGGGCGCATATTTACGCTGGCCGCAAGGGGCGCTCCCATTGATTTTCCATGCACATATGCAAATGAGGGAGATACGCCGATTCACCAACGTAGTTGCGCCCGGCGCATAATATACGCGGTTTGCGTAAGGCGTACGTCCGGCGTAAAGTTATTCCACATATAGGAGGGGAAACTCATGCAAAGGTATGGACTTCTATGGCGCTTGGCCCATCATTTGCATGGGGTCACGCCTCATTAGCATGGCTCACACCCACTTCCACCTACGCTGGCTTACGCCGAGAAAGCCTAGTGTAGATTTGAGAGCGAGTGGGAGGACTAGCTTCGTGAATACTGTGCTTGCCTCTGTGCGCTGCGTCGGCGTAGCGTATATTAGATATGCTATGCCCGCATAAATATGCGCCGATGTATGTGAATCTGGGCCATTGTTTTCAATGAGGCTGGTTCACATATGTGCGATGCATTCGCACTGCGCATTGCCGAAAAAACGTGTGCGTATTTTAGGCCTTGCGGTGCGGCTCAGGTGCAAATTCAGGCCCATTATCTTCTATGGGCACGCAGCTGATTCGCAGATGTGTTCATTTCTCTTCAGGATTTCTCTCATTCAGCTCAATACAGTTCCCCCCCCTCCCCCTCCCCTCTCCCAGGTCTCCAAATTCGCAGATAATCTGCAGCTAAAACGCAGTGGATCTGCTGAACAGTTCTCTTATCTCTCTGCAGAGATAAGAGAGCTGAAATTCGCACCACACAAGTGTGAATCCGGCCTAAATGTACAAAGTATTTTATAAACCATTTCCAAAGACCATAATGAAGTGGATTGTGAGAGATGTTTCCCAAACATTTTCTGACACAGCAGTAAAATGTTCCTAAGAATTATTGAGGCAACATTGGAAGTCTAGCAAGCTAGAGTGACTTCATCTGTCATTACAGTCAGGCACACTATATATGACAATAAAGCCCCTTCATACTTACATAGATAAGGTGTTCCCGGTATCTAATGAGTAGGTTACGCAGGATTCCAGCTTCATTAAGATCCCCCAGACGGATCATGTCTTCCACTCCGTGGATGGAGGTTGGGTGCATTGGTTTAATGTGCGATGCATTCTGGGGGGAGATCCAGTGCTCCTGTAGATGAAAACAACCAAATAAATATCCAAAAATAACAAGTTACTAATTAGAGCTAGAGACCGCCCTGGATTGGTTCAGACTACCGTGTTTCCCCGAAAGTAAGCCCTACCCCGAAAGTAAGCCCTAGCGTGATTATCGGGTTGGGCTGCAATATAAGCCCTACCCCAAAAGTAAGCCCTAGTCAAAGTTCATTAAAAATCTATTTTTTCAAACCTATACATTGCTGCAGTGATTCCGTTTATTACTGTGTTAAAAAAAATATGGTACCGTTATGTTTAAAGCCACTGCTGATCCGTCCTTTTCTATTTTCTATGTACTGCTCCTTATACAGTGCCAAGATGTCTTTCTCAAAATACCGTAATGACTCCTGACCTGACAGTTGGGGGGGGGGGGGTGACAGGGGGACACAGAATCTTTGTAAAATTTGTACATTCCATAAATAATTAAATAAGCCCTACCCCGAAAGTAAGCCCTAGTGTGTTTTTTGTGGACACAATTAATATAAGACCCGGTCTTACTTTTGGGGAAACACAGTATTAATGATAGTTGTTAGGTGGTTCAACAGGTAAGTGGTGGTGTTGATCTCCCTTAGAAGGTTTGGTCTGCCACCTTACTGATATGACGGAGCTGTCGCTTCAGTAAAACCAATGCTTGAATAAGAAGGAAGGAGCACCCGGTGTCCAAAAATATGCAACCCTTGGTGGGAGATTACAATTGTTTATTGAAAGCATGAGAATGTACAGGTTGAGCCAACAAATTTGGGGGGCACTGCCTTCCCCTTCTTCAGGGGCGTTGGTACATACTAACAGAGATGAATGGACTATGCGGTAGTACCATAATTCTTTGTGGTGGCAAATTCCAGGTTGTCAGATGCATTTGCCAACCCAAAGAATTCTAGTACTACCATGGAGTCCATCCATCTCCATTATCACGTATCAACAGCCTTGCAGAAGATGGAGGCAGTTGCCCCAAAACGCATTACATCAACCTCTACGTTTTCAATAAATTCTTTTTGGACAACGGGCACTCCTTCCTTCTCATTCAAAATGACAAGTTAGTCAAAGAACCAGCCCTATTGGCGATGCTGTGGCACACACCAATGTGTCCTTTGACACTGCAACATCAACGGTTTACACCCAACGCAGCTAACCAATAAGGCTGGCATTAACAGATTGCTATTAAAAGAACAAATCCAGCAAGGTCTTATAGAGAATTACAGGAAAAAGCATAGCTAAAACCATTGGGCCGGATTCAGATACCTGAGCGTATCTGTCCGGCCCGCGTAACGTATCTCCGATACGTTACACCGCTCTAACTTTGGGCGCGAGTTCTTTATTCAGAAAGAACTTGCGCCCTTAGTTACGGCGGCGTAACGTATGTGTTGCGGCGTAAGGCCACGTAATTCAAATGGGGATGTAGGGGGCGTGTTTTATTTAAATTTGTGTTGACCCCGCGTTTTTTACGTTTTATTTGAACGGCGCATGCGCCGTCCGTAAAATATCCCAGTGTGCATTGCTCTAAATGACGTCGCAAGGACGTCATTGGTTTCGACGTGAACGTAAATTACGTCCAGCCGTATTCGCAAACGACTTACGCAAACGACGTAAAAAATTCAAAACTCGGCGCGGGAACGACTGCCATACTTAACATTAGCTACCCCTCATATAGCAGGGGTAACTATACGCCGGAAAAAGCCGAACGCAAACGACGTAAAAAAAAAGCGCCGGGCGGTCGTTCGTTTCTGAATCGGCGTAAATACTCATTTGAATATTCCTTGCGTAAAAAAATACGGAAGCACCACCTAGCGGCCAGCCTGAAATTGCAGCCTAAGATCCAACGGTGTAAGACACTTACACTTGTCGGATCTTATGCCGCGTACAGACGGTCGTTTTATGCGATGTTAAAAAACGACGTTTTTAAAAACGTCAATTTAATTGACCGTGTGTGGGAGAAAACGTCGTTTTATGTCTTCTGAAAAACTACCAAAAAAAATTGAAGCATGCTTCAATTTTATGTGTCGTTTTTCAAAACGTCGTTTTTTACTTCACAGAAATTGACCGTGTGTAGCAAAAAACGACGTTTCAAACAAAGTTTTTACACCCGCGCATGCCCAGAAGCTAGTTATGAAGCGAGCTTCAATGGAAAAACGTGGTGGAACGTAACCTCGCTTTGCTAGAGCATTGTGAAAAAACGATGGTGTGTAGGCAACATCGTTTTTGAAAATTGAAGTTTCAAAAACGTCGTTTTTTACTTCACAGAAAACGTTGTTTTTTTACATCGCATAAAACGACCGTCTGTACGCGGCATCAGGGATATCTATGCGTAACTGATTCTCTGAATCAGTCGCATAGATACAACCGGCCTAACTCAGAGATACGACGGCGTATCAGGAGATACACCGTCGTATCTCTTTCTGAATCCGGCCCCTTGTCTACAGCAGACTGAGCATATCTTCACAAAAATAATATCTTGTTTTTGTGGTGGCCACCAGCCATTTATGGTAACTCAGGCATTTAAACCTTAAACCAGATTTGTCCTCCACTAAGAGATCCATTATTCCTCCTTTATGTAAACCTGTGATTATTCCCACCCAAAGAGAAGAACTGTACAAGGTATATTCTAAATCAGTGGAATCCAAACTGTGGCCCGGAGGCCGGATGTGACCCATTGCTTGCTTTTATTGGGCCCATGGGGCACTATTTAATTTACTGATACCAATGAAGGGCCCAATTCCTCCCAATGACACCAACAATGTTGCCCAATGATTCCAATGATGGGGCACAATTCCTACCAATGATACCAATGACAGGGGAATTGTTTAGTCCTACTAATGCAAGGACACTTTGTAGGCCCAATGGCCACAGTCCGGCCCCCCTAAAGTCTTAAAGGGGTTGTAAAGGTAAATGTTTTTTCCCCTTAATGCATCCTATGCATTAAGGTGAAAAAACATCCGACGGTACCGGCCCCCCCCCCCAACCCCCGTTTTACTTACCTCACCCCTCGAAAGTCCCGCGCGCGTCCTTGTGATCTTCTTCGCTTCCCAGCCTGGCCGTTGATTGACTAGGCTGGACGGATTGATAGCAGCGCAGCCATTGGCTGGCGCTGCTGTCAATCACTTCCGATGACGCGGCGCGCCAAGGGCGGGGCCGAGTGATACAGTCGGCGGCTATGCCCGCGCTGTATCGCGGGAGCGCGCCCGCAAAAGCTTTCCACCATGTGAGCTCGCTCGCATGAAGGTGGAAAGCTTTTGTGAGGAGGAGCGTATACAGCCGCCGAGGGACCCCCAGAAGACAGGATTCGGGGACACTCGGTGCAAAACGAGCTGCACAGTGGAGGTAAGTATAACCTCCACAACCTAAAAAAAAAAAAATTCTGCCTTTAGTGTTCCTTTAAGGACAGTAAACTGGCCCTTTGTTTAGAAAGTTTAAAGACCCCTGTTCCAAATGAATAGACTTACATTTCCTTCATCATCCAAGACTTGGATCTGTCCAGAATCAGACAGTTTAACCACGGCTCCAACTAGTACATCAAACTCCCGGCCTCTCTTAAAGTCCAGCCAGACATAATCGCCCTGTAGGAAAACCAAAGAAATATCATTAGCACTGTCGTCGATTAGTAAATTCTTGGATATTTTACTCCAAGTTTGAGTTCTTTCCTTCCAAAAAATACAGCAATTGCCGTCGATCCAGACCTTGGATATGGCGGCGTGGCGTCAGCGCGTAAGGCTCCTCACTACTTCAGTGTTGGTGTATCCCCCTGATGATGTGCAAGAGCACGAAACGTGTAGGGAGAAGCCTTACCTGCTAACGTCACGCCGACGTATCCAAGGTCTGTAAGTTCGGCCATTTATGTTTATTTTTTATTTGGATGTACATCCCTTATTTTATTGCATTCTGGTGAGTGCATATTGGTGAAGGAAAAGCACTGGAGTGACTCTATACAGAGAAGCACTGATGACACTTAATATGTTTGTTATCACGTGTGAACATATCATCATTGGATGATTCTCATTCACCTTTGGCACAGTCAACACTTTATGTACTTTTTGTACTTTTTTGTGATTTATGAGATTATGTGGCAAAATATTTTTTCATATCAAGTTATGATGTTGTAGCGCTCACCCCCGAAGGAGCCGCTGGTTGATTTGGGATCGGCGTATTAAGTTACCAAATTCTTCTGTCTAGGGGTGATACTTGTGAGTGTGGGCAAAAGAACAAGTGTCCAGCCGGTAGTGTGAGTTTTCAATGCTTTATTCCAAGGCCAACAAGGCCAACATCAACATGACACACAGTAAAGGAAAAGGTTGATGAGAAAGAAGAACTTGTAGTATCAGGTCTTGGATATCAAAAAGCATAGAGAGCAAGCCTGCTCTCAGCACAGACAATTTAAAACATCGCCACCCTCGCCAGGGTGGGTAAGTGCCCTTTGGACAGGCAATTAGCTTGAACCTGGCAGCCAAAGGCTCACATGCAATAATCAGATCACTGGGAGGAAATAATGCCTCTGCCACAGGCTTAGTAAATGTTCTCAGTATAATCGGAGCGTAAGGATAGCAAATCCTCCCAGTAAGTTTTATTCTATAGGATCACCTACTGACAGCAAGAAAAGGGTACCTGTCATGTAGCGTGGTGATCGGATCCCCGGTGGTTCGTCCAGGCCTCGCAAGCAACCTCTGCACTCAGGTTCTCCCGAGCCAATCCCCCACCGCTCAGCCTTCTGCTTAGGACCTGGAACCCAGCAAGCCACTGGGGTCCCTTTCTTCATCAAAAGAAGGCTTCGCGAGGTGCACGGCTCAACCGGGCAGGACATGAGGATGGGGCCCGCGGATGCGCACACGCTGAAGGTGGATGCCGCACCTGGATCTCGGGCCCCCGCAGACTAACAAGAAAAATGGCCGGTGCCCCAGATATACCCCCCGCTAGCATGCCCAAAGAGGGAGACTCCTCTGATTGGCTGCTGGGGGAAGGACGGTTCTGTCAGAACCCCCACAGCGCCAACTGTTGCCCAGGGGTGGCAGCGCACCCCTGGACACACAGACTGACCCAGGAGGCAGTTCTGAACTTGCAACAGCACAAACCAACAATCAGTGAATGGGAGCAACTAAAATCTCCCATTCCCCACTAACTTTAGCGTAACGCCCCAGTTATTTAAAAGGGGGGGGGCGCTACAATGTTTTCAGACCTATTTGAATTTTCAGTTGAAATCAGGTAACAAATATTAGGAAGTAAAACTAAGAAACTTAAAAGGTGTTCAACGAATTCAAGTAAAATGTCTTTAGAAAGCAGCTACAGCCTGTCCCCTGCCAGTATGCTACAAAGAAGAACCCTTTCTCCCTGTGTGCAAACAGTAGTCTCTCTGCAGAGGTCCAATTACCCCGTGCTGAGTCAGAACTAGAACTCTCAAATTAGCAAAGCTCCTGCTCTCTGCTGATTGGAGAGCTCTAGCTTTGACTCACAGGGGTTGTCAACTTTGCCACCAGGACAATAATGTTAAGGTAAATTCCGCCGGAGAATGGTAAAAACCACACAGAGGTTTTAACCTTTTCCTACATTACCCAAGATTATAAAAAAAAATTTAGCTTCTCAAACTTTTTGCCACACTGCTGATCCATGATGCTGACCCCATCTGACATTGATGTCCCAAACTCTTCACCCTCACACTGCAGTCTCCTACTCCTCGCCCTCTATCCAACACTGCTGCCTGTTGCTCCTTATCCCCAATCTAATGCTACTGGCCCCTGATCCTCAACCCCATCTGACGCTGCCAGCCCCTGCTCTTCACCCCCTGCTCTTTGCCCCCTATCCAACACTGCTGCCTGTTGCTCCTTATCCCCAATCTAATGCTACTGGCCCCTGCTTCTCAACCTCATATGATGCTACTAGCCCCTGCTCTTCACCCCCTGCTCTTTGCCCCCTATCCAACATTGCTGACTGCTGCTCCTCACCACCAATCTAATGCTACTGGCCCCTGCTCCTCAACCTCATATGATGCTACTAGCCCCTGCTCTTTACCCCCTATCCAACACTACTGCCTGTTGCTCCTCATCCCCAATCTAATACTGCTGGCCCCTGCTCCTCAACCCCATCTGACGCTGCCAGCCCCTGCTCTTAACCCCCTATCCAACATTCCTGCCTGCTGCTCCTCACCACCAATCTAATTCTACTGGGCCCTGTTCCTCAACCCCATCTGACGCTGCCAGCCCCTGCTCTTCACCCCCTATCCAACATTGATGCCTGCTGCTCCTCACCACCAATCTAATTCTACTGGGCCCTGCTCCTCAACCTCATATGATGCTACTCGCCCCTGCTCTTCACCCCCTGCTCTTCGCCCCCTATCCAACACTGCTGCCTGTTGCTCCTCATCCCCAATCTAATGCTACTGGCCCCTGCTCCTCAACCCCACCTGACGCTGCCAGCCCCTGCTCTTCACCCCCTATCCAACATTGCTGCCTGCTGCTCCTCACCACCAATCTAATTCTACTGGCCCCTGCTCCTCAACCCCACCTGACGCTGCCAGCCCCTGCTCTTTGCCCCCTATCCAACATTGCTGCCTGCTGCTCCTCACCACCAATCTAATTCTACTGGCCCCTGCTCCTCAACCTCATATGATGCTACTAGCCCCTGCTCTTCACCCCCTGCTCTTCGCCCCCTATCCAACACTGCTGCCTGTTTCTCCTCATCCCCAATCTAATACTGCTGGCCCCTGCTCTTCACCCCCTATCCAACATTGCTGCCTGCTGCTCCTCACCACCAATTTAATTCTACTGGGCCCTGCTCCTCAACCTCATATGACGCTGCCAGTCCCTGCTGCCCCCCCCCCCGCCCCTTGCCCCCTATCCAACTGTGCTGCCTGCTGCTCCTCATCCCCAATCTAATGCTACTAGCCCCTGCCTCTCAACCCCATCTGAAGCTGCCAGCCCCTGCTCTTCGCCCCCTATCCAACATTGCTGCCTGATGCTCCTCACCACCAATCTAATGCTACTGACCCCTGCTCCTCATCCTCATTTGATGCTGCTAACCCCTGCTCCTCACCCCCTATACAACACTGCTGGCCACTGCTCCTCACCCCCATCCAGCGATGCTGCCCTGCATTACCACCCCACCATCAGCTTCATCTGTCCCCTGCTCCTCAATCACCATCCAACACCCCCCCCCCCCCATCCATTCCCCCTATGCAATGCTGCTGGTCCTCACTTCTCACCCCTGTTCTGACACTGCTAGCCCCCCGCACTGCTTACACCCATCCAATCCTGCTGTCTCCAACTC